>NW_027251590.1:354887-654887 GCF_044704955.1 Pristiophorus japonicus | reverse complement strand
ACACCAACTAATTCACACTGGGGAGAGGCCGTTCACCTGCTCTGTGTGTGGGAAGGGATTTTCTCAGTTATCCAACCTGCTGACACACAAACGAATTCACACCGGGGAGAGGCCATTCACCTGCCCAGTGTGTGGGAAGGGATTTACTGTGCTAGCCGGTCTCCAGAAACACCAACGAATCCACACTGGGGAGAGGCTGTTCACCGGCTCTGTGTGTGGAAAAGAATTCACTCAGTCATCCGGCCTGTTGGCACACAGCAAGCTAGTTCACCCTGAGGAGAGGCCGTTCACTTGCTCTGAGTGTGAGAAGGGATTCACTCGGTTATCCAACCTGCTGAACCACAAACGAGTTCACACTGGGGAGAGACCGTTCACCTGCTCTGTCTGTGAGAAGGGATTCACTCTGCTGGCCGGTCTCCAGAAACACCAGCGAGTTCACACTGGGGAGAGGCCATTCAGGTGCTCTGTGTGTGGAAAAGGATTCACTCAATCATCCGGTCTGTTGGCACACAACAAGGTAGTTCACACTGAAGAGAGGCCGTTCACTTGCTCCGAATGTGGGAAGGGATTCGCTCTGTCATCCATCCTTCTGATGCACCAGCGAGTTCACACCGGGGAGAGGCCATTCAGCTGCTCTGTCTGTGGGAAGAGATTCACTCAGTCATCCAGCCTGCTGGCACACCAGCGAGTTCACACCGGGGAGAGGCCGTTCAGCTGCTCTGAGTGTGGGAAGGGATTCGCACTGTTACTCTGTCTCCAGAAACACCAGCGAGTTCACACTGGTGAGAGGCCGTTCACTTGCTCCAAATGTGGGAAGGGATTCACTCGGTCATCCGAGCTCCTGAGACACCAACGAGTTCACACTGGGGAGAGGCCATTCAATTGCTCCAAATGTGGGAAGGGATTCACTCAGTCATCCCACCTGCTGGTACACAACAAGCGAGTTCACACTGGGGAGAGGCCGTACCCTTGCTCCGTGTGTGGGAAGGGATTCGCTCTGTCATCCGACCTCCTGAGACACCAACAAGTTCACAACTAACGGCAGGGGTTGGATTCTGCTGTTAATTACACCCAAGGCAGAACTATGTTCATTATGGAAGTTGGGATTTGTTTCTGCCAATGTTAGTAAACCTGTAACTAGGCTATAGTTTGATAATCTGTATAAATGTCAAATAAATCAGCTTTTTTTTAAACATCATGTGCCTAGTCCTGGATATCTCAATGATAGGAATCGAAGAAGCCTTGCTGACTTGCTGCTGTAGATGGTGCACAATCACAACAATCACAGTGGTCCTCATGTTTTTATCCAAGATAGGCCTCAGCCCAGTCATTTGTTCCCAATGTTGATGCAAGGGTTCAAAAGGTGCCGGGTATCAGGAGCAGTATCGAGGGATGGGTGGGACAGTAAGCTGTGAGGAGAACACAAAGCATCTGCAAGGGGATATGGACAAGTTAAGAGAGTGGGCAATAAGGCGGCAGATGGAGCATAATGTGGGGAACTGTGAGGTTATTCACTTTATTAGCAAGGACAGAAAAACAAATATTTTAAATTGTGAGAAAACATTAAATGTTGGGTGTTCAGAGAGGCTTGGATGTTCTCGTACAGGAAACACTCAAAGTTAGCATGCAGGTACAGCAAGCAATTAGGAAGGTGAATGGCATGTTGGCCTTTATTGCAAGGGGCTTGGAGTACAAGAGTAAGGAGGTCTTACTACAATTGTACAGGGCTTTGGTGAGACCACAGAGATTGAGTAGATTATACTCTCTGGAGTTTAGAAGAATGAGAGGGATCTCATTGATAAGGGGGATTGACAGGGTAGATGCTGAGAGGTTGCTTCCCCTGGCCGGAGAGGCTAGAAATAGGGGGCATAGTCTCAGGATAGAGGGTAGGCTATTTCAGACCGAATTGAGGAGGAATGTCTTCACTCAGGGGCTTGTGAATCTTTGGAATTCCCTACCTGAAAGGACTGTGGATGTCAAGTTGTTGAGTATATTCAAGGCAAAGTTAGATAGGTTTATGGACTCCAGGGGAATCACGGGACTATGGGGAACAGGCGGGAAAGTGGAGTTGAGGTCGATGATCAGTTATGATCTTATTGAGTGACGGAGCAAGCTCGAAGTGCTGTATGGCCTACTCCTGCTTCCAATTCTTATCCTCTTAAGTTCTTAAATTGTTTCCAGAGGCTGAAGGGTTTGTAACCAGAGGACACAGATTTAACTAGCACAAGAATCAGAAGCGAAAAGAGGAAATAAATATACAACGAGCTGTTATGATCTGGAATACACGACCTGAAAGAGTGCCGGGGACTGATTCAGTAATAAGTTTCACCAGGGAATTAGCTCAATACTTGAATTGGAAAATTGCAGAAATATTGAGAAAGAGCACGGGGAGTGGGACTAATTGGTTATATCTTTCAAATGAGTGCTGGCACAGACAGGAGTGGACTGAATGTATGCGTTCTGTGCTGCAACGTTCTGTGATTGCATAACTGCACTCTGTCTCTGTTTATATTACACTGGACCCTGTCTCTGTTTATATTACACTAGACCCTGTCTCTGTTTATATTACACCAGACCATGTCTCTGTTTATATTACACTGGACCCTGTCTCTGTTTATATTACACTAGACCCTGTCTCTGTTTATATTATACCAGACCGTGTCTCTGTTTATATTACACTAGACCCTGTCTCTGTTTATATTACACCAGACCATGTCTCTGTTTATATTACACTAGACCCTGCCTCTGTTTATATTACACTAGACCCTGTCTCTGTTTATATTACACTAGGCCCTGTCACTGTTTATATTACACTAGACCCTGTCTCTGTTTATATTACAATAAACCCTGTCTCTGTTTATATTACACGAGACCCTGTCTCTGTTTATATCACACTTGGCCCTGTCCCTGTTTATATTACACTAGACCCTGTCTCTGTTTATATTACACTAGACCATGTCTCTGATTATATTATGCAAGATCCTGTCTCTGTTTACATTACACTACATCATGTCTCTGTTTATATTACACTGGACCCTGTCCCTGTTTATATTACACTACACCATGTCTCTGTTTATATTACACTGGACCCTGTCCCTGTTTATATTACACTAGACCCTGTCCCTGTTTATATTACACTAGACTATGTCTCTGTTTATATTACACTAGAACCTGTCTCTCTTTATATTACGCTGGACCCTGTCTCTGTTTATATTACACGAGACCCTGTCTCTGTTTATATTACACTAGACCCTGTCTCTGTTTATATTACACTAGACCCTGTCTCTGTTCATATTACACTAGACCCTGTCTCTGTTTATATTACACTAGACCATGTCCCTGTTTATATTACACTAGACGCTGTCTCTGTTTATATTACACTAGACCCTGTCTCTGTTTACATTACACTAGACCCTGTCTCTGTTTATATTACACTAGACCCTGTCTCTGTTTATATTACACTGGACCCTGTCTCTGTTTATATTACACGAGACCCTGTCTCTGTTTATATTACACTAGACCCTGTCTCTGTTTATATTACACTAGACCCTGTCTCTGTTTATATTACACTAGACCCTGTCCCTGTTTATATTACACTAGACCCTGTCCCTGTTTATATTACACTAGACCCTGTCTCTGTTTATATTACACTAGACCCTGTCTCTCTTTATATTACACAAGACCCTGTCCCTGTTTATATTACACTAGAACCTGTCTCTGTTTATTTTACACTAGACCCTGTCCCTGTTTATATTACACTAGACCCTGTCCCTGTTATATTACACGAGACCATGTCTCTGTTTATATTACACTAGAACCTGTCTCTCTTTATATTACACTGGACCCTGTCTCTGTTTATATCACACGAGACCCTGTCTCTGTTTATATTACACTAGACCCTGTCTCTGTTTATATTGCACTAGACCCTGTCTCTGTTTATATTACACTGGACCCTGTCTCTGTTTATATTACACTAGACCCTGTCTCTGTTTATATTACACTAGACCCTGTCTCTGTTTATATTACACGAGACCCTGTCTCTGTTTATATTACACTAGACCCTGTCCCTGTTTATATTACACTAGACTCTGTCTCTGTTTATTTTACACTAGACCCTGTCCCTGTTTATATTACACTAGACCCTGTCCCTGTTATATTACACGAGACCATGTCCCTGTTTATATTACACTAGACCCTGTCTCTGTTTATATTACACAACACCCTGTCTCTGTTTATATTACACTAGACCCTGTCCCTGTTTATATTACACTAGACCCGGTCTCTGTTTATATTACACTAGACCCTGTCCCTGTTTATATTACACTAGACCCGGTCTCTGTTTATATTACACTACACCATGTCTCTGTTTATATTACACTGGACCCTGTCCCTGTTTATATTACACTACACCCTGTCTCTGTTTATATTACACTAGACCCTGTCCCTGTTTACATTACACTGGACCCTGTCTCTGTTTATATTGCACGACACCCTTTCTCTGTTTATATTACACTAGACCCTGTCTCTGTTTATATTACACTCGACCCTGTCCCTGTTTATATTACACTAGACCCTGTCCCTGTTTATATTACACTAGACCCTGTCTCTGTTTATATTACACTAGACCCTGTCTCTCTTTATATTACACAAGACCCTGTCCCTGTTTATATTACACTAGACCCTGTCTCTGTTTATTTTACACTAGACCCTGTCCCTGTTTATATTGCACTAGACCCTGTCCCTGTTATATTACACGAGACCATGTCTCTGTTTATATTATACTAGAACCTGTCTCTCTTTATATTACACTGGACCCTGTCTCTGTTTATATTACACGAGACCCTGTCTCTGTTTATATTACACTAGACCCTGTCTCTGTTTATATTACACGAGACCCTGTCTCTGTTTATATTACACGAGACCCTGTCTCTGTTTATATTACACGAGACCCTGTCTCTGTTTATATTACACTAGACCCTGTCTCTGTTTATATTACAATAAACCCTGTCTCTGTTTATATTACACGAGACCCTGTCTCTGTTTATATCACACTTGGCCCTGTCCCTGTTTATATTACACTAGACCCTGTCTCTGTTTATATTACACTAGACCATGTCTCTGATTATATTATGCAAGATCCTGTCTCTGTTTACATTACACTACATCATGTCTCTGTTTATATTACACTGGACCCTGTCCCTGTTTATATTACACTACACCATGTCTCTGTTTATATTACACTGGACCCTGTCCCTGTTTATATTACACTACACCCTGTCTATGTTTATATTACAATCGGCCCTGTCTCTGTTTATATTACACGAGACCCTGTCTCTGTTTATATTACACTAGACCCTGTCTCTCTTTATATTACACAACACCCTGTCCCTGTTTATATTACACTAGACCCTGTCTCTGTTTATTTTACACTAGACCCTGTCCCTGTTTATATTACACTAGACCCTGTCCCTGTTTATATTACACTAGACTATGTCTCTGTTTATATTACACTAGAACCTGTCTCTCTTTATATTACGCTGGACCCTGTCTCTGTTTATATTACACGAGACCCTGTCTCTGTTTATATTACACTAGACCCTGTCTCTGTTTATATTACACTGGACCCTGTCTCTGTTTATATTACACTAGACCCTGTCTCTGTTTATATTACACTAGACCCTGTCCCTGTTTATATTACACTAGACCCTGTCCCTGTTTATATTACACTAGACCCTGTCTCTGTTTATATTACACTAGACCCTGTCTCTCTTTATATTACACAAGACCCTGTCCCTGTTTATATTACACTAGAACCTGTCTCTGTTTATTTTACACTAGACCCTGTCCCTGTTTAT
Organism: Pristiophorus japonicus; assembly: GCF_044704955.1. Lineage (NCBI taxonomy): Eukaryota > Metazoa > Chordata > Chondrichthyes > Pristiophoridae > Pristiophorus > Pristiophorus japonicus. The sequence continues at coordinate 649,032 of NW_027251590.1, read as the reverse complement.
ATTACACTAGACCCTGTCCCTGTTATATTACACGAGACCATGTCTCTGTTTATATTACACTAGAACCTGTCTCTCTTTATATTACACTGGACCCTGTCTCTGTTTATATTACACGAGACCCTGTCTCTGTTTATATTACACTAGACCCTGTCTCTGTTTATATTGCACTAGACCCTGTCTCTGTTTATATTACACTGGACCCTGTCTCTGTTTATATTACACGAGACCCTGTCTCTGTTTATATTACACTACACCATGTCTCTGTTTATATTACACGAGACCCTGTCTCTGTTTATATTACACTAGACCCTGTCCCTGTTTATATTACACTAGACTCTGTCTCTGTTTATTTTACACTAGACCCTGTCCCTGTTTATATTACACTAGACCCTGTCCCTGTTATATTACACGAGACCATGTCTCTGTTTATATTACACTAGAACCTGTCTCTCTTTATATTACACTGGACCCTGTCTCTGTTTATATTACACGAGACCCTGTCTCTGTTTATATTACACTAGACCCTGTCTTGTTTATATTACACTCGACCCTGTCTCTGTTTATATTACACTACACCATGTTTCTGTTTAAATTACACGAGACCCTGTCTCTGTTTATATTACACGAGACCCTGTCCCTGTTTATATTACACTAGACCCTGTCCCTGTTTATATTACACTAGACCCTGTCCCTGTTTATATTACACTAGACCCTGTCTCTGTTTATATTACACAACACCCTGTCTCTGTTTATATTACACTAGACCCTGTCCCTGTTTATATTACACTAGAGCCGGTCTCTGTTTATATTACACTAGACCCTGTCCCTGTTTATATTACACTAGACCCGGTCTCTGTTTATATTACACTACACCATGTCTCTGTTTATATTACACTGGACCCTGTCCCTGTTTATATTACACTACACCCTGTCTCTGTTTATATTACACTAGACCCTGTCCCTGTTTACATTACACTGGACCCTGTCTCTGTTTATATTGCACGACACCCTTTCTCTGTTTATATTACACTAGACCCTGTCTCTGTTTATATTACACTCGACCCTGTCCCTGTTTATATTACACTAGACCCTGTCCCTGTTTATATTACACTAGACCCTGTCTCTGTTTATATTACACTAGACCCTGTCTCTCTTTATATTACACAAGACCCTGTCCCTGTTTATATTACACTAGACCCTGTCTCTGTTTATTTTACACTAGACCCTGTCCCTGTTATATTACACGAGACCATGTCTCTGTTTATATTATACTAGAACCTGTCTCTCTTTATATTACACTGGACCCTGTCTCTGTTTATATTATACTCGACCCGGACTCTGTTTATATTACACTAGACCCTGTCCCTGTTTATATTACACGAGACCCTGTCTCTGTTTATATTACACTAGACCCTGTCTCTGTTTATATTACACTAGACCCTGTCTCTCTTTATATTACACAAGACCCTGTCCCTGTTTATATTACACTAGACCCTGTCTCTGTTTATATTACAGTAGACCCTATCCCTGTTTATATTACACTAGACCCTGTCTCTGTTTATATTACAGTAGACCCTATCCCTGGTTATATTACACTAGACACTGTCTCTGTTTATATTACACTAGACGCTGTCCCTGTTTATATTACACTAGACGCTGTCTCTGTTTATATTACACTAGACCCTGTCCCTGTTTATATTACACTAGACCCTGTCCCTGTTTATATTACACTAGACCCTGTCCCTGTTTATATTACACTAGACCCTGTCCCTGTTTATATTACACTAGACCCTGTCTCTGTTTATATTACACTAGACCCTGTCCCTGTTTATATTACACTACACCCTGTCTCTGTTTATATTACACGAGACCCTGTCTCTGTTTATATTACACTGGACCCTGTCTCTGTTTATATTACACTAGACCCTGTCCCTGTTTACATTACACTAGACCCTGTCCCTGTTTATATTACACTAGACCCTGTCTCTGTTTATTTTACACTAGACCCTGTCCCTGTTTATATTACACTAGACCCTGTCCCTGTTTATATTACACTAGACTATGTCTCTGTTTATATTACACTAGAACCTGTCTCTCTTTATATTATACTTGACCCTGTCTCTGTTTATATTACACGAGACCCTGTCTCTGTTTATATTACACTAGACCCTGTCTCTGTTTATATTACACGAGACCCTGTCTCTGTTTATATTACATTAGACCCTGTCTCTGTTTATATTACACTAGACCCTGTCTCTGTTCATATTACACTACACCATGTCTCTGTTTATATTACACGAGACCCTGTCTCTGTTTATATTACACTAGACCCTGTCTCTGTTTATATTACACGAGACCCTGTCTCTGTTTATATTACACTAGACCCTGTCTCTGTTTATATTACACTAGACCCTGTCTCTGTTTATATTATACTAGACCCTGTCCCTGTTTATATTACACTAGACCCTGTCTCTGTTTATATTACACTAGACCCTGTCTCTCTTTATATTACACAAGACCCTGTCCCTGTTTATATTACACTAGACCCTGTCTCTGTTTATTTTCCACTAGACCCTGTCCCTGTTTATATTACACTAGACACTGTCCCTGTTTATATTACACTAGACCCTGTCTCTGTTTATATTACACTAGACCCTGTCTCTGTTTATATTACACTAGACCCTGACTCTGTTTGTATTACACTAGACTCTGACTCTGTTTATATTACACTCAACCCTGTCCGACCCTGTCCCTGTTTATATTACACTAGACCCTGTCTCTGTTTATATTACACTAGACCCTATCCCTGTTTATATTACACTAGACCCTGTCTCTGTTTATATTACACTAGACCCTGTCTCTCTTTATATTACACTAGACCCTGTCCATGTTTATATTACACTAGGTCCTGTCTCTGTTGATATTACACTGGACCCTGTCTCTGTTTATATTACACTAGACCCTGTCTCTGTTTATATTACACTAGGCCCTGTCCCTGTTTATATTACACTCGGCCCTGTCTCTGTTTATATTACACGAGACCCTGTCTCTCTTTATATTACACGAGACCCTGTCTCTGTTTATATTACACTAGACCCGGTCTCTGTTTATATTACACTACACCATGTCTCTGTTTATATTACACTGGACCCTGTCCCTGTTTATATTACACTACACCCTGTCTCTGTTTATATTACACTAGACCCTGTCCCTGTTTACATTACACTGGACCCTGTCTCTGTTTATATTGCACGACACCCTTTCTCTGTTTATATTACACTAGACCCTGTCTCTGTTTATATTACACTCGACCCTGTCCCTGTTTATATTACACTAGACCCTGTCCCTGTTTATATTACACTAGACCCTGTCTCTGTTTATATTACACTAGACCCTGTCTCTCTTTATATTACACAAGACCCTGTCCCTGTTTATATTACACTAGACCCTGTCTCTGTTTATTTTACACTAGACCCTGTCCCTGTTTATATTGCACTAGACCCTGTCCCTGTTATATTACACGAGACCATGTCTCTGTTTATATTATACTAGAACCTGTCTCTCTTTATATTACACTGGACCCTGTCTCTGTTTATATTACACGAGACCCTGTCTCTGTTTATATTACACTAGACCCTGTCTCTGTTTATATTACACTAGACCCTGTCTCTGTTTATATTACACGAGACCCTGTCTCTGTTTATATTACACTAGACCCTGTCTCTGTTTATATTACACTAGACCCTGTCTCTGTTCATATTATACTACACCATGTCTCTGTTTATATTACACGAGACCCTGTCTCTGTTTATATTACACTAGACCCTGTCTCTGTTTATATTACACTAGACCCTGTCTCTCTTTATATTACACAAGACCCTGTCCCTGTTTATATTACACTAGACCCTGTCTCTGTTTATATTACAGTAGACCCTATCCCTGTTTATATTACACTAGACCCTGTCTCTGTTTATATTACAGTAGACCCTATCCCTGGTTATATTACACTAGACGCTGTCTCTGTTTATATTACACTAGACCCTGTCCCTGTTTATATTACACTAGACCCTGTCCCTGTTTATATTACACTAGACCCTGTCCCTGTTTATATTACACTAGACCCTGTCCCTGTTTATATTACACTAGACCCTGTCTCTGTTTATATTACACTAGACCCTGTCCCTGTTTATATTACACTACACCCTGTCTCTGTTTATATTACACGAGACCCTGTCTCTGTTTATATTACACTGGACCCTGTCTCTGTTTATATTACACTAGACCCTGTCCCTGTTTACATTACACTAGACCCTGTCCCTGTTTATATTACACTAGACCCTGTCTCTGTTTATTTTACACTAGACCCTGTCCCTGTTTATATTACACTAGACCCTGTCCCTGTTTATATTACACTAGACTATGTCTCTGTTTATATTACACTCGAACCTGTCTCTCTTTATATTATACTTGACCCTGTCGCTGTTTATATTACACGAGACCCTGTCTCTGTTTATATTACACTAGACCCTGTCTCTGTTTAAATTACACGAGACCCTGTCTCTGTTTATATTACACTAGACCCTGTCTCTGTTTATATTACACTAGACCCTGTCTCTGTTCATATTACACTACACCATGTCTCTGTTTATATTACACGAGACCCTGTCTCTGTTTATATTACACGAGACCCTGTCTCTGTTTATATTACACTAGACCCTGTCTCTGTTTATATTACACTAGACCCTGTCTCTGTTTATATTACACTAGACCCTGTACCTGTTTATATTATACTAGACCCTGTCCCTGTTTATATTACACTAGACCCTGTCTCTGTTTATATTACACTAGACCCTGTCTCTCTTTATATTACACAAGACCCTGTCCCTGTTTATATTACACTAGACCCTGTCTCTGTTTATTTTCCACTAGACCCTGTCCCTGTTTATATTACACTAGACACTGTCCCTGTTTATATTACACTAGACCCTGTCTCTGTTTATATTACACTAGACCCTGTCTCTGTTTATATTACACTAGACCCTGACTCTGTTTGTATTACACTAGACTCTGACTCTGTTTGTATTACACTCAACCCTGTCCGACCCTGTCCCTGTTTATATTACACTAGACCCTGTCTCTGTTTATATTACACTAGACCCTATCCCTGTTTATATTACACTAGACCCTGTCTCTGTTTATATTACACTAGACCCTGTCTCTCTTTATATTACACTAGACCCTGTCCATGTTTATATTACACTAGGTCCTGTCTCTGTTGATATTACACTGGACCCGGTCTCTGTTTATATTACACTAGACCCTGTCTCTGTTTATATTACACTAGGCCCTGTCCCTGTTTATATTACACTCGGCCCTGTCTCTGTTTATATTACACGAGACCCTGTCTCTCTTTATATTACACGAGACACTGTCTCTGTTTATATTACACTAGACCCTGTTTCTCTTTATATTACAATAGACTCTGTCTCTGTTTATATTACACTAGACCCTGTCTCTGTTTATATTACACTAGACCCTGTCTCTGTTTACATTACACTAGACCCTGTCTCTGTTTATATTACACTAGACCCTGTCTCTGTTTATATTACACTGGACCCTGTCTCTGTTTATATTACACGAGACCCTGTCTCTGTTTATATTACACTAGACCCTGTCTCTGTTCATATTGCACTACACCATGTCTCTGTTTATATTACACGAGACCCTGTCTCTGTTTATATTACACTAGAGCCTGTCCCTGTTTATATTACACTACACCCTGTCTCTGTTTATATTACACGAGACCCTGTCTCTCTTTATATTACACTAGATCCTGTCTCTCTTTATATTACACTAGACCCTGTCTCTCTTTATATTACACAAGACCCTGTCCCTGTTTATATTACACTAGACCCTGTCTCTGTTTATTTTACACTAGACCCTGTCCCTGTTTATATTACACTAGACCCTGTCCCTGTTATATTACACGAGACCATGTCTCTGTTTATATTACACGAGAACCTGTCTCTGTTTATATTACACTAGACCCTGTCTCTGTTTATATTACACTAGACCCTGTCTTTGTTTATATTACACTGGACCCTGTCTCTGTTTATATTACACGAGACCCTGTCTCTGTTTATATTACACTAGACCCTGTCTCTGTTCATATTACACTACACCATGTCTTTGTTTATATTACACTCGACCCTGTCTCTGTTTATATTACACTAGACCCTGTCTTTGTTTATATTACACTGGACCCTGTCTCTGTTTATATTACACTAGACGCTGTCCCTGTTTATATTACACGAGACCCTGTCTCTGTTTATATTACACTAGACCCTGTCTCTGTTTATATTACACTACACCATGTCTCTGTTTATATTACACTGGACCCTGTCCCTGTTTATATTACACTACACCCTGTCTCTGTTTATATTACACGAGACCCTGTCTCTGTTTATATTACACTAGACCCTGTCTCTGTTTATATTACACTGGACCCTGTCCCTGTTTATATTACACTAGACCCTGTCCCTGTTTATATTACACTAGACCCTGTCTCTGTTTATATTACACTAGACCCTGTCTCTGTTTATTTTACACTAGACCCTGTCCCTGTTTATATTACACTAGACCCTGTCCCTGTTATATTACACGAGACCATGTCTCTGTTTATATTACACTAGAACCTGTCTCTCTTTATATTACACTGGACCCTGTCTCTGTTTATATTACACGAGACCCTGTCTCTGTTTATATTACACTAGACCCTGTCTTGTTTATATTACACTAGACCCTGTCTCTGTTCATATTACACTACACCATGTCTTTGTTTTTTTACACGAGACCCTGTCTCTGTTTATATTACACTAGACCCTGTCCCTGTTTATATTACACTAGACCCTGTCCCTGTTTATATTGCACTAGACCCTGTCTCTGTTTATATTACACTAGACCCTGTCCCTGTTTATATTACACTAGACCCTGTCCCTGTTTATATTACACTAGACCCTGTCTCTGTTTATATTACACTCGGCCCTGTCTCTGTTTATATTACACTAGACCCTGTCCCTGTTTATATTACACTAGACACTGTCCCTGTTTATATTACACGAGACCCTGTCCCTGTTTATATTACACTAGACCCTGTCTCTGTTTATATTACACTAGACCCTGACTCTGTTTGTATTACACTAGACTCTGACTCTGTTTATATTACACTCAACCCTGTACGACCCTGTCCCTGTTTATATTACACTAGACCCTGTCTCTGTTTATATTACACTAGACCCTGTCCCTGTTTATATTACACTAGACCCTGTCTCTGTTTATATTACACTAGACCCTGTCTCTCTTTATATTACACTAGACCCTGTCCATGTTTATATTACACTAGGTCCTGTCTCTGTTTATATTACACTAGGCCCTGTCTCTGTTTATATTACATTCGACCCTGTCTCATTTTATATTACACTAGACCCTGTCTCTCTGTTTATATTACACTCGACCCTGTCTCTGTTTATATTACACTCGACCCTGTCTCATTTTATATTACACTAGATCCTGTCTCTGTTTATATTACTCTGAACCCTGTCTCTGTTTACATTACACTAGACCAGTCTGTGTTTATATTACACTAGACCCTGTCTCTGTTTCTATTACTCGAGGCCCTGACTCTTGTTTATTTAACACGATTCCCTTTTATACTTTATATTACAATAGAACCTGTCTCCGCTCATACTGCACGAGACCTTGCATCTGTAAGATAGAGAGACAGATAATAGATAGAGGAATAGATAAATATTGATAATCGTAAAGATATATATTTGCGTGTGTGAGAGGATGCAATCATTTTTTTTAACTTCGAAGCAAGTTATTCTTGTTAATAGCTGTCAGCAGCTGTGGGCAATGTGTAATAGATCTGGTATTGTGTTGGTAATATTGGTGTTGAGAGGATGGGGTGAATTGTGTCACAATCTCCCAGAGACGGACTGGGATTGAGGGTCAGGACTGAAGTTTGTTGGAGAGGCGGGAGATCGCTGAGGCAGGCCTATAAAAGGCCCAACGCGGCGGCAGTTTTGGGGAGTGCGTGGGAGAGGCGGAGCTTGTGCAGCTGCAGCAGGGAGGCTAGAAAGAAGTAGAAAGAAATCGAAAGGTGACATCACAGCCAAGGGGGTAAGTGATTGGCTGGTGATTGGTAAGTAGCTTTTCTTTTTCTTTTCTATTTCAGTGAGTAATATTTAGCATTGTTGTTGCTAAATTAAGTTAATCTCGGGGTTAAGTCATGGCAGGACAGCTCAGACACGTGTTATGCTCCTCCTGTACCATGTGGGAAATCAGGTGTCCCTGACGACTACGTGTGCGGGAAGTGTATCTGCCTGCAGCTCCTGACGGACCGCGTTGCGAAACTGGAGCTGCGGGTGGATTCACTCTGGAGCATCCACGATGCTGAGAATGACGTGAATAGCACGTTTAGTGAGTTGGTCTCACCGCAGGTAAAGAGTCCACAGCCAGATAGGGAATGGAAGACCAACAGGAGGAGCAGTGCAAGGAAGGCAGTGCAAGGGTCCCCTGTGGTCATCCCTCTGCAAAACAGATACACCGCTTTGAGTGCTGTTGAGGGGGATGACTCATCAGGGGAGGGCAGCAGTAGCCAAGTTCATGGTACCGCGGCTGACTCTGCTGCACAGGAGGGCAGGAAAAAGAGTGGGAGAGCAATAGTGATAGGGGATTCAATTGTAAGGGGAATAGATAGGCGTTTCTGCGGCCGCAACCAAGACTCCAGGATGGTATGTTGCCTCCCTGGTGCAAGTGCAGGACATTCTGAAAAGGGAGGGTGAACAGCCAGTTATCGTGGTGCATATAGGTACCAATGATATCGGTAAAAAACGGGATGAGGTCCTACGAGACGAATTTCGGGAGCTAGGAGTTAAATTAAAAAGTAGGACCTCAAAAGTAGTAATCTCAGGATTGCTACCAGTGCCATGTGCTAGTCAGAGTAGGAATCGCAGGATAGCGCAGATGAATACGTGACTTGAGCAGTGGTGCAGAAGGGAGTGATTCAAATTCCTGGGACATTGGAATCGGTTCTGGGGGAGGTGGGATCAATACAAACCGGATGGGCTGCACCTAGGCAGGACTGGAACCAATGTCCTCGGGGAAGTGTTTGCTAGTGCTGTTTGGGAGGAGTTAAACTAATATGGCAGGGGGATGGGAACCTATGCAGGGAGACAGAGGGGAATAAAATGGAGACAGAAGCAAAAGATAGAAAGGAGAATAGTAAAAGTGGAGGGCAGAGAAACCCAAGGCAAAAAACAAAAAAGGCCATTTTACAGCAGAATTCTAAAGGGGCAAAGTGTGTTAAAAAGACAAGCCTGAAGGCTCTGTGCCTCAATACGAGGAGTATTCGGAATAAGGTGGCTGAATTAACTGCGCAGATAGCAGTTAACGGGTATGATGTGATTGGCATCACGGAGACATGGCTCCAGGGTGACCAAGGCTGGGAACTCAACATTCAGGGGTATTCAACATTTAGGAAGGATAGACAGAAAGGAAAAGGAGGCGGGGTGGCATTGCTGATTAAAGAGGAAATTAATGCAATTGTAAGGAAGGACATTAGCTTGGATGATGTGGAATCGGTATGGGTGGAGCTACGGAATACCAAACGGCAGAAAACGCTAGTGGGAGTTGTGTACAGGCCACCAAACAGTAGTAGTGAGGTTGGGGACAGCATCAAACAAGAAATAAGGGATGTGTGCAGTAAAGGTACAGCAGTAACCATGGGCGACTTTAATCTACATATTGATTGGGCTAACCTAACTGGTAGCAATACGGTGGAGGAGGATTTCCTGGAGTGCATTAGGGATGGTTTTCTCGACCAATATGTCGAGGAACCAACCAGAGAGCTGGCCATCCTAGACTGGGTGATGTGTAATGAGAAACAACTAATTAGCAATCTTGTTGTGCAAGGCCCCTTGGGGAAGAGTGACCATAATATGGTAGAATTCTTTATTAAGATGGAGAGTGACAAAGCTAATTCAGAAACTAGGGTCCTGAACTGAAGGAAAGGTAACTTTAATGGTATGAGGCGCGATTTGGCTAGATTAGACTGGCAAAGGATACTTAAAGGGTTGACGGTGGATAGGCAATGGCAAACCTTTACAGATCATATGGACAACCTTCAACAATTGTACATCCCTGTCTGGAGTAAAAAATAAAATGGGGAAGGTGGCTCAGCCGTGGCTAACAAGGGAAATTAAGGATAGTGTTAAATCCAAGGAAGAGTCATATAAATTAGCCAGAAAAAGTAGCAAGTCAGAGGACTGGGAGAAATTTAGAATACAGCAGAGGAGGACAAAGTGTTTAATTAAGAGGGGGAAATAGAGTACGAGAGGAAGCTTGCTGGAAACATAAAAAATTACTGCAAAAGCTTCTATAGATATGTGAAGAGAAAAAGATTAGTGAAGACAAATGTAGGTCCCTTGCAGTCAGATTTGGGTGAATTTATAATGGGGAACAAAGAAATGGCAGACTAATTGAACAAGTACTTTGGTTCTGTCTTCACAAAGGAAGACACGAATAACCTTCCGGATGTACTAGGGGTCCGAAGGTCTAGTGAGGAGGAACTGAAGGATATCCTTATTAGGCGGGAAATTGTGTTAGGGAAATTGACTGGATTGAAGGCCGATACATCCCCAGGGCCTGATAGTCCAGAGTACTTAAGGAAGTGGCCCTCGAAATAGTGGATGCATTGGTGATAATTTTCCAACAGTCTATCGACTCTGGATCAGTTCCAATGGACTGGAGGGTTGCTAATGTAACACCACTTTTTAAAAAAGGAGGGAGAGAGAAAACGGGTAATTATTGACCAGTTAGCCTGACATCAGTAGTGGGGAAAATGTTGGAATCAATCATTAAGGATGAAATAGCAGCACATTTGGAAAGCAGTGATAGGATTGGTCGAAGTCAGCATGGATTTATGAAGGGGAAATCATGCTTGACAAGTCTTCTGGAATGTTTTGAGGATGTAACTAGTAGAGTGGACAGGGGAGAACCAGTGGATGTAGTGTATTTGGACTTTCAAAAGGCTTTTGACAAGGTTCCACACAAGAGGTTGGTGTGCAAAATCAAAGCACATGGTATTGGGGGTAATATACTGACGTGGAACTGGTTGGCAGACAGGAAGCAGAGAGTCAGGATTAATGGGTCCTTTTCAGAATGGCAGGCAGTGACTAGTGGAGTGCCACAGGGCTCGGTGCTGGGATGACACAGTACTCTGTGTGGTCTAACCAAAGTTCGATACAGGTTCAGCATAACTTCCCTACTTTTCAGTTCTATTATTTTTTTTTCTATGTATCAAAAGAAAATAGAAGTTTAGATGCTTCATCAACCACCCCCCATCTTTTAATCAATAGCAGCAGTCACCAAATGGTCCCATGACTGTGCCAATAACTTGACGTTACTCCCAGGTGGTGTCCAAGAGCAGCCACCCTCTTGCTCAAGTAAAATTGTTTGCCTTTTCACCTCTAACCCCAGACTCTTCCCCCCCCCAGACTCCTCCCCCCCCCCCCCACCCCTAGACTCTCTCTCTCTCCCCCCAGGCTCTCTCCCCGCCCCCCCAGACTCTTCCCCCCCCCGCAGACACTCTCTCCCCCCCCAGACTCTCTCTCTCCCCCCCCAGACTCTCTCTCTCCTCCCCCCCCAGACTCTCTCTCTCCCCCCCCAGACTCTCTCTCTCCTCCCCCCCCCAGACTCTCTCTTCCCCCCCTCCTGACTCTCTCTCCCCCTCCCCACCTCCTGACTCTCTCTCCTCCCCGCCCGTCCCAGACTCTCTCTCCTCCCCCACCTCCTGACTCTCTCTCCCCCCCGCCCGTCCCAGACTCTCTCTCCCCCACCCAATGCAGATAAATTCAAAACAAAGCAATATGGCAGGAAATCAGGAGACCATTAATCACACCCTGAAGTAAGGATTGATTTAAATAAACGCGACTGCAACCACCCTCTGCCAAAAACCAAGCAGTCAATATATGATCTGCATGGCCTGTCATTTCTGCTGGTGTCACAGTAACAGAAGCAGGTATACTGTAAGAATACCAGAAACATGTTCCGATTGATTATTGGCAGAGCCCCGGTCCAGAGTAATAATAATTGAGGCATGCAGGAGAACTGGAATAACAGCGGCAGGTAATCATAACAAGATTAGGCAGAGTCAACATGGTTTTATGAAAGGGAAATCGTATTTGACAAATTTATTAGAGGTTTTGAGGATGTAACTAGCAGGGCAGATAAAGGAGAACCAGTGGATGTAGTATATTTGGATTTCCAAAAGACATTTGATAAGGTGCCACGTGCAAGGTTATTATACAAGATAAAGGTTTCGCCCTGCTCCCAGCCCAGACTCTCTCTCTCTTCCCCCACAGTCTCTCTCTTTCCCCCCAGACACTCTCTTCCCACCCAAGACTCTCCCCAGCACTCTCTCACTCTCTCCCCCACTCACTCTCTCCCCCACCCAGACTCTCTCTCTCTCTCTCCACCCACCCAGACTCTCTCTACCAACCCCCCCTCCCGGAGTCTCTCTCATTCCCCCCCATCTCTCTTCCCCCTCCCAGACTCTGCCCCGCAAGACTCTCTCTCCCCCCCCAGACTCTCTCTCTTTCCCCCCACACACTCTCCCCCAGATTCACTCTCTTTCCCCCCCCCCTCAGATTCTCTCTATTTTTCTCTCCCTCTGCCCCCGACTCTCTCACTCCCTTCCCCCACCCCAGTCTCTTTACCCCCCCAGACTCTCTGCCCCCCCACCCAAGTCTCTCTCTAGCCACCTCCCTCCACACCCCTAGACGCTCTCTCTCTCTAGCCCCTCCCCCAGGCTCTCTCTTCCCTCTCTCGGCCACCCGCTCGGGTCGGGCAGCATGCTGGGAAATGAGACTTTCGGTCTGGGTGGGAGGATCGGGGGCGGTACCTCTACACATCCACCACAGTGCAAATAGTCACTTTGTTTTAAAATACAAGTTGCGATATGTGAAAAGCTCAGATATTACTGCGATAGTACGACACTCCTGGTCACTGCTTTAACTTGTTTAGTTTCAATGGGTTAAAGCTTCCACTAAATGGAGATCCAGTGGAATAGCAGCCTGTTCAGAGATGTTCCATTGATTTTAGCAACAGAACTTGCAGAACCGAATTGTTCATTTTAATATTTACTCCCTTCGATATAAGACACATCTGTTCTAATTGAGCAAAACTGAAGCCAATGTCACTGTTTGAGATATTTCTATTTCTGTGTACCAACTATCAATATTCTTAAAGAAAACTCTTGTGAGTTGAGACGAATCAATAAGTGACTCTGTTGATCTGATTTTTCTGCCATGAACACGTCACGGGAACCAGTGAGGGGTTTATGTAAATAAACACAGAAATAGAAGTCCCAGATTAGAGTATTGAGCGACAGGAACACAATAAATGTTTCCCCACCAACACAGCACAGAAATAAACAGAGAAAGAAATTCAAATGTCTCAATGGATTCCAGCAACAACTGTGTTTTGGAACATTTTTCTAAGTTATAGGAGAATAAAGTAAAGATGATCCCCACGGTCAGAATGGGGAAAGATTCTAATCACAGTATATAGTGACATCACAAACGTGTCAGTGGAGATTTCCTGTATCCTCTCCCTCTCTCTCCTATTTCCACCTTGTCTTCCCTCGCAAGAATGGGTGATTGTCTTCACCCCCCTCCACACCTAATTGTCAACTCTTATAAAAGTTTTCTCTCAGCCCTATTTCATAGGCCTCCAACCAACTTGATTGGAGTGCACAGAGGGAGCTTCAATCCAAAATGTGACCTGTGCATTAAATGACCTGGGAGTGTTTGATGGGACAGTGTAGAGGGAGCTTTACTCTGTATCTAACCCCCTGTACCTGCCCTGGGAGTGTTTGATGGGACAGTGTAGAGGGAGCTTTACTCTGTATCTAACCCCCTGTACCTGCCCTGGGAGTGTTTGATGGGACAGTGTAGAGGGAGCTTTACTCTGTATCTAACCCCCTGTACCTGCCCTGGGAGTGTTTGATGGGACAGTGTAGAGGGAGCTTTACTCTGTATCTAACCCCCTGTACCTGCCCTGGGAGTGTTTGATGGGACAGTGTAGATGGAGCTTTACTCCGTATCTAACCCCGTGCTGTACCTGCCCTGGGAGTGTTTGATGGGACAGTGTAGAGGGAGCTTTACTCTGTATCTAACCCCCTGTACCTGCCCCGGATGTGTTTGATGGGACAGTGTAGAGGGAGCTTTACTCTGTATCTAACCCCGTGCTGTACCTGCCCCGGGTGTGTTTGATGGGACAGTGTAGAGGGAGCTTTACTCTGTATCTAACCTGTGCTGTACCTGCCCTGGGAGTGTTTGATGGGACTGTGTAGCGGTCGCTTTACTCTGTATCTAACGTGGAGTGCACAGGATCTGGGAGTGTTTGATGGGACAGTGTGACTCCACTGTCCCAGCAACGTGATACTATAAGTGCAAAAGCGAAATACTGTGGATGCTGGAATCTGAAATAACAGAAAATGTTGGAAATACTCAGCAGGTCAAGCAGCATCTGTGGAGAGAGAAACAGAGTTGTTGTTTCAGGTTGATTGCCCTTTGTCAGAACGCTGGAGGTGATGGAAATGGCGGAGGATGATCCGTTGAACGTTGAGGCTGGTGGGGTGAAAGGCGAGGACAAGGGGAACCCGTTCATGGTTCTGAGGGAGGGGAAGGGGTGAGAGCAGAGGTGTGGGAAATGCCCCATCACCCCAACTCCTCTCTCACCCCTACTCTCCAAACCCCCTCACCCCACCTCCTCTTTCACCGCTACTCTTCAACCCACTCACCCCAATTCCTCTCACCCCTACTCTCTAACCCTCTCATCCCAACCCCTCGTTCACCCCTACTCTCCAACCCCTCACCCCAATTCTTCAACACCCCTCATCCAACTCCTCTTTCACCCCAATTTCTCTCACACCTACTCTCCAACTCCCCTCACCCCAACCCCTCCTTCACACCCACTCTCCAACCCCTCACCCCAACTCCTCTCTCACCCCTGCTCTCCAGCCCCTCTCATCTTCTATTCACTTCAGTTGAAAGGAAAACGACAGATTGTACCAGTCAGGATTTGAAAGAGTCTAGATGTCCTTAGGAGTTGGGATCTTTTTGTATTGTGTCCATTCGAGGAGATCGATAACAGACTTTCTCCTGTGGATATAGAGCTGGACTATTGGGCTGTGACGTGTTTACTTGTTCATCTTGTTCACTCTAAACCTTTGCCAATTATTTGATGTGATCTGTTTATTTGTTCTTTTTTTTAAAAATACATGTTTGACAAATTTGCTGGAGTTCTTTAGGATGTAACGAGCAGGATGAATAAGGGAGAAAAAGTGGATGTGGTGTATTTGGATTTCCAGAAGGCATTCAATAAGGTGCCACATAAAAGGTTACTGCACAAGATAAAAAGCTCATGGGGTTGGGGGTAATATATTAGCATGGAGAGAGGATTGGCTAACTAACAGAAAACAGAGAGTCAGGATAAATGGCTCATTTTCAGGTTGGCAAACGTTAACAGGGATCGGTGCTGGATCCTCAGCTATTTACAATCTATATTAATGACTTGGATGAAGGGACTGAGTGTAATGTAGCCAAGTTTGCTGATGATATAGATGGGTGAGAAAGCAAACTGTGAGGAGGACATAAAAAATCTGCAAGGGGATATAGACAGGCTAAGTGAGTGGGCAAAAATTTGGCAGATGGAGTATAATGTGGGAAAATGTGAGGTTATCCACTTTGGCAGGACAAATAAAAAAGCAAATTATAATTTAACTGGAGAGACATTACAAAATGCTGCAGCACAGAGGGACCTGGGGATGTAGAACGATCTTTATTCTTCGCAATTTCCTAAACTTCGCTGACTTTAACAAGAATTTACATTAACACCAGATTGTACCCAGGTGATTTATGACAATTCGCCCAGGAACAATGAGTTAAGAAAAATTCCCATTTGGAGGTTTAATTTTCCTGTTTTCCTCTTATATCCTCACTCACTTCCTCTCATTACATTTTATACAGTGTTCACCATTTCATTCATGAGCCCGGAGGAACTTTACTGTCTAACACAATATTATCAAACTGTCTTTAAACATCGATCAAACATTCCCACTTGGTCCAAGTTTTGACCCATTTTCTTTGTTTAATTTTATTTTACCGAATCTCTCCTTGGACCTTCTTTCCCCAAAATATGCCAGAGAGTGATTCAGTCTACAAGAGGAAGGATGTTAGTTACCTTTAGCACAATAGTCTCCTCCAAAAACTTATTTCTGAATACACAGTTTGGACAGAGCCAGAGAGACTGGACTTTTTCAAAAAAATAAAATTTAATTCTCTCCTTAATTTTCTGCTAAATTTCCCTTCCCATGTGTTTGAACAGCAACCCTCATCAATTTATATAATCCGTTTTAATTTCACAAACAAATTATGCCCAGACTTTGTCATTTTACAAAGAAGACAAAGTAACAATTGCGTTTGGATGCGTCATTTATCCTCCCCTTCGAGCAGTGTGACTTGGACAATAGGATTATATCAATATACGGCACAGAAACAGGCCATTCTGCCCAACCAGTCCATGCCGGCGTTTACGCTCCACTCGAGCCCCCTCCCTTCTTTCCTCATCTAACTATATCAGCATAACCCTCGATTCCCTTCTCCCTCATATGCTTGTCTGGCCTCCCCTTAAATGCATCGATACTATTCACTTCAACCACTCCCTGTGGCAGCGAGTTCCACATTCTCACCACTCTCTGGGTAAAGAGGTTTCTTCTGAATTCCCCATTGGATTTCTTGGTGACTATCTTATGTTGATGGCCTCTAATTATGCTCGTCCCCACAAGTGGAAACACTGTGTCTACTCTATCAAAACCTTAGGTCACCCCTCAGTCTTCTTTTTTCAAGGGAAAAGAGCCCCAGCCTGTCCATCCTTTCCCGATAGGTATACCCTCGCATTTCTGGTATCATCCTTGTAAATCTTCTCTGCACCCTCTCCAGTGCCTCCATATCCTTTTTATAATATGGTGACCAGAATTGCACACACAAAGTCTAACCAAGGTTCGATACAAGTTTAGCATAACTTCACTACTTTTCCATTCTATAACAATTCAATTCTATAACAATCGATCCCAATAACTCAATAGTTTAAAGTCTTGTCCAACTTTGTCAGCATGCTGCGACATTCGATGTCTGCAGATAATTGGAGATAATTTTGTTTTAACTGCTGGATCTCTTGCTATGCCATCAACCTCTTATAAAAGTTTTCTCTCAGCCCTTTTTACTAGGCCTCCAACCAACTTGATTGGAGTGTGCAGAGGGAGCTTCAATCCAAAATGTGACCTGTGCATTAAATGATCTGGGAGTGTTTGATGGGACAGTGTAGAGGGAGCTTTACTGCATCCCAGAGTACTTAAGGAGGTGGCCTTGGAAATAGCGGATGCATTGAGAGTCATTTTCCAACATTCCATTGACTCTGGATCAGTTCCTATCGAGTGGAGGGTAGCCAATGTAACCCCACTTTTTAAAAAAGGAGGGAGAGAGATAACAGGGAATTATAGACCGGTCAGCCTGACCTCAGTAGTGGGTAAAATGATGGAATCAATTATTAAGGATGCCATAGCAGCGCATTTGGAAAGAGGTGACATGATAGGTCCAAGTCAGCATGGATTTGTGAAAGGGAAATCATGCTTGACAAATCTTCTGGAATTTTTTGAGGATGTTTCCAGTAGAGTGGACAAGGGAGAACCAGTTGATGTGGTATATTTGGACTTTCAGAAGGCTTTCGACAAGGTCCCACACAAGAGATTAATGTGCAAAGTTAAAGCACATGGGATTGGCGGTAGTGTGCTGACATGGATTGAGAACTGGTTGTCAGACAGGAAGCAAAGAGTAGGAGTAAATGGGGACTTTTCAGAATGGCAGGCAGTGACTAATGGGGTACCGCAAGGTTCTGTGCTGGGGCCCCAGCTGTTTACACTGTACATTAATGATTTAGACGAGGGGATTAAATGTAGTATCTCCAAATTTGCGGATGACACTAAGTTGGGTGGCAGTGTGAGCTGCGAGGAGGATGCTATGAGTCTGCAGAGCGACTTGGATAGGTTAGGTGAGTGGGCAAATGCATGGCACATGAAGTATAATGTGGATAAATGTGAGGTTATCCACTTTGGTGGTAAAAACAGAGAAACAGACTATTATCTGAATGGTGACAGATTAGGAAAAGGGGAGGTGCAACGAGATCTGGGTGTCATGGTACATCAGTCATTGAAGGTTGGCATGCAGGTACAGTAGGCGGTTAAGAAAGCAAATGGCATGTTGGCCTTCATAGCGAGGAGATTTGAGTACAGGGGCAGGGAGGTGTTTCTACAGTTGTACAGGGCCTTGGTGAGGCCACACCTGGAGTATTGTGTACAGTTTTGCTCTCCTAACCTGAGGAAGGACATTCTTGCTATTGAGGGAGTGCAGCGAAGGTTCACCAGACTGATTCCCAGGATGGCGGGACTGACCTATCAAGAAAGACTGGATCAACTGGGCTTGTATTCACTGGAGTTCAGAAGAATGAGAGGGGACCTCATAGAAACATTTAAAATTCTGACGGGGTTAGACAGGTTAGATGCAGGAAGAATGTTCCCAATGTTGGGGAAGTCCAGAACCAGGGGACACAGTCGAAGGATAAGGGGTAAGCCATTTAGGACCGAGATGAGGAGGAATTTCTTCACCCAGAGAGTGGTGAACCTGTGGAATTCTCTACCACAGAAAGTTGTTGAGGCCAATTCACTAAATATATTCAAAAAGGAGTTAGATGGAGTCCTTACTACTAGGGGAATCAAGGGGTATGGTGAGAAAGCAGGAATGGGGTACTGAAGTTACATGTTCAGCCATGAACTCATTGAATGGCGGTGCAGGCTAGAAGGGCCGAATGGCCTACTCCTGCACCTATTTTCTATGTTTCTATGTATCTAACCCGTGTTGTACCTGCCCTGGAAGTGTTTGATGGGACAGTGTCGAGGGAGCTTTACTCCGTATCTAACCCTGAGTGCACAGGATCTGAGAGTGTTTGATGGGACAGTGTAGAGGGAGCTTTACTCTGTATCTAACCCGTGCTGTACCTGCCCCGGGTGTGTTTGATGGGACAGTGTAGAGGGAGCTTTACTCCGTATCTAACCCCGTGCTGTACCTGCCCTGGGAGTGTTTGATGGGACAGTGTAGAGGGAGCTTTACTCTGTATCTAACGTGGAGTGCACAGGATCTGGGAGTGTTTGATGGGACAGTGTGACTCCACTGTCCCAGCAACATGATACTATAAGTGCAAAAGCGAAATACTGTGGAATCTGAAATAACAGAAAATGCTGGAAATACTCAGCAGGTCAAGCAGCATCTGTGGAGAGAGAAACAGAGTTAATGTTTCAGGTTGATGGCACTTTGTCAGAACTGGAAAAAGTTAGAGATGTAGCAGATTTTAAGCAGGTGGCGAGGCAGGGAAAGGGAGGAGGGGAGAAAAGAACAAAAGGGAGGGTCTGTGAGAGGGTGGGAGGTAGGACATTAAATGACAAAAGGTCTGATTGTACACTGCAAAAGGAGATGGAAATGGGACAAGTAAAGAAACAAAAGATGGAGCCATGTGAACAGCTGTTGAACATGGGTCAGTCAGTTATAAGAGATAGGCGAACACCGTTCCAAAGGGACGGGCGATGGCCTCCGTTGCCCTCAGCCGATCGAAATGGAGTCGAGTTCAGATTCCCGAATCCGGAGCCTCACGGAATGGCAGAAGCATCAATTGTTGCCGTCTGAAAAAGAGGGGCGGAGGTTATGGTCTGAAATTGTTGACGTTGAGTGCACGAGGCTGTAAAGGGCCTGATCGAAAGATGAGGTGCTGATCCTCGAGCTTACGTTGAGCTTCGTTGGAACAGTGCAGGAGGCTGAGGACAGAGGGGTCAGAGAGCGAGTGGAGAATTAAACTCACAGGTGACCGGAAGCTCGGGGTCACCCTTGCGAACTGAACGGAGATGTTCCACAAAGCGGTCACCCAATCCGTGTTTGGTCTCCCCAAGGTAGAGGAGACCACTCCGTGAGCAGCGAATACAGAATACTAATTTGCAAGTACAAGTAAATCGCTGTTTCACCTGGAAGGAGTATTTGGGGTCCTGGACAGTGGGAAATGAGGAGGTAAAAGGGCAGGTGTTGCATCTCCTGCACTTGCACGGGAAGGTGCCGTGGGAAGGGGAGGAGGTGCTGGGGGTGACTGCGGAATGGACCAGGGTATCACGGAGGGAGCGGTCCCTTTGGAATGCTGAGAGGGGAGGGGAAGATGTGATTGGTGGTGGGATCACGCTGGAGGTGGCTGAAATGGCGGAGGATGATCCGTTGAACGTGGAGGCTGGTGGGGTGAAAGGCGAGGACAAGGGGAACCCGTTCATGGTTCTGAGGGAGGGGAAGGGGTGAGAGCAGAGGTGTGGGAAATGCCCCATCACCCCAACTCCTCTCTCACCCCTACTCTCCAGCCCCTCTCATCTTCCATTCACTTCAGTTGAAAGGAAAACGACAGATTGTACCACTGAGGATTTGAAAGAGTCTAGATGTCTTTAGGAGTTGGGATCTTTCTGTATTCTGTCCATTTGAGGAGATCGATAACAGACTTTCTCCTGTGAATATAGAGCTGGACTATTGGGCTGTGATCTGTTTACTTATTCATCTTGTTCACTCTAAACCTTTGCCAATTATTTGATGTGATCGGTTTACTTGTACATATTTTTTTAAAATACATTTGCTGAGTGGATTCAAATTAAATTGAACCCAGGTTTGCAGGCGTGCTGCTCCATTCACACATCGAAGGAGAGAGAGATGCTGTGGGGCATACACTAAGTCCAGTAGCTAAAATGACATTTGGAAAAGCATAATACAATCAAGCAGAGTCAGTATGGTTTTATGAAAGGGAAATCATGTTTAACAAATTTGCTGAAGTTCTTTGAGGGTGTAACGGCTAGCTAACAGAAAACAGAGAGTGGGGATAAATGGGTCATTTTCAGGTTGGCAGGGATCGGTATTGGGGCCTCAACTTTTTACAATCTATATTAATGACTTGGATGAAGGGATCGAGTGTAATGTGGGCAAACATTTGGCAGATGGAGTATAATGTGGGAAAATGTGAGGTTGGCAGGACAAATAAAAAAGCAAATTATAATTTAACTGGAGAGACATTACAAAGTGCTGAGTACAGAGGGACCTGGGGGTCCTCGTGAATGAAACACAAAAAGTCAGTATGCAGGTACAGCAAGTGATCAGGAAGGCAAATGGAATGTTGACCTTTATTGCAAGGGGGATGGAGTATAAACGCAGAGAAGTCCTGCTACAACTGCACAGGGTATTGGTGAGGTCCCACACCTGGAGTACTGCGTACAGTTTTGGTCTCCATATTAAGAAAGGATATACTTTCATTGGAGGCAGTTCAGAGAAGCTTCACGAGGTTGATTCATGAAATGAAGCGGATATCTTATGAAGAAAGGTTGAGCAGGTTGGGCCTGTACTCATTGGAGTTTAGAAGAATGAGAGGTGATCTTATTGAATCATGTAAGATACTGAGGGGGCTCGACAAGGTAGATGCAGAGAGGATGTTTTTACTAGTGGGGGAATCCAGAACTAGGGACCTTAGTTTAAGAATAAAGGGTTACCCATGTAGAACTGAGATGAGGAGGAATTTCATCTCTGAGGGTTGTAAATCTGTGGAATTCTCTGCCCCAGAGAGCTGTGGAGGTTGGGTCACTAAATATATTTAAGATGGTGATAGACAGATTTTTGAGCGATAAAGGAGTAAAGGGTTATGGGGAGCGGGCAGGGAAGTGGAACTGAGCCCAAGATCAGATCAGTCATTAAAAGGTGGATCAGGCTCGAGGGGTCAAATGACCGACTCCTGCTCCTATTTCTTATGTTCTTAAAGTGATTAACAGACTGCGTTTTGTGTTTAATAATCCCAGGTATGTTACCAATACCATCCCTGGCACCCAAGGCTAGGAGAGGCACTCTGGAAGGTACGGGGAGCTGGGACTTGTCCCTGAGAGTAACCGAAGGTTTGAGAACTGAAATAATCTCGAGTTAGAAAGTAGAAAAGGCCCAAAAGTGAAACAGCCGGTAACAGGACATTAGGTAGTCTCCACTTATCTTGGAGATACCAAATATTGACACACTGTGTTATTTTGGAACATCAAAATATTAAACTCCAGCCTAGTTGTAGGGGTTATTAACATCACCAAAAACAGCAGAATCCAACCCCTGCAGTCACTTGTGACCTTGCTGGTGTGTCAGTCGGTGGGGTGAACGAGTGACTCCCTTCCCACACTCAGAGCAGGTGAACGGCCTCTCCCTAGTATGAGCTCCCTGATGTCTTAGCATGTCGGATAACCGAGTGAATCCCTTCCCACACGGAGAACCTTTCCCTGGTGTGACTGTGTCGATGAATTCCCAGCTCAGACGGGGAATTGAATCCCTTCCCACAGTCCCCATATTCCCACGGTTTCTCCGTGGTGCGGGTGTCCTTGTGTCTCTCCA
This sequence comes from Pristiophorus japonicus, assembly GCF_044704955.1. NCBI lineage: Eukaryota > Metazoa > Chordata > Chondrichthyes > Pristiophoridae > Pristiophorus > Pristiophorus japonicus. Next base: position 626,422 of record NW_027251590.1, on the reverse strand, counting down.
GGTTGGACGATCGGTTATAGCTTGGTCCACACACTGAGCACGTTTACAGTTTCTCCCCGCTGTGAACAGTGCGATGCTTTTTCAGACTGGTTAAAGCTCTTTCCACAGGCAGTGCACTGGAACACTCACAGACAAATATTTTTCCTTCCACATTGATAATCAGGTCCTGAGGAATCAAATTGATGTGATCTTTTCTTTGGGTTTCCCGTCTGCAAATCCTCCCCTTCTAATGCCCTGTAAAAGGAGATTACAGAACTCATCACTAAGTACAGGACAGAAATTCAGAACAGACAATTCTAGTTTCTATGGAACGTTCTTTCCTCTCTTGTTCCCCCAAAGCTGTAAATCCCCACCCCACACACTCTCCCTCCTCCCTGTGCTGAAACCCAAACCCACCGCATGCCTCAAGACAGTTCATGCTCCACTCCCAGTTTTCACCACTAACTCTGGCTGCGTGCAGTTCTACACTAATACAAAATCAAAAATAGAAAATGCTGGAAATCTCAGCGGGTGAGGCAGCATCTGTGGAGAGAGAAACCGAGTTAACGTTTCAGGTCGATGACCCTTCGTCAGAACAGGCAATAGTTTGAAATGTAACAGATTCTTAAGGAAGTGCTGGGGCCCTGAAATGGGGAGGGGGAGGGGGAGGGGTCTGTGATAGTGTGGGAGGCAGGAGAGATTTGAGAGATAAAGGGGATGACGGGCCGAATTGAGATGGCAATAGCACAAGTTAGGAAGCAAAAGATGAGTCTAGGGAGGGCATGACTGTCAGAATAATTACCAGCTGCCATGGAACACAGAGAGAAACAAAATAAAAATAAAAAGGGGGCGGGGGAGTTTTTGTAAAAAAACAGGGCGAGGAAATGGAACAAAAGGTGGGCGGAGATTATGGTCTGAAATTGTTGAACTCGATGGTGAGCCCAGAGGCTGTAAAGTGCCGAAACGAAAGATAAGGTGCTGTTCCTCGAGCTTGCGTTGAGCTTCACTGGTACAGTGCAGGAGACCGAGGACGGAGAGGTCAGAGTGGGAGCGGTAGTATAGTATTAGTATAGTATTCAGCAGTCCCTCATATCGAGGGTGACCCACTTCACACCAGAGGGATGAGTTCACCGGTACTTCAATGAGGGACCTGATATTCCAGGTCGCAAACTACATATTGAAGGGTGGATTATTTTAACATGGGGTGGCTGTTACACACCAGCCACCACACGGCTTGACAGAGCGAGGTCTTGGTCCAGTGGCAAGGGTTAGCCAAGACCACTTGAGACCAGCTCTGCTGCACGGTCCTAGTTTACACACAGACTCATATTGTCCATAGATGGCTGTGTGGGCTGGGCCTGTGCTGCCCCTGGGCTCTCACCTCTCCTGGTCCCCGATCACATCGCTCGACGATCTCTCGCCCCTCCTCTGCTGCTTGCCGCCTCGCCTGCTGTACCCGGGCCCCACCGATGATCCTGCCCATGCTCCAATCAGTGACCTGGGTTCTGGTGACGTCATCCAGTCGCCCTCCTGGAACGGCTTGCATTGCTCCCTCCCTCCCCCACAAACAGCAATGTGATAATGTGCTGTCCCTGCCATGGGAGTCTTTAATGGGTCAGTGTCGAGGGAGAGTTATTCTGTATCTATGTCTTGCTGAACCTACCCCCGGATTGTTTAATGGGATAGAGTAGAGGGACCTGCCCCTGGAAGCTTTTGAAGGAATAGTTTAGAGGAAACTTTACTCTGTACCTAACCCGTGCTGTACCTGCCCTGCGACAGTTTGATTGGCCGTGTAGAGGGAGCTTTACACTGTACCTAACCCGTGCTATACCTGACCTGCAAGAGTTTGATGGGACAGTATAGAGGGAGCTTTATTCTGCATCTAACCAGAACTGTCCTTGTCCTGGGAGTGTTTGGGAAAGTGTAGAATCAATCTGAGTGGAGCTAAGGAGCACCAAGGGGCAGAAAACATTGGTGGGAGTTGTCTATAGGCCTCCAAACAGTAGTGGTAGTGTAGGGGACGGCATCAAACAGGAAATTAGAGATGCATGTAGCAAGGGTACGACAGTAATCTGAGGTGACTTTAATCTACATATAGACTGGTGAAACCAAATTAGTAATAATACTGTGGCAGATGAATTCCTGGAGTGTGTATGAGATGGTTTTTTAGACCAGTATGTTGAGCAGCCTACTAGAACAGGGTATCCTAGATTGGGTATTGTGCAACGAGAAGGGGTTAATTAACAGTCTTGTTGTGCCGGGTCATTTAGGGAAGAGTGACCATAACATGATTGAATTCTTTATTACGATGGAAAGTGAAGTAGCCCAATCTGAAACGAAGGTCCTAAATCTAAACAAAGCAAACTGCGAAGGTATGAGGACTGAACTGGCTATGATAGATTGGGAAGATTCATTGGATAGGCAATGGCTAATATTTAAGGAACGAATGCATGAATTGCAACAGTTATACGTTTCTTTCTGGTGTAAAAACACAAAAGGAAAAGTGGCCCAACCATCGCTAACAAAAGAAATTAAGGATAGTATTAGATCCAAAGTGGAATTATATAAAGTTGTCAGAAAAAGTAGCAAGTCTGAGAATTCAGCAAAAAAGGGCCAAGAGCTTGATTAAGATGGAAAATAGAGTATGAGAGTTAACTTGCAAGGAACGTAAAAACCGATTGCAAAAATTTCTCCAAGTACGTAAAAAGAAAAAGATTAGTGAAGACAAATGTAGGTCCTTTACAGACAGAAATGGGAGAATTTGTAATGGGAAACAAGGAAATGGCAGAACAATGAAATAAATACTTCGGTTCTGTCTTCACTGAAGAGGACACAAATAACGTCCCAGAAATGCAAGGGAACCAAGAGTTCTAGAGGAATTAAAGGAAATGGTTATTAGTAAGAAAATAGTGCTAGAGAAACTAATGGGACTGAAGGCCGATAAATCCCCAGGGCCTGATGATCTGCATCCCAGAGTACTAAAAGAGATAGCTATGGAAATAGTGGATGCATTGGTTGTCATCTTCCAAAATTCTATCGATCATGGAACAGTTCCTGCAGATTGGAGGGTGGCAGATGTAACCCCACTATTTGAAAAAGGAGAGAGAGAGAAAACGGGGAACGACAGACCGGTTAGCCTGACATCAGTAGTAGGGAAAATGCTAGAGTCTATTATAAAGGATGTGATAACGGCACAATTAGATAATATCAACGGGATTAGACAAAGTCAACATGGATTTATGAAAGGAAAATCATGTTTGACAAACCTACTGGAGTTTGTTTTGATGAAGTAACTGATAGAATAGATAAGGGAGAACCAGTGGATGTAGTGTATTTGGATTTTCAGAAGGCCTTTGATAAAGTCTCACACAAAAGGTTAGTGTGCAAACTTAAAGCACATAGGATTGGGGGTAATGTGTTGACATGGATTGAGAATTGATTAACTGACAGGAAATGGAGAGTACGAATAAACAGTTCTTTTTCGGGGTGGCAGGCATTCGGCCCTTCGAGCCTGCACCACCTTTCAATAAGATCATGGCTGATCATTCACCTCAGTACCCCTTTCCTGCTTTCTCTCCACACCCCTTGATCCCTTTAGTCGTAAGAGGTATCTAACTCCCCCTTGAATATATCCAATGAACTGGCATCAACAACTCTCTGCAGTAGGGAATTCCACAGGTTAACAACGCTCTGAGTGAAGAAGTTTCTCCTCATCTCAGTCCGAAATGGATTACCCCTTATCCTTAGACTGTGTCCCCTGGTTCTGGACTTCCCCCAACATCGGGAACATTCTTCCTGCATCTAACCTGATCAGTCCCGGCAGAATACAGGCTCAGTCGATCCAGTCTCTCCTCATATGTCAGTCCTGCCATCCCAGGAATCAGTCTGGTGAACCTTCGCTGCACTCCCTCAATAGCAAAAACGTCCTCCCTCAGATTAGGAGACCAAAACCGAACACCATATTCCAGGTGAGGCCTCACTAAGGCCCTGTACAACTGCAGTAAGACCTCCCTACTCCTATACTCAAATCCCCTAGCTATGAAGGCGAACATACCATTTTCCGCCTTAACTGCCTGCTGTACCTGCATGCCAACTTTCAGTGACTGATGTACCATGACACCCAGGTCTCGTTGCACCTCCCCTTTTCGTAATCTGCCGCCATTCAGATAATATTCTGCCTTCATGTTTTTGCCCCCAAAGTGGATAACCTCACATTTATCCACATTATACTGCATCTGCCATGCATTTGCCCACTCACCTAACCTGTCCAAGTCACCCTACAGCCTCTTTGCATCCTCCTAACAGCTCACACCGCCACCCAGCTTGGTGTCATCTGCAAACTTGGAGATATTACACTCAATTCCTTCATCCAAATCATTAATGTATATTGTAAATAGCTTGGGCACCTATTTTCTATGTTTCTATGAGGGATTGCCTGATGAGGAGAGATTGAGTAGACAAGGCTTGAATGACCAAATTGCCTACTCCAGCTATTTTTTCTTATGTTCATACAATCGTTCAACCATTGGAACACCCTCCCTAAACCTCTCCACCTCTCTTTCTTCTTTTAAGACGCTCCTTAAAACCTACCTCTTTGACCAAGCCTTTGGTGATCTGCCCTAATTTCTCCTTATTTGGCTCAGTGTCAATTTTTGGGGGGGCTAAAAATACTGTAGCTACTTGAGTAGCACACTCACCTGTGAGTCAGAAGGTTGTGGGTTCAAGTCCCACTCCAGGAACTCTGGCACATAAACCTAGGCTGACACTCCTGTGCCGTACTGAGGGAATGCTGCACTGTCGGAGGTGCTGTCTTTTGGATGAGATGTTAAACCGCCTGCTCTCTCGGGTGGATGGAAAACATTCCATGGCACTATGGCTAAGAATAGCAGGGGAGTTATCCCCAGTGTCCTGCTCAATATTTATCCCAATAATCAACATCTCTTTTAAAAAAACAAATTATCACATTGCTGTTTGTGGGAGCTTGCTGTGCGCAAATTGGCTGCTGCATTTCCCACATGACAAGTGACTACACTCCAAAAGTACTTCATTGGCTGTAATGAGCTTTGAGACGTCCGGTGGTCCTGAAAGGCGCTTTATAAATGCAAGGTGTTGTTGTTGTTTCTCTCGCGGTCACTGGGACCCTGAAGCCCCGCCCACTCTGTTCCTGCACCAAGATGGCCGCCCAGGCGCCGTATCCCGGGCCTGTCCGCACGGATGAAGCCATCAGCAAGATGGCGGCCACCGACCCCGCTCCCCCCGGGCCTGTACCGGGTGATGAGGAAGCTTCCCTGCGTGCACAGTCTGGGCTGAGGCCGGTGTCCGGTAGTTTCTCCGATGGGGAGCGGATAAAGAAACATGTCCGTCCGTCCGGGTCCCGGGCCCTTTTTCCAGCTCGAGCGACACGTGACCCGGGCCCACGGCCTGATTGACGGGAGCTTCCGACCAATGGGGAACGAGCAGGGCGGGGTGTAGGAGCGAGCCGGCGGCAGGTCCTCCAACCAATCGGGGTGCCCGAGGGGCGGGACGTGCCGCTGATTGGCTGAGCCGCGGGGCGGGACTTTGTGCAGTCCCTTGTCCAGGGCCTGGGGCCAGGGGAGGCTGTGGGCCTTTATTGGACACAAGGCTCTGGGGCTCACAACCCACCGGCTCACATCTTAATACAGACCTTTAAATTCATCAATCAGAGGGACAGGGCCTGGGACAGACTATCTCCCCCTCCTCCAGGGGGTGGTAGTTAAAGGGACAGGGCCTGGGACAGACTATCTCCCCCTCCTCCAGGGGGTGGTAGTTAAAGGGACAGGGTCTGGGACAGACTATCTCCCTCTCCTCCAGGGGGTTGTGGTAGTTAAAGGGACAGGGTCTGGGACAGACTATCTCCCTCTCCTCCAGGGGGTTGTGGTAGTTAAAGGGACAGGGTCTGGGACAGACTGTATCCCCCTCCTCCAGGGGGTGGTAGTTAAAGGGACAGGGTCTGGGACAGACTATCTCCCCCTCCTCCAGGGGGTGGTAGTTAAAGGGACAGGGTCTGGGACAGACTATCTCCCCCTCCTCCAGGGGGTGGTAGTTAAAGGGACAGGGTCTGGGACAGACTATCTCCCTCTCCTCCAGGGGGTGGTAGTTAAAGGGACAGGGCCTGGGACAGACTATCTCCCCCTCCTCCAGGGGGTGGTAGTTAAAGGGACAGGGCCTGGGACAGACTATCTCCCCCTCCTCCAGGGGGTGGTAGTTAAAGGGACAGGGTCTGGGACAGACTATCTCCCCCTCCTCCAGGGGGTGGTAGTTAAAGGGACAGGGCCTGGGACAGACTATCTCCCCCTCTCCTCCAGGGGGTTGTAGTTAAAGGGACAGGGTCTGGGACAGACTATCTCCCCCTCCTCCAGGGGGTGGTGGTAGTTAAAGGGACAGGGTCTGGGACAGACTATCTCCCCCTCCTCCAGGGGGTTGTAGTTAAAGGGACAGGGTCTGGGACAGACTATCTCCCCCTCCTCCAGGGGGTGGTGGTAGTTAAAGGGACAGGGTCTGGGACAGACTATCTCCCTCTCCTCCAGGGGGTGGTAGTTAAAGGGACAGGGTCTGGGACAGACTATCTCCCTCTCCTCCAGGGGGTTGTGGTAGTTAAAGGGACAGGGCCTGGGACAGACTATCTCCCCCTCCTCCAGGGGGTTGTGGTAGTTAAAGGGACAGGGTCTGGGACAGACTATCTCCCTCTCCTCCAGGGGGTGGTAGTTAAAGGGACAGGGTCTGGGACAGACTATCTCCCTCTCCTCCAGGGGGTTGTGGTAGTTAAAGGGACAGGGCCTGGGACAGACTATCTCCCCCTCCTCCAGGGGGTGGTAGTTAAAGGGACAGGGTCTGGGACAGACTATCTCCCTCTCCTCCAGGGGGTTGTGGTAGTTAAAGGGACAGGGCCTGGGACAGACTATCTCCCCCTCCTCCAGGGGGTTGTGGTAGTTAAAGGGACAGGGTCTGGGACAGACTATCTCCCCCTCCTCCAGGGGGTGGTAGTTAAAGGGACAGGGTCTGGGACAGACTATCTCCCTCTCCTCCAGGGGGTGGTAGTTAAAGGGACAGGGTCTGGGACAGACTATCTCCCTCTCCTCCAGGGGGTTGTGGTAGTTAAAGGGACAGGGTCTGGGACAGACTATCTCCCTCTCCTCCAGGGGGTGGTAGTTAAAGGGACAGGGTCTGCGACAGACTGTATCTCCCCCTCCTCCAGGGGGTGGTAGTTAAAGGGACAGGGTCTGGGACAGACTATCTCCCTCTCCTCCAGGGGGTGGTAGTTAAAGGGACAGGGTCTGGGACAGACTATCTCCCTCTCCTCCAGGGGGTTGTGGTAGTTAAAGGGACAGGGTCTGGGACAGACTATCTCCCTCTCCTCCAGGGGGTGGTAGTTAAAGGGACAGGGTCTGCGACAGACTGTATCTCCCCCTCCTCCAGGGGGTGGTAGTTAAAGGGACAGGGTCTGGGACAGACTATCTCCCCCTCCTCCAGGGGGTTGTGGTAGTTAAAGGGACAGGGTCTGGGACAGACTGTATCTCCCTCTCCTCCAGGGGGTTGTGGTAGTTAAAGGGACAGGGCCTGGGACAGACTATCTCCCTCTCCTCCAGGGGGTTGTGGTAGTTAAAGGGACAGGGTCTGGGACAGACTGTATCTCCCTCTCCTCCAGGGGGTTGTGGTAGTTAAAGGGACAGGGCCTGGAACAGACTATCTCCCCCTCCTCCAGGGGGTTGTGGTAGTTAAAGGGACAGGGTCTGGGACAGACTGTATCTCCCTCTCCTCCAGGGGGTTGTGGTAGTTAAAGGGACAGGGTCTGGGACAGACTGTCTCCCCCTCCTCCAGGGGGTTGTGGTAGTCAAAGGGACAGGGCCTGGGACAGACTGTATCCCCCTCCTCCAGGGGGTTGTTGTAGTCAAAGGGACAGGGTCTGGGACAGACTGTATCTCCCTCTCCTCCAGGGGTTGTGGTAGTTAAAGGGACAGGGCCTGGGACAGACTGTATCTCCCTCTCCTCCAGGGGGTTGTGGTAGTTAAAGGGACAGGGTCTGGGACAGACTGTATCTCCCTCTCCTCCAGGGGGTTGTGGTAGTTAAAGGGACAGGGTCTGGGACAGACTGTATCTCCCCCTCCTCCAGGGGGTTGTGGTAGTTAAAGGGACAGGGTCTGGGACAGACTGTATCTCCCTCTCCTCCAGGGGGTTGTGGTAGTTAAAGGGACAGGGCCTGGGACAGACTGTATCTCCCCCTCCTCCAGGGGGTTGTGGTAGTTAAAGGGACAGGGTCTGGGACAGACTGTATCTCCCTCTCCTCCAGGGGGTTGTGGTAGTTAAAGGGACAGGGTCTGGGACAGACTGTATCTCCCTCTCCTCCAGGGGGTTGTGGTAGTTAAAGGGACAGGGTCTGGGACAGACTGTATCTCCCTCTCCTCCAGGGGGTTGTGGTAGTTAAAGGGACAGGGTCTGGGACAGACTAACTCCCTCTCCTCCAGGGGGTTGTGGTAGTTAAAGGGACAGGGTCTGGGACAGACTGTATCTCCCTCTCCTCCAGGGGGTTGTGGTAGTTAAAGGGACAGGGTCTGGGACAGACTGTATCTCCCTCTCCTCCAGGGGGTTGTGGTAGTTAAAGGGACAGGGTCTGCGACAGACTATCTCCCTCTCCTCCAGGGGGTTGTGGTGGTTAAAGGGACAGGGTTTGGGACAGACTGTATCTCCCTCCTCCAGGGGGTTGTGGTAGTTAAAGGGACAGGGTCTGGGACAGACTGTATCTCCCTCTCCTCCAGGGGGTTGTGGTAGTTAAAGGGACAGGGTCTGGGACAGACTGTATCCCTCTCCTCCAGGGGGTTGTGGTAGTTAAAGGGACAGGGTCTGGGACAGACTATCTCCCTCTCCTCCAGGGGTTGTGGTAGTTAAAGGGACAGGGTCTGGGACAGACTGTATCTCCCTCTCCTCCAGGGGGTTGTGGTAGTTAAAGGGACAGGGTCTGGGACAGACTATCTCCCTCTCCTCCAGGGGTTGTGGTAGTTAAAGGGACAGTTCCTGGGACAGACTGTATCTCCCTCTCCTCCAGGGGGTTGTGTTGTTAAAGGGACAGGGCCTGGGACAGACTGTATCTCCCTCTCCTCCAGGGGGTTGTGGTAGTTAAAGGGACAGGGTCGGGGACAGACTATCTCCCTCTCCTCCAGGGGTTGTGGTAGTTAAAGGGACAGGGTCTGGGACAGACTATCTCCCTCTCCTCCAGGGGGTTGTGGTAGTTAAAGGGACAGGGTCTGTAACTCTGTTGTGGGACAGTTCCTGGGACAGACTGTATCTCCCTCTCCTCCAGGGGGTTGTCGTAGTTAAAGGGACAGGGCCTCTAACTCTGTTGTGGGACAGTTCCTGGGACAGACTGTATCTCCCTCTCCTCCAGGGGGTTGTGGTAGTTAAAGGGACAGGGTCTGTAACTCTGTTGTGGGACAGTTCCTGGGACAGACTGTATCTCCCTCTCCTCCAGGGGGTTGTGGTAGTTAAAGGGACAGCGATTCTCCTTGTGCTGCAGTTTGTAATTAACTTTATCCCAGATCACAGACTCGAGGCGTTTACCAATAACTCCAAGTCTTGGTTTTGATCTTCCAGAATTCCTGAAGTTCTACAACGGTCCCCAGGGACAGTTTGGAACAGAGGAGGCTGAGGGGAGACCGAATTGAGGTGTATAAAATTATGAGGGGCCGAGATAAGAGTGGATAGGAAGGACCTATTTCGCTTAGCAACGGGGTCAACAACCAGGGGGAATTGGTCAGAGATTTAGAGAGGATTTGAGGAGAATTGTTTTCACCCAGATGGAGGTGGGGGTCTGAAACTCACTGCCTGAAAAGGTGGTAGAGGCAGAAACCCTCATAGCATTTACAAAATACCTGGATATCCACTTGAAGTGCCGTAAACTACAAGGCTACGGACCAAGAGCTGGAAGAGGCTGAATAGCTCTTTGTCGGCCGGCACGGATATGATGGGCTGAATGGCCTCCTTCTGTGCTGTCATTTTCTATGATCAGATGGTGGTAAAGGTAACCCCGCTGTTCAAGAAAGGAGGGGGAGAGAAAACAAGGAACCATCGGCCGGTGAGCCTGACATCAGTGCTTGTGCAAAAAAGGCAACTGGATAAATACTTGAAGGAAAAAAAAATGCAGGGATATCGGGAAAGAGTGGAGGAGTGGGACTAACTGGATTGCTCTTCGCAAGATGCGGCACAGACTGGATTGGCCAAACGGCCTCCTTCTGGGCTATTTTATGATTCCATGGAAACAGAGACAATGTCCCTTTAAATAGCTAGGTGTTACACTGAGGTAAGGAGACACAATGTCCCTTTAATTACAAAAGAGAAGACAAAAAGTGGCAGTCCGATTAACTGCTGCAAATAGTCAGAGCGAATACGACGGGACGGTCAATGTCCCTTTAACGGAGGCCGTGATTAAAGGCATCAGAAACTGTGGAATCGAACCACCACAGTCACTATGTGGACACTTTGGTGTGTCAGTGGGTGAGATACACCAGGGAATCCCTTTCCACACACTGAGATTGACTCATGATCGGGAGTCCCAGGGTTTCAGATACCAGATAATCAAGCTCACAGGAACACAAATTGTCTTTCCAGAGTTTATTAAGAGCGCTGCATAACACAGATCAGGTGACAATTCCCTCAATCTGGAGAACAGGAGCAGTGTATTCACACGCAATCTTCTCGAGTCTGTTCCAACTGACAAGGGCTTAAGTGACCTGTTCTTATACACAAGCTTGGTTACCGCTGAAATGGGATTGTTTGGACCCTTCTGTTGCCCGCCTCCTGAACTCCTGCTAATTGGGGGAATTTAGTCAATTTGTGACCAGACTATAACCACAAGCCCATCTGGTTATCACACCTATACGGTCCGTGAGGTTATTATTAGATTCACACTCAGACGTTGGCCTTTACTGGTCTGGCACTTCATCCCATAACATGGGTACGGAGGCTCAATAATTTTTCATTCCTCAGAACAAGTAAACTACAACATACTGCTCAGCTTAACAGAATCTCATCATAATGATGGACCATAAATATAAGATAGTCATTAATTAAGGCAGCAGAGAATTAAGGAGAAATGTTTTTACCCAGAGAGTGGTGAGAATGTGGGATGTGCTACCACAAGGAGTAGTTGAGGTGAATAGTGCCATGGCACCTGGGGAATTTAAATTCAGTTAATTAAATTAAGCCAGTGTCAGGAACGGTGACCATGAAACTGCCGGATTGTCGTAAAAACCCATCTGGTTCACTGGTGTGTTTTAGGGAAGTAAATCTGTTGCCCTTACCCGGTCTGGCCTATATGTGACTCCAGACCCACTGCAATGTGGATAATTCTTAACTGCCCTCTGAAATGGCCTAGCAAGACATGGAATTATTCCAAACTGCTACAGAAACACCACACGGACTGCAGCAATTCTAGAAGTTGGCTCTTCACCACCTTCTGAAGGGCAATTCATGTCGCCCCAGCTGTCTGCAGGGCCCTGCGCTACAGGACAGTGTGAACTCGCTGGTGTCTCAGCAACAGGATCGAACCCTTGCAATCACTTGTGAACTCACTGGTGTTTCAGCAGGCTGGATGACTGAATGAATCCCTTCCCACACACGGAGCAGGTGAATAGCCTCGCCCCAGTGTGAAATTGTTGGTGTCTCTTCAGCTTATCGGAGCTTTCAAGGCTCTTCCTACAGTCAGAACATTTAAACAGCCTCTCATCTGTGTGAACAAGCTGGTGTCCCTTCAGCTCCTGGGGGCTTTTAAAGCTCTTCCCACAGTCAGAACACTGAAATGGTTTCACGTCAGTGCAAACTCACTGGTGTATCTGCAGATGGGACAGATAAACAAATCCCTTCCCACACACGGAGCAGGTGAACAGACTGTCCCCAGTGTGACTGCGTAACAGAGACGGGGAACTGAATCCCTTCCCGCCGCCCTCACCTTGACCCGGTTTCTCCCTGGTGTGACGGTACACATGTCTCGCCAGGTCCACACACAGGACACGTGCGGTTTGTCCGTGCTGCGATCGCTGCTCTCCCCTTCCATGTGCAAAGGCCGATGATATTCAGGTCCTGGTGAATGGAGTGACTGTCAGACCTGGGTGAGAGTTTGCGGGCTGTAACTGCTGCCCCCCCACCGACCCTCTTTCTCTCCCAGCCTGGAACAGCAGTTTACAAAAGCCCTCACTGTGGGTCCAGGATAGAAATTCACAACATTCTCTGCTCCTGGTTCCTGGCCCAGGGACAGGCCGCGCATGCGCCCTGCTGCCCCCTGAGCCTCCCAAGATGGCGACTGTTGCCGGGGGCCGTTGCCGGGGGCCTTTGCCGGGGGCCTGTCACCGGGAGAAGGCCCCGCAGCTGCCCCCCGGGGGCCCGCTCGGGGAAAGGCCGGAGCCGCAGGTTGTTGTTCGGGGCCTGAGGCCCACAGCGGGTGTTGAGAAAACTTCTCCGCCGGTTCCATGGCTCCCCTGCGGTTAGCCTCCTCCTCGTTCCGCAATTTTCTCGCTGCCTCCCGCCGCCGTTACCCGATTAGTGGCACTGCGCACGTGCTGGACCCGCCCTTCGCGCCATAGCACGAGGCCCCCGCAACCTCGATGGGGCCGATTCTACGCCGCGCTGTGTTCTGGGTAACAAGCACTGCCATTGTTACACTTGGAGCCAGGAATAGGAGGAGGAGATCAATAAAAGTTAAATTCTAGGATTTCAGCCATCAGTTTGAGCTGCTGTACTCCACTGCAGCAATGCTCAGATACACTCAGCGCAAGGGCATCCATCACAATTTTGGAAAGCGTTACAAAATGAAATTAAATTGATAGATGTTCTTATTCTATATTTAAAAATTAAGCATGAATAGCACAGGTTAGATACAGATTAAGGCTCCCGCCACACTGACCCATTAAACACTTCCTGGACAGGTACAGCAGGGGTGAGATACAGAATAAAGTATCCTTGCTACCATACCTCTCCTCCCTTGAAGCTGCTGACTCTGGCTGGGTTCAGTTCTACACTCACTGATCCTCTCGCTCCTTCCCTCCCCTGAATATTCACTGTTTCATATTCAAGCCTGTGAATGTACTCGGTGTTTCTAAAGCCTGCATCCTCCGTCGATACCAAGGCTAGGAGGGGCATTCTGGACTGTCTGGGCAGCTGGGATTGTCCATGTGAGTAACCATAGATGGAATAATCTAGAGTTAGAAAGGAGAAAGGCTTAAAAATGGAACAGTCGGTAGTTGGACATCAGTGAGTTTATTATCTCAGAAAATCAAGGACACAGCACAGCGTATGTTTGAATCGAAGTTGAATAATGTTACATGAATCTGGAATGTTAAACTCTAGTCCAGTTATGGGACTTACTAACAGCAGCAGAAACAAACACCAACGGGCAGAATGAATCTGATTCAGTCCTGCATGTGATTAACAGCAGCACCCAAACCCTGTAGTCACAGGTGAATGCACTGGGTGTGGGGAGGTGGATAATGTCCACTGTTTTATATCGGGGTCTGGGGTCACACTCGGTGTGTGTGAAGCCAGTGTCCCCTCGGGGTTTATTGACCTGCTCCCTCCAGCCTCCTCCTGTCTACTCTCGCCGCTCTATCTCCCACAGCCCCCGATGGCCGTGCATGCTCAGCACATACTGCCCGGCAATCAGCCTGGGCTGGGCCTGCGTGCTGAGTTCCTCTGATTCACATCGGGCTCATTCTGCAATAAACACGCTGGCAATACTCAGCAGGCCAGGCAGTATCTGTGGACAGAGAAACAGAGTTAACATGACAGGTCGATGACCTTTCATTAGAACTCGAAAACGTTGGAGCTGTAACAGATTTTAAGCAAGTGTAGGGAATTCGGGAAGAGGAGGAAAGAACAAAAGGGAAGGTCTGTGATAGGACAGAAGGCAGGCGGGATTAAATTACAAAAGGTATGATGGTATGATAGCAAAAAGCAAAGGGAGCTGGTAATGGGGCAAGTAAGGAAACAAGTGATGAGTCTAGAAGTGTAACTGGGATCTCCATATCCCTTGATTCCCCTAGACTTCAAAAATCTATCCATCTCAGCCTTGAATATATTCAGCCACTCGGCATCCACAGTCCTCTGGGGCAGAGAATTCCAAAGAATCACAACCCTCCGAGTGAAGAAATTCCTCATCTCTGACTGAAATGGCTGACCCCTTGTCCTGAGACTGTGACCACCAGTTCCAGAAACTCCAGCCGGGGGAAACAACCCCTCAGCATCAACCCTGTCAATTCCCTTCAGAATCTTGTATGTTTCAATGAGATCACCTCTCATTCTTCTAAACTCCAGAGAGTGTAGGCCTGTTATACACAATTTCTCGTCATATGACAGCCCTCTCATCCCAGGAATCAATCCAGTGAGCCTCCGTTGTATCGCCTCCAAGGCAATATATCCTTCCTTAGATAAGGAGACCAAAACTGTGCACAGTACTCCAGGTGTGGTCCCACCAAGGCCCTGTACAATTGTAGCAAGACTTCCTTATTCTTATACTCCAACCCCTTGCAATAAAGGACAACATACCATTTGCCTTCCTTATTGCTTGCTGTACCTGCATACTCACTTTGTGTTTCTTGCACAAATCTAACTGAATACCAACATTTAAAAGTTTCTCACAATTTAAAAAAGTGTTTTTTTTATTCTTCCTACCAAAATGAATAACCTCACATTTCTCTACATTATACTCCATCTGCCACCTTACTGCTCACTCACTTAGTCTATCTATTTCCCTTTGCAGGTGCTTTGTGTTCTCATCACAACTTACTGTCCCGCCGAGCTTTGTATCGTCAGCAAACTTGGATACATTACACTTGGTCCCTTCATCTAGGTCATTAATATAGATTGTAAAAAGCTGAGACCCGAGCACTGATCCTTGTGGCACCCCAGTAGTTACAGCCTGCCAAACTGAAAAAGACCCGATTATCCCTACTCTGTTTTTTGTCCGTTATCCAATTCTCAATCCATCATAATATATTACCTCCAGTCCCATGAGCCTTTTTCTTGTGTAATAACCTTTTATGTGGCATCTTATCGCATGCCTTATGGAAATCCAAATATATTACATCCACTGGTTCCCCTTTATCTATCCTGCTAGTTACATTCTCAAAACGTCTAATAAATTTGTCAAACACAATTTCCCTTTCATAAAACCATGTTGACTCTGCCTAATCATGTTATGATTACCTGCCGCTGTTATTCCAGTTCTCCTGCATGCCTCTATTATTATTACTCTACATCGTGGCTCTGCCAGTAATCAATCGGAACATGTTTCTGGTATTCTTACAGTAGATCCTGCTTCTGTTAATGTGACACCAGCAGAAATGACAGGCCATGCAGATCATATATTGACTGCTTGGTTTTTGGCAGAGGGTGGTTGTAGTCGCGTTTATTAAGACCAATCCTTACTTCAGGGTGTGATTAATGGTCTCCTGAAAGGAGGGAGTTTGACACTTCGGGACTTCATTGGAAATGATTTCCTGCCATATTGATTCTTTTTTAATTTATCTGCGCTGCTGTGAAAAGGCAAAACAATTTTACTTGAGCAAGAGGGTGGCTGCTCTTGGACACCACCTGGGAGTAACGTCAAGTTATTGGCACAGTCATGGGAGCATCTTGGTGACTGCTGCTATTGATTAAAAGATGGGGGGTGGTTGATGAAGCATCTAAACTTCTATTGTCTTTTGATAGATAGAAAAAAAATAATAGAATTGAAAAGTAGGGAAGTTAGGCTAAACCTGTATCGAACTTTGGTTAGACCACACAGAGTACTGTGTCATCTTTCAGTTATTGTGCCAAATATTGTTTCTACTATTATCACAAAGATTGTTTCTCCCTCGTCCCGGCCCCAGTTATTCCTGCACTAGACCGTTCCCACAAATGTTGGAAGAGGTTGAGGAGGAAACAGTGAAGGGAACAGTCAAAAGAAAGAAGACTGTGGAAACAGAATAGTGCACAATTCTCTGGAGAGTAACAAGTATTTCATTCTTTTCAAATGAGGGAACTATTCGGTCAGAGAATTACAGGTTTATTAACCAGGTCCAGGTAGTTTTATTTTTACCATCACTTGCACCAATAATCCCACCCCCCAGGTGTATATCAGGGGATTGTGTGTGATGGTGATGTGATCACTGGACAATAAAGCTCAGAGACTGGTGGGGGGCTGCTCATTATCCTCGGTGTGATTTAATCCCCTTTTCCACTGAATACTGCGGACAGACATGGTCACCTTGGTAACGGAATGGTCAGTGTGACATCACGTTCTAAACAAGAGCAGGCTAGACAATGTGTTATCAATAAATGGTCATGATATTAAACACTCTGCAATTATATTTTGAATAAAACAAAATAAAATGGTGAAAGATAACTGGTGAGGTTAATCAGTTATTTTTGCAGAATGCACTTGCAAACATTAAGAATGATGAACTTTGTATACCCACACATCACACATATATAGAGCGAGGTGTGTGCTTTTTTTCAGTTGTTCCTCTTAACCAGACGACAGTTAGTGAACCCGGCGGACATTAGGACCCAGCGGCCGGCCATCCGGTGGTGCTGTGAGGTCATGGTTCCAGGCTCTGACACAATCAGTGGGCCAGGCAAAGCTCAATGGAAAATACAGCAGGAAAAACAACACTTAGCATTAAAATCTGTGAGCAATTAGCACAGGACAACACAAGTGTGAATTAGTGACCTTTAACACACACAGTGCCACTAAGTAGTGCAAAGTGTAGTGAATTGCTCCCCTTCAGTCCTGTCCCTCAATCCCAGTCCATCTCTGGGAGATTGTTACAAGATTCACCCCATCCTCTCAACACAAGTATTACCCACACAATACCAGATCTATTATACACTGCCCGCAACTCTTGATAGCTATTAACAAGCATAAACCTGCTTCTAAGTTTAAAAAAAAACGATTGCATCCTCTCACACACACAAATATATATCTTTACGAACATCAATATTTATCTATTCCTCTATCTATCATCTATCTCTCTATATTACAGACGCAAGGTCTAGTGCGGTATTAGCGGAGACAGATTCTATTGTAATATGAAGTGAGAAAGGGAATTGTGTCAAGTAAACAGAGTCAAGTCCTCGTATAATATAAAGAGAGTCAGGGTCTCGTGTAATATAAACAGAGACAGGGTCTAGTGTAATATAAACAGGGACAGGACCTAGTGTAATATAAACAGAGACAGGACCTAGTGTAATATAAACAGGGACAGGGTCTAGTGTAATATAAACAGAGACAGGGTCTAGTGTAATATAAACAGAGACAGGGTCTAGTGTAATATAAACAGAGACAGGGTCTAGTGTAATATAAACAGGGACAGGGTCCAGTGTAATATAAACAGAGACAGGGTCTAGTGTAATATAAACAGGGACAGGGTCCAGTGTAATATAAACAGAGACAGAGTCTAGTGTAATATAAACAGGGACAGGATCTAGTGTAATATAAACAGAGACAGGCCCATTTAAATTGATGTGGTCAGGTATTCAATTTGCTAGTAACTCTAATCTTGGATTTAAAAGGAGGGGAGAGCTGTGTTTAAATCAAATAGTCTCTTTGGAGATTCGCTGAGAGAAGGACGTAGTCAGCTTGAAACTCTGAAAGCGAAAAAATTGGTTAGGAATTTGGACCAATATCGACTCCCACAGGGAGGGTGATTTCTGTAATAAGGAAGGAACTCGGCAAGATTTGAAATGTTTTAACAAAGGATTTGAGGGACTCTTACATTTGGGATCTTTATTTTGTCCACTCGAGGAGTTAGATAAGACAATCTCCTGTGAATATAGAGTTGTATTATTAGCCCATGATCTGTTTACTTGTTCATCTTCTGTTCAATACTGTTATGTATTGATGTGTGTATCGTCCTGGTACCTTAAATGTATAATAAGCACAATGGTACACCACAGAGGGCGCTGTGATGGGAGACCTGAAAGTTCCTGCAGGAGGCAGTATAAAAAGCTGACCACCACACCTGAGAGTCACTCTGGAGCTGATCAATAAAGGACCAAGGTCACAGCAGTTACTACAACACCAGACCGTGTGGAGTCAGTGATTTGTGTGCTGCATACACCACAAATACATTTGCTGAGTAAATTTAAAACCAGGTTTGCAGACGTGGTGCTCTATTCACACATCGAAAGTGAGAGAGATGCTGTGGGGCAAACGTTAAGTCCAGTAGCTGAAAGAAATTAACTGACTGGGTTAAATGATCCTGAGTGTGTGAAGGAATGTTGTATAGAACCTAGAATTGTCTGTTCTGAATTTCTATCCTGTACTTAGTGATGACTTTTGTAAACTTCTTTTACAGGGTATTAGAAGGGGAGGATTTACAGACAGGAAACTCAAACCAAACAGCATGTCAAGATCTGACAAAGTCACTCGATTCATCAGGACCTGAATATCATTGGCCTTTGACTGTGGAAGGAGAAATGTTTATCTGTTCTGTCTGTGAGAAACATAGAAACATAGAAAATAGGTGCAGGAGTAGGCCATTCGAGCCTGCATCGCCATTCAATGAGTTCATGGCTGAACACGCAACTTCAGTACCCCATTCCTGCTTTCTCACCATACCCTTTGATCCCCCTAGTAGTAAGGACTTCATCCAACTCCTTTTTAAATATATTTAGTGAATTGGCCTCAACAACTTTCTGTGGTAGAGAATTCCACAGGTTCACCACTCTCTGAGTGAAGAAGTTTCCCCTCATCTCGGTCCTAAATGGCTTACCCCTTATCCTTAGACTGTGACTCCTGGTTCTGGACTTCCCCAACATTGGGAACATTCTTCCTGCATCTAACCTGTCTAACCCCGTCAGAATTTTAAACGTTTCTATTGAGGTCCCCTCTCACTCTTCTGAACTCCAGTGAATGCAAGCCCAATTGATCCAGTCTTTCTTGATATGTCAGTCCCGCCATCCCGGGAATCAGTTTGGTGAACCTTCGCTGCACTCCCTCAATAGCAAGAATGTCCTTCCTCAAGTTAGGAGACCAAAACTGTACACAATACTCCAGGTGTGGCCTCACCAAGGCCCTGTACAACTGTAGCAACACCTCCCTGCCCCGTACTCAAATCTCCTCGCTATGAAGGCCAACATGCCATTTGCTTTCTTAACCGCCTGCTGTACCTGCATGCCAACCTTCAATGACTGATGTACCATGACACCCAGGTCTCTTTGCACCTCCCCTTTTCCTAATCTGTCACCATTCAGATAATAGTCTGTCTCTCTGTTTTTACCACCAAAGTGGATAACCTCACATTTATCCACATTATACTTCATCTGCCATGCATTTGCCCACTCACCTAACCTATCCAAGTCACTCTGCAGCCTCATAGAATCCTCCTCGCAGCTCACACTGCCACCCAACTTAGTGTCATCCGCAAATTTGGAGATACTACACTTAATCCCTTCGTCTAAATCATTAATGTACAGTGTAAACAGCTGGGGACCCAGCACAGAACCTTGCGGTACCCCACTAGTCACTACCTGCCATTCTGAAAAGTACCCATTTACTCCTACTCTTTGCTTCCTGTCTGACAACCAGTTCTCAATCCACGTCAGCACACTACCCCCAATCCCATGTGCTTTAACTTTGCACATTAATCTCTTGTGTGGGACCTTGTCGAAAGCCTTCTGAAAGTCCAAATACACCACATCAACTGGTTCTCCCTTGTCCACTCTACTGGAAACATCCTCAAAAAATTCCAGAAGATTTGTCAAGCATGCTTTCCCTTTCACAAATCCATACTGACTTGTACCTATCATGTCACCTCTTTCCAAATGCGCTATGACATCCTTAATAATTGATTCCATCATTTTTATAATATAAAGGATTTCAAACATCAGTGAGACTGGAAAAGCACCGAGACACACACACCCGAGTGAGAGTGCTCCAGAGCTTTAACCAGTTACACAGCCTGAAAAAACATCGCACCATTCACAGCGGGGAGAAACCGTACACGTGTTGTGTGTGTGGACCAGGCTTCAACTGATCATACAACCAGAAAAGACACAAGGACACCCGCACCATGGAGAAACCGTGGAAATGTGGGGACTGTGGGAAGGGATTCAGATCACCGTCTACGCTGGAAATTCATTGACGATTTCACACCGGGGAGAGGCCGTTCACCTGCCCTGTGTGTGGGAAGGGATTTACTCATTCATCCAACCTTCGGAGACACCAACTAATTCACACCGGGGAGAGGCCGTTCACCTGCCCTGTGTGTGGGAAGGGATTTACTCATTCATCCAACCTTCGGAGACACCAACTAATTCACACCGGGGAGAGGCCGTTCACCTGCCCAGTGTGTGGGAAGGGATTTACTCATTCATCCAACCTTCGGAGACACCAACTAATTCACACCGGGGAGAGGCCGTTCACCTGCCCAGTGTGTGGGAAGGGATTTACTGTGCTAGCCGGTCTCCAGAAACACCAGCGAATCCACACTGGGGAGAGGCTGTTCACCGGCTCGGTGTGTGGAAAAGGATTCACTCAATCAACGGGCCTGTTGGCACACAACAAGGTGGTTCACACTGAGGAGAGGCAGTTCACTTGCTCCGAATGTGGGAAGGGATTCGCTCTGTCATCCACTCTTCTAATACATCAGCGAGTTCACAGAGAGAGGTCGTTTAGCTGCTCTGTCTGTGGGAAGGGATTCGCTCTGTTGGTCTGTCTCCAGAAACACCAGCGAGTTCACACTGGGGAGAGGCCGTTGAATTGCTCCAAATGTGGGAAGAAATTCACTCAGTCATCCCACCTGCTGGTACACAACAAGCGAGTTCACACTGGGGAGAGGCCATTCCCTTGCTCCGTGTGTGGGAAGGGATTCGCTCTGTCATCCCATCTGCTGAGACACCAACAAGTTCACAACTAACGGCAGGGGTTGGATTCTGCTGTTAATTACACCCAAGGCAGAACTATGTTCATTCTGGAAGTTGGGATTTGTTTTTGCCAATGTTAGTAACCCTATAACTGGGCTATAGTTTGATAATATGTATAAATGTCAAATCAATCAGCTTTCTTTTAAACACCGTGTGCCTAGTCCTTGATATTTCAGTGATAAGAATCAAAGAAACCTTGGTGACTTGCTGCTACAGACACAATGGTCCTCATGTTTTTATCCAAGACAGGCCTCAGCTCATCCATTTGTTCCCATTGCTGATGCAGTGGTCCAGAGGTGCTGGGTATCAGGAGCAGTATCGAGGGATGGGTGGGACAGTAAGCTGTGAGGAGAACACAAAGCATCTGCAAAGGGATATGGACAAGTTAAGAGAGTGGCCAATAAGGTGCCAGATGGAGCATAATGTGGGGAACTGTGAGGTTATTCACTTTATTAGGAAGGACAGAAAAACAGAATATTTTAAATTGTGAGAAAATGTCAAATGTTTGGTGTTCAGAGAGTTTTGGGTTTCCTCGTACAAGAAACACACAGTTAGCATACAGGTACAGCAAGCCATTAGGAAGGTGAATGGCATGTTGGCCTTTATTGCAAGGGGCTTGGAGTACAAGAGTAAGGAAGTCTTACTACAATTGTACAGGGCTTTGGTGAGACCACAGAGGCGGTGCAACGAAGGTTCACTAGATTGATCCCTGGGATGAGACGGTTGTTCTATGAGGAGAGATTGAGTAGATTATACTCTCTGCAGTTTAGATGAATGAGAGGGGATCTCATTGATAAGGGGGATTGACAGGGTAGATGCTGAGAGGTTGCTTCCCCTGGCCGGAGAGTCTAGAAATAGGGGGCATAGTCTCAGGATAAGGGGTAGGCCATTTCAGACCAAGTTGAGGAGGAATGTCTTCACTCAGGGGGTTGTGAATCTTTGGAATTTTCTGCCTGAAAGGACTGTGGATGTCGAGTGATTGAGTATATTCAAGGCTAAGATAGATAGGTTTATGGACTCTAGGGGAATCACGGGACTATGGGGAACAGGCGGAAAAGTGGAGTTGAGGTCGATGATCAGCCATGATATCAAGTGACGGAGCAGGCTCAAAGTGCTGTATGGCCTACTCCTGCTTCCAATTCTTATGCTCTTATGTTCTTAAATTGTTTCCAGAGGCTGAAGGGTCTGTAACTAGAGGACACAGATTTAACTAGCACAATAATCAGAGGCAAAATGAGTAAATAAATACACAACGAGCTGTTATGATCTGGAATACACGGCCTGAAAGGGTGTCGGGGGCTGATTCAGTAATAAGTTTCAGCAGGGAATTAGGTCAATACTTGAATTGGAAAAAAATGTAGTGATATTGGGAAAGCGCAGGGGGCGTGGGGCTAATTGGTTAGATCTTTCAAATGAGTGCGAGCACAGGCAGCAGTGGGCTGAATATACACGTTATGTACTGTATCATTCTTTGATTCTGTGACTCTATAACTACATCATGTCCCTGTTTATATTACACTAGACCCTGTCCCTGTTTATATTACACTCGGCCTTGTATCTGTTTATATTACACTAGACCCTGTCTCTGTTTATATTACACTAGACCCTGTCCCTGTTTATATTACACTAGACTCTATCTCTGTTTATATTACATTCGGCCTTGTCTCTGTTTATATTACACTAGACCCTGTCTCTGTTTATATTACACTAGACCCTGTCTCTGTTTATATTACACTAGGCCCTGTCTCTGTTTATATTACACTAGACCCTGTCTGTTTATATTACACTAGACCCTGTCTCTGTTTATATTACACTAGACCCTGTCTCTGTTTATATTACACTAGACCCTGTCTCTGTTTATATTACACTAGACCCTGTCTCTGTTTATATTACACTAGGCCCTGTCTCTGTTTATATTACACTAGGCCCTGTCCCTGTTTATATTACACTAGGCCCTGTCTCTGTTTATATTACACTAGGCCCTGTCCCTGTTTATATTACACTAGACCCTGTCTCTGTGTATATTACACTAGGCCCTGTCTCTGTGTATATTACACTAGGCCCTGTCTCTGTGTATATTACACTAGGCCCTGTCTCTGTGTATATTACACTAGGCCCTGTCTCTGTGTATATTACACTAGGCCCTGTCTCTGTGTATATTACACTAGGCCCTGTCTCTGTGTATATTACACTAGACCCTGTCCCTGTTTATATTACACTAGACCCTGTCCCTGTGTATATTACACTAGACCCTGTCTCTGTGTATATTACACTAGGCCCTGTCTCTGTGTATATTACACTAGACCCTGTCTCTGTGTATATTACACTAGACCCTGTCTCTGTGTATATTACACTAGACCCTGTCTCTGTGTATATTACACTAGGCCCTGTCTCTGTGTATATTACACTAGGCCCTGTCTCTGTGTATATTACACTAGACCCTGTCTCTGTTTATATTACACTAGGCCCTGTCTCTGTTTATATTACACTAGGCCCTGTCTCTGTTTATATTACACTAGGCCCTGTCTCTGTTTATATTACACTAGGCCCTGTCTCTGTTTATATTACACTAGGCCCTGTCTCTGTTTATATTACACTAGGCCCTGTATGACACGGGGCCCTGTCATTGGATTCAGAAGAAGGAGAGGTGATCTTATCGAAATATAAAAGATAATGAGGGAGCTTGACAAGGTGGATGCAGAGAGGATATTTCCATTTATAGGGGAAACTAAAACTCGGGGACATAGTCTCAGAATAAGGGGCTGCCCATTTAAAACTGAGATGAGGAGGAATTTCTCTCAGAGGGATGCAAATCTATGGAATTCTCTGACCAGAGCGCTGTGGAGGCTAAATCATTGAATATATTTAAGGTGGAGATGGACAGATTTTTGAGTCATAAGGGAATAAAGGGTTACAGGGAGTGGGCAGGGAAGCAGAGCTGAGTCCATGATCAGATCAGCCATGATCTTATTAAATGGGGAGCAGGCTTGAGGGACCAGGTGGCCTACATAGAAACATAGAAAATAGGTGCAGGAGTAGGCCATTCGGCCCTTCGAGCCTGCACCGCCATTCAATAAGATCATGGCTGATCATACAACCTCAGTAGCCCGCCCCTGCCTTCTCTCCATACCCTCTGATCCCTTTAGCCGCAAGGGCCACATCTAACTACCTTTCGAATATGTCCAACGAACTGGCCTCAACAACTTTCTGTGGTAGAGAATTCCACAGGTTCACAACTCTCTGGGTGAAAAAGTTTCTCCTCACCTTGGTCCTAAATGGCTTACCTCTTATCTTTAGACTGTGACCCCTGGCTCTGGACTTCCCCAACATCGCGAACATTCTTCCTGCATCTAACCTGTCCAGTCCCGTCAGAATTTTATAAGTTTCTATGGGATCCCCTCTCATTCCTCTAAATTCCAGTGAGTATAAGCCTAGTCGATGCAGTCTTTCCTCATGTCAGTCCTGCCATCCCGGCAATCAGTCTGGTGAACCTTTGCTGCACTCCCTCAATATCAAGCACGTCCTTCCTCAGATTAGGAGACCAAAACTGCACACAATACTCAAGGTGTGGTCTCACCAAGGCCCTGTACAGTAAGACCTCCCTGTTCCTATGCTCAAATCCCCTCACTATGAAGGCCAGCATGCCATTTGCTTTCTTTACTGCCTGCTGTACCTGCATGCCAACCTTCAATGACTGATGTACCATGACACCCAGGTCTCGTTGCACCTCCCCTTTTACTAGTCTGTCACCATTCAGATGATGATCTGCCTTCCTGTTTTTGCCCCCAAAGTGGATAACCTCACATTTATCCACATTATACTGCATCTGCCATGCATTTGCCCACTCACCTAACCTGTCCAAGTCACCCTGCAGCCTCTTAGCATCCTCCTCACAGCTCACACCACCACCCAGCTTAGTGTCATCTGCAAACTTGGAGATATTACATTCAATTCCTTCATCTAAATCATTAATGTATATTGTAAATAGCTGGGGTCCCAGCACTAAACCCTGCGGCACCCCACTAGTCATTGCCTGCCATTCTGAAAAGGACCCGTTTATTCCCACTCTGTTTCCTATCTGCCAACCAGTTCTCTATCCACATCAATACATTACCCCCAATCCCATGTGCCTTAATTTTGCACACCAATCTCGTGTGTGGGACCTTGTCAAAAGCCTTTTGAAAGTCCAATACACCACATCCACTGGTTCTCCCTTGTCCACTCTACTAATTACATCCTCAAAAAATTCCAGAAGATTTGTCAAGCATGATTTCCCTTTCATAAATCCATGCTGACTTGGACCAATCCTGTCACTGCTTTCCAAATGCGCTGCTATTTCATCCTTAATAATTGATTCCAACATTTTCCCCACTACTGATGTCAGGCTAAACGGTCTATAATTACCCGCTTTCTCTCTCCCTCCCTTTAGCTACCCTCTAGTCCATAGGAACTGATCCAGGATCGACAGACTGTTGGAAAATGATCACCAATGCATCCACTATTTCTAGGGCCACTTCCTTAAGTACTCTGGGATGTAGACTATCAGGCCCCAGGGATTTATCGACCTTCAATTGCATCAATTTCCCTAACACAATTTCCCGCCTAATAAGGATATCCTTCAGTTCCTCCTTCTCACTAGACACTCGGTCCCCTAGTACTTCCGGAAGGTTATTTGTGTCTTCCTTCGTGAAGACAGAACCAAAGTATTTGTTCAGTTGGTCTGCCATTTCTTTGTTCCCCATTATAAATTCACCTGAATCCGACTGCAAGGGACCTACGTTTGTCTTCACTAATCTGTTTCTCTTCACATATCTATAGAAGCTTTTACAGTCAGTTTTTATGTTCCCGGCATGCTTCTTTTCGTACTCTATTTTCCCCCTCCTAATTAAACCCTTTGTCCTCCTCTGCTGAATTTTAAATGTCTCCCAGCCCTCAGGTTTGTTACTTTTTCTGGCCAATTTATATGCCTCTTCCTTGGTTTTAACACTATCCTTAATTTCCCTTGTTAGCCACGGTTGAGCCACCTTCCCCGTTTTATTTTTGCTCCAGACAGGGATGTACAATTGCTCAAGTTCATCCATGTGATCTTTAATGTTTGCCATTGCCTATCCACCGTCAACCCTTTAAGTATAATTTGCCAGTCTATTCTAGCCAATTCACGCCTCATACCATCGAAGTTACCTTTCCTTAAGTTCAGGACCCTAGTTTCTGAATTAACTGTGTCACTCTCCATCTTAACAAAGAATTCTACCATGTTATGGTCACTCTTCCCCAAGGGGCCTTGCACAACAAGATTGTTAATTAGTCCTCTCTCATTACACATCACCCAGTGCAGGATGGCCAGCTCCCTAGTTGGTTCCTCGACATATTGGTCTAGAAAACCATCCCCAATACACTCCAGGAAATCCTCCTCCACCGCATTGCTACCAGCTTGGTTAGCCCAATCAATAAGTAGATTAAAGTCACCCATGATAACTACTGTACCTTTTATTGCACACACTCCTTATTTCTTGTTTGATGCTGTCCCCAACCTCAATACTACTGTTTGGTGGTCTGTACACAACGCCCACTAGCGTTTTCTGCTCTTTGGTATTCCGTAGCTCCACCCATACCGATTCCACATCATCCAAGCTAATGTCCTTTCTTACTATTGCATTAATTTCTTCTTTAACCAGCAATGCCACCCCGCCTCCTTTTCCTTTCTGTCTATCCTTCCTGAATGTTGAATAACCTGGATGTTGAGTTCCCAGCCTTGGCCACCCTGGAGCCATGTCTTCTTGATGCAAATTACATCATACCCGTTAACTGCTATCTGCACAGTTAGTTCATCCACCTTATTCCGAATACACCTCACATTGAGGCACAGAGCCTTCAGGCTTTTCTTTCAAACACACTTTGCCCTTTTAGAATTTTGGTGTAGAGTGGCCCTTTTTGCCTTAGGTTTCTCTGCCCTCTATTTTTACTTTCTTTTTTCTATCTTTTGCTTCTGCCCCCATTCTACTTCCCTCTGTCTCCCTGCATCGGTTCCCATCCCCCTACCATATTAGTTTAACCCCTCCCCCACAGCACCAGCAAACACTCCCCCAGGACATTGATTCCGGTCCTGCCCAGGTGCAGACCGTCCAGTTTGTACTGGTCCCATCTCTCCCAGAACCAGTTCCAATGTCCCAGGAATTTGAATCCCTCCCCTGTGCACCACTCCTCAAGCCGACAGCAGCAAGTCACCAAGGCTTCTTCGACAGCACCTTCCAAACCCACAACCTCTTCCGTTAGAAGGACAAGGACAGCAGGTGCATGGGAATACCGGCACCTCCAAGTTCCCCTCCAAGTCACGCAGCATCCTGACCTCAGCACTGAGGGAGCACCTTCACCACATCGACTGTATGTTGCCTCCCTGGTGCAAGGGTCAAGGATGTCTTGGAGCGGGTGCAGGACATTCTAAAAAGGGAGGGAGAACAGCCAGTTGTCGTGGTGCACATTGGTACCAACGACATAGGTAAAAAAAAAAGGGATGAGGTCCTACGAAACGAATTTAAGGAGCTAGGAGCTAAATTAAAAAGTAGGACCTCAAAAGTAGTAATCTCGGGATTGCTACCAGTGCCACGTGCTAGTCAGAGTAGGAATCGCAGGATAGCGCAGATGAATACGTGGCTTGAGCAGTGGTGCAGCAGGGAGGGATTCAAATTCCTGGGGCATTGGAACCGGTTCTGGGGGAGGTGGGACCAGTACAAACCAGACGGTCTGCACCTGGGCAGGACCGGAACCAATGTCCTAGGGGGAGTGTTTGCTAGTGCTGTTGGGGAGGAGTTAAACTAAGATGGCAGGGGGCTGGGAACCAATGCAGGGAGAAAGAGGAAAACAAAAAGGAGACAAAAGCAAAAGACAGAAAGGAGATGAGGAAAAGTGGAGGGCAGAGAAAACCAAGGCAAAGAACAAAAAGGGCACTGTACAGCAAAATTCTAAAAGGACAAAGGGTGTTAAAAAAACAAGCCTGAAGGCTTTGTGTCTTAATGCAAGGAGTATCCGCAATAAGGTGGATGAATTAACTGTGCAAATAGATGTTAACAAATATGATGTGATTGGGATTACAGAGACGTGGCTCCAGGATGATCAGGGCTGGGAACGCAACATGGGTATTCAACATTCAGGAAGGATAGAATAAAAGGAAAAGGAGGTGGGGTAGCATTGCTGGTTAAGGAGGAGATTAATGCAATAGTTAGGAAGGACATTAACTTGGATGATGGTTATAATGGGTGACTTTAATATGCACATAGATTGGGCTAACCAAACTGGAAGCAATACGGTGGAGGAGGATTTCCTGGAGTGCATAAGGGATGGTTTTCTAGACCAATATGTCGAGGAACCAACTAGGGGAGAGGCCATCTTAGACTGGGTGTTGTGTAATGAGAGAGGATTAATTAGCAATCTCGTTGTGCGAGGCCCCTTGGGGAAGAGTGACCATAATATGGTGGAATTCTGCATTAGGATGGAGAATGAAACAGTTAATTCAGAGACCATGGTCCAGAACTTAAAGAAGGGCAAATTTGAAGGTATGAGGTGTGAATTGGCTAGGATAGATTGGCGAATGATACTCGAGGGGTTGACTGTGGATGGGCAATGGCAGACATTTAGAGACCGCATGGATGAACTACAACAATTGTACATTCCTGTCTGGCGTAAAAATAAAAAAGGGAAGGTGGCTCAACCGTGGCTATCAAGGGAAATCAGGGATAGTATTAAAGCCAAGGAAGTGGCATACAAATTGGCCAGAAATAGCAGCGAACCCAGGGACTGGGAGAAATTTAGAACTCAGCAGAGGAGGACAAAGGGTTTGATTAGGGCAGGGAAAATGGAGTACGAGAAGAAGCTTGCAGGGAACATTAAGACAGATTGCAAAAGTTTCTATAGATATGTAAAGAGAAAAAGGTTAGTAAAGACAAACATAGGTCCCCTGCAGTCAGAATCAGGGAAAGTCATAACGGGGAACAAAGAAATGGCGGACCAATTGAACAAGTACTTTGGTTCGGTATTCACTAAGGAGGACACAAACAACCTTCCGGATATAAAAGAGGTCAGAGGGTCTAGTAAGGAGGAGGAACTGAGGGAAATCCTTATTAGTCGGGAAATTGTGTTGGGGAAATTGATGGGTTTGAAGGCCGATAAATCCCCAGGGCCTGATGGACTGCATCCCAGAGTACTTAAGGAGGTGGCCTTGGAAATAGCGGATGCATTGACAGTCATTTTCCAACATTCCATTGACTCTGGATCAGTTCCTATCGAGTGGAGGGTAGCCAATGTAACCCCACTTTTTAAAAAAGGAGGGAGAGAGAAAACAGGGAATTATAGACCGGTCAGCCTGACATTGGTAATGGGTAAAATGATGGAAACAATTATTAAGGATGTCATAGCAGCGCATTTGGAAAGAGGTAACATGATAGGTCCAAGTCAGCATGGATTTGTGAAAGGGAAATCATGCTTGACAAATCTTCTGGAATTTTTTGAGGATGTTTCCAGTAGAGTGGACAAGGGAGAACCAGTTGATGTGGTATATTTGAACTTTCAGAAGGCTTTCGACAAGGTCCCACTCAAGAAATTAATATGCAAAGTTAAAGCACATTGGATTGGGGGTAGTGTGCTGACATGGATTGAGAACTGGTTGTCAGACAGGAAGCAAAGAGTAGGAGTAAATGGGTACTTTTCAGAATGGCAGGCAGTGACTAGTGAGGTACCGCAAGGTTCTGTGCTGGGGCCCCAGCTGTTTACACTGTACATTAATGATTTAGACGAGGGGATTAAATGTAGTATCTCCAAATTTGCGGATGACACTAAGTTGGGTGGCAGTGTGAGCTGCGAGGAGGATGTTATGAGGCTGCAGAGCGACTTGGATAGGTTGGGTGAGTGGGCAAATGCATGGCAGATGAAGTATAATGTGGATAAATGTGAGGTTATCCACTTTGGTGGTAAAAACAGAGAGACAGACTATTATTTGAATGGTGACAGATTAGGAAAAGGGGAGGTGTAACGAGACCTGGGTGTCATGGTACATCAGTCATTGAAGGTTGGCATGCAGGTACAGCAGGCGGTTAAGAAAGCAAAAGGCATGTTGGCCTTCATAGCGAGGGGATTTGAGTACAGGGGCAGGGAGGTGTTGCTACAGTTGTACAGGGCCTTGGTGAGGCCACACCTGGAGTATTGTGTACAGTTTTGGTCTCCTAACCTGAGGAAGGACATTCTTGCTATTGAGGGAGTGCAGCGAAGTTCACCAGACTGATTCCCGGGATGGCGGGACTGACCTATCAAGAAAAACTGGATCAACTGGGCTTGTATTCACTGGAGTTCAGAAGAATCAGAGGGGACCTCATAGAAACGTTTAAAATTCTGATGGGTTTAGACAGGTTAGATGCAGGAAGAATGTTCCCAATGTTGGGGAAGTCCAGAACCAGGGATCACAGTCTAAGGATAAGGGGTAAGCCATTTAGGACCGAGATGAGGGGAAACTTCTTCACCCAGAGAGTGGTGAACCTGTGGAATTCTCTACCACAGAAAGTTGTTGAGGTCAATTCACTAAATATATTCAAAAAGGAGTTAGATGAAGTCCTTACTACTCGGGGGATCAAGGGGTATGGTGAGAAAGCAGGAATGGGGTACTGAAGTTGCATGTTCAGCCATGAACTCATTGAATGGCGGTGTAGGCTAGAAGGGCCGAATGGCCTGCTCCTGCACCTATTTTCTATGTTTCTATGACTGCAGCACGGTTCAAGGCGGCAGCAGCTCACCAGCACCTTCTCAAGGGGCAATTAAGGATGGGCTATAAATGCAGACTGGCTCGCCCACATCCTGAGAATAAATAAATTAAGAACAAACACAGTGAGAAATGAGCTGCAGAACTGCCGACATCATCAGCTTTATGGAGACCTTTGGAGATCGGATTGCCCATTGAGTTTGATGAAACTGATGATAAAGTAACAATGCTGCTTTGCCTCGCGACAGTAACAGATTATCAGAATATTCCCCATCGGGTGAAATCCAATGGCAGACTTGGACATCGTGTAGATCCATCTTTTAAAAAGTTGTGGGAACTCCGTTCGAAGATAGATTCCACCCGGTTCATAACAAGTCCTCAATCAGCTCGTCTTATCATTTAGATATCGAGGACTAGGCACACGGTGTTTAAAAGCAAGTTGATTTATTTGACATTTACAGAATATCAAACTATAGCCCAGTTACAGGGTTATTAACATCTGCAGAAACAAACTCCAACTGTCAGAATGAACATGGTTCAGTCCCAGATGTGATTAACAGCAGAATCCAAACCCTGCTGTCAATTGTGAACTTGCTGGTGTTTCCGGAGGTCAGATGACTGAGTGAATCCCTTCCCACACACGGAGCAAGGGAACGGCCTCTCCTTCGTGT
This sequence comes from Pristiophorus japonicus, assembly GCF_044704955.1. Lineage (NCBI taxonomy): Eukaryota > Metazoa > Chordata > Chondrichthyes > Pristiophoridae > Pristiophorus > Pristiophorus japonicus. The sequence goes on along the minus strand of NW_027251590.1, from coordinate 595,120 downwards.
GAACTTGCTTGTTGTGTGTCAGCAGGCTGGATAACTGAATCTCTTCCCAGACAGAGCAGCTGAACGGCCTTTCTCCAGTGTGAATTCGCTGATGTTTCTGGAAAACGGCTAACCAAGCGTATCCCTCACCCCAGTGTGAATTCCTTTGTGTGTCAGCAGGTTGGATAACCGAACTAATCTCTTATCACACATGGAGCATGTGAACAGCTTCTCCCCAGTGTGAACTTGCTGATGTGACAACATGGTACCTGACTGAGTGAAACCCCTCCCACACACAGAGCAGGTAAATGGCCTCTCCCCGGTGTGACTGCACCGATGAATCTCCAGCCAGGACAGCTAATTGAGTCCCATCCCACAGTCCCACGGTTTCTCCGTGATGCGCGTGTCCTTGTGTCTCTCCAGGTTGGATGATCAGTTGAAGCCTCATCCACACACAGAACACGTGTACGGTTTCTCCCCACTGTGAATGGTGCGATGTTTTTTCAGGCTGTGTAACTGGTTAAAGCTCTTTCCACAGTCAGTGCACTGGAACACTCTCACTCGGGTGTGTGTGTCTCGGTGCTATTCCAGTCACACTGATGTTTGAAATCTTTTCCTACAGACAGAACAGACAAACATTTCTCCTTCCACATTCAAAGGCCGATGATATTCAGGTCCTGACGAATTGAGTGACTCTGTCAACTCTTGATGTGCTGTTTGGTTTGAGTTTCCCGTCTGTAAATGCTCCCTTTCTAATACCCCGTTAAAAGAGTTTACAAAAGTCATCACTGTAAGTACAGGATAGAAGTTCAGAACAGACAATTCTAGTTTCTATACAATGTTCCTTCAAATGCCGGGGATGATGTAATCCAAAACCCAGTCAGTTAATTACTTTCAGTTAGGGACTTAGCGTGTGCCCACACCATCTCTCTCACCATCGATGTGAATAGAGCATCACACCGGGTTTTACATTTAAATCCACTCAGCAAATTTATTGAACAGAAGATGAACATGTAAACAGATCATGTCCCAATAATACAGCTCTATATTCACAGGAGAAAGTCTGTTATCTAAATCCTCGAGAGGACAAAGTAAAGATCCCAAATGCAAGAGTCCCTCGAATCCCATGTTAAAATTTTTCAAATCTTGCCTGTTCCTTCCTTATTGCAGAATTCTCCTTCCCTGTGGGAGTCGATATTGGTCAAAAGCTAATTGTACATTTCTAACCGATTTTTACACTCAAGAGTTTCAAGCTGACCTTCTCTCAGAGAATCTCCAAAGAGCACAGCTCTCCCCTCCTTTAAATCCAGGATTAGAGTTACCGGGAATTTGAAAACCTGACCACGCAAATTTAAAAAGGAACCATCAGTGAATTATTCCTCTCTCCAGCCTCTAACCGATGAAACTTGTAATACTGAGGCTGAAATTCCACTTCCGTGCGCCGGGTTCCAAACCTGGGACTGTCCATGGGGATTCTAACCCTGGGAATGTACGTGCAGATTATAACCCTGGGATTGTGGAAAGGGGCCAGCTCTGGGGCTCTTGTGTTAGAATTGTGTGTGATTTAAACCGTAAGCTGGGCACTTACCATCGCCTTCAGGAGAGATGGTGAAAAATACAATGTGTGGAGGGTGAGAATAAATGAAGCAATGATTTTCACTCCCGGGCATTGGGATCCGGTTGGGAACAGATACTGAAACCCCGCCCACTGTTCCTGTGCCAAGCTGGCTGCGCATGCGCTGTTACGCCATGAAGCGAGCGGGCTGCACTCTGAACCTTCCCGCCTTCCTGTACAAAGATGGCGGTGAATCCGGGCCTGTTACCGGGAGAAAAACCCGTCGCTGCAAACGCGGGAGTTTCGGGCTATTACTCGGGGCTTGCGGCCTACTCCAGTTGTTTCTGAAGCCTCCCCGCCCACTTGCCGATCGGTGACTCCCCGGCGCCCCGCTGATTCTCACCCGGTGCAGAGTCCGGCTCCAGCCTGAGCTCGTCTCAGCGTCCGAGCGTCTCCAGTGCTCGCTCTGCGCATGCTCAGCTCGGTAGATTGACGGCAGCTCCGGCCCAATAGCAAGAGCGGGGGCGGGGCTGGAGGACCGAGCGGGTGGGCGGGGCTTGCGGCCCGCAATGGGCGGGGCCGAGCCCGCATCTCCCTCACTGAGCACGCGCGGGCGGAGAAGGCTGGACGTTGGTCGATCGGACGCTGCGGGGAGGCGGTAGGAGATTGTGGGCGCGCGCGGGGGGGAGGACGTGGACCCGCGGGTGGGCCGGGGGAGAATTCACACACACCCGCTGCAGGCCTGAGGCGCAGAATCAGAGCCCACAGGCCCCGGGTTTGCCCCGCGGTGACAGGCCCCGGGGTCAGCGGGGCTCACTGGCCCGCCATCTTGCACAGGGCGGGATCAACGGCGCATGCGCGGTCACCTTGGCCCAGAACAATGAGTAGGCGGGGCTTCAGGGTCCTCAGTGACCTGGGCAACAGGCGCGTCATCACCGAGCAACAGGCGCGTCATCACCGAGCAACAGTAACCCGAGCAACAGGCGCGTCATCACCGAGCAACACCAACCTGGATTTATATAGCACCTTCAACCTCGTAAACCATCCAAAGGCGCTTCTCAGGAGCGTTAGAGGAGAATAATGTGACACAGAGGCAGAGATTTAGAATGGTGGAATGTGCAGCACAGAAGGCCATTTCAGCCTGTGTCCGCACCGGCCTCATCCCGCTGTCCAGCTCCCGGTCCGCAGCCCTGTGGGTTACGGTACTTCAGCTGCAGATCCAAGCACTTTTTAAATGTTATGATGGTTTCTGTCTCGACCACCCTTTCAGGTAGTGAGCCCCAGACCCCCATCACCCTCTGGGTGAAGAAATGTAGCCTCTAAACCTCCTACCTGCAGAGTGAGGGAGTCTCAGAGTTTGGGGCCTAGGCCACCGATGGTTCAGTGTTTTATAATTAGGGATCCTCAAGAGGGCAGAATTTGAGGAGATGAGATATTCGGGGAGGTGAGGCTGAATGAGATTACAGAGACAGGGAGGGATTGGTGAACAAGGATGAGAATTTTGAAATTGAGGTGAATAGCTCCATCAAATCTCCTCTGCTCGAAGGAGCCAGTGTCGGTCAGCGAGCACAAGGGTGATGAATGAATGGGACTTGGTGCAAGTTCGGACACCGTCTTCCGCGTTTTCGATGACCACAGGATAACATAGGATAGAATGTGGGAGGTCAGCCAGGAGTGTGTTTGAATAGTCAAGTCTCGAGGTAACAAAGGCATGCTTGAGGGCTTCTGCAGCAGATGAGCTGAGACAGGGGTGGAGATGGGCGATGTTATGGGGGTGGAAATGGGTGGTTTTAGTTAAGGTGTAGATACCTGCTCAGAAGCTCATTTCAGGGTCAAACATTACACCAAGTTTGCGGACAGTCTGGTTTAGCCTCGGACAGATGCTCGAGAGAGGGATGGAGTCGGTGACTAGGGAACGGAGTTTGTGACGGGTAAATTTCTGCTCGCTTGGTACTGGATATCATACAAGCAGTCTGACAATTTAGAGACTGTGGAAGGGTTGAGAGAAGTGGTGAGGTAGAGCTGGGTGTCTTTAGAATCATAGACTGGTTACAGCACAGAAGGAGGTCATTAGGCCTGTCGAACCCTTGTCGGCTCTCTACAAGAGCACCTCAGCTAATCCCACTCACCTGCCTTTTCCCCGTAGCCCGACACATTTCTCTCCTTCAGGTACTTATCCAACTCCTTTTTGAAAGCAATGATTGACTCTACCTCTACCTCCCCTTCAGGCCGTGCATTCCCGATCCTGACCACTTACTCTGGTTCTCGACCCTTCTGCCAATGGGAACAGTTTCTCTCTACTCTGTCCAGACCCCTCATGATTTTGAATAGCTCGATCAAATCTTCTCTGCTCGAAGGAGAACAACCCCAGCTTCTCCAGTTAATCCGCATTACTGAAGTCCCTCATCCCGGGAATCATTCTCGTAAATCTTTTCTGCACCCTCTCGGAGGCCTTCACATCCTGCCTAAAGTGCGGTGCCCAGAATTGGACACAATACTCCAGTTGAGGCTGAACCAGTGTTTTATACAGGTTCATCATCATTTCCACGCATTTGTACTCTACACCTCTATTCATGAAGCCTAGGATCCTGTAAGTTTTTTTTAACTGCTTTCATAACCTTCCTGCTACCTTCAACGATTTGTGCACATAAACCGTTGGGTCTCTCAGATGTATTCTCGACCTGACATCTGACATACGCAGTCTTTTTCTGCCATGTCACTTGTGATGTTTGCGGCCTAGAGGAGTTCATGGGCCGTGTATATATTCAGTGTGAGAGGTTGCAGCCCCTGGAGCTGCTCCTCAACTCTTGGTTACACGTTAGCCCCACGCTCCAAATCTTTGGTCGCCCGGTGCGGAGGGGGGTGGGTAAGACGGAGAATCTTCTCCTGGACCTGGCTCAAACAGCAACTTGTCGGTCCGGGATGGGCGGGGCCCAGGAGTGGGTCACTCTGGCTATCTGCCGCTCTTCCTCGTCCACACACACAACACGTGTACGGTTTCTACGCGCTGTGAATGGTGCGATGTTTTTTCAGGCTGTGTAACTGATTAAAGCTCTTTCCACAGGCAGTGCACTGGAACACTCTCACTCGGGTGTGTGTGTCTCGGTTCTTTTCCAGTCACACTGATGTTTGAAATCTTTTCCCACAAACAAACATTTCTCCTTCCACATTCAAAGGCTGACGATATTCAGGTCCTGATGAATCGAGTGACTGTCAGATCCTGATGTGATCTTTGGTTTGAGTTTCCTGTCTGTAAATCCTATGCTTCTAACACCCAGTAAAAGGAGTTTACAAAAGCCATCACTATAAGCACAGGATAGAAATTGAGAACAGACAATTGTAGTTTTTATGAACTATTATCTCATATACTTCTCTGAAAGTTGTAACTCCCCGTCCCACACACTCTCCCTTCTCCCTGCACTGAAATCAAAATCCATCGCACCATCTCCCAATGGATTTTCCTCCTCTCCCAGTTTTCTTCCCTGACTCTGGCTGGGTTCAGTTCTACACTCACTGATTCCCTTCCTCTCCTCCCCTAAAGGCGCTGACTTTGGCTCTATTCCTCCTTCCCAATTCTCTGTCCTTCGCTATAAACTTTCCCTCTGTAATTTTGGTGAGGGGCTCTCCTCAACTAGTCACCAATGTGCCTTTATTTACAGACTCTCCCTGACTCACTTCCTGTCCTAGAGTTTGCTATGGGGGCCGCTTTGTTACGCTTTGAGCTGGAATGAAACAGGAGAAACCAGGACCCGGCGGGTGAGGGGTGGATAATGTTAGATACAGAGTAAAGCTCCCTCTACACTGTCCCATCAAACACTCCCAGGGCAGGTACAGCACGGGGTTAGATACAGAGTAAAGATCCCTCTATGCATGATAAGGCGGCGGTGATTCTGTAATTATTTACACAAGAGATCTCCATTACCCACATTCCCAACTACCCATCAGAATTTTCACAGGGCAAAACCTTGCAAGAGACATCACTGCATTTACGTTAATCTCCTGTCTGATATAAACCCACCCCACAGTCACTGACACCAATCCCCTCCTGTCTGATATAAACTAACCATTATCATCATAGGCAGTCCCTCGGAGTCGAGGATGACTTGCTTCCACATTAAAAATAAGATCTCAGATGTCTGTTAAGTCCAATGCAGGAGCTACAGTCTCTGTCGCAGGTTGGACAGACGGTGGTTGAAAGTACGTTGGTTGAAGTGCCGGTTTGTTGAAGTGCTTGGGTTGTCGTGTGCTCCTTCCGCCGTATACGCTTTGTCTCCGCTTGCTCCAAGTGAAGAGACTCGAAGTGTTCGACACCCTCACGATTATTCTCTTCACTTTAAGAGTGATCTTGCGCCAGGGATTCCCAGGTGTCGGTGGGGTTGTTGAACTTCTTCAAGGAGGCCTCGTGGGTGCCCTTGAAGCGTTTCCTCTGCCCCCCTGGGGCTCGCTTGCCATGTCGAAGCTCCGAGCAGAGCGCTTGCTTTGGGAGTCTCGTATCGGGCATGTGGACAATGTGTCCCGTCCATCGTAGCTGATCGAGCGTGGTCAATGCTGAGGATGTTGGCCTGCGTGAGAACAGACATTGGTGCGTCTATCCTGCCAATGGATTTGCAGGATCTTCCGGAGGTAGCGTTGATGGTACTTCTCCAGTGCTTCGATGTGCCTGCTGTACATAGTCCGTGTCTGAGAAGCATGTATGAGGACAGGTATCACTGCTGCTCTGGAGACCATGAGCTTTGGCTGGTTTTAAGGTTCTGGTCTTCAAACACACTATTCCTTAGGCGACCAAAGCCTGCGCTAGCACACTGAAGGCAGTGTTGGATCACATCATCGATATCTGCCCTCGTTGACAGTAGGCTCCCGAGGTATGAAAAATGGTCCACGTTGTCCAAGGCCTCAACATGGATTTTGATAATCGGGGAGGGGGGGGGGGGGTCAGGGGGCAGTGCTGTGTGGTGGGGGCAGGTTGATAGAGCAACTTTGTTTTACGGATGTTTAGTGTAAGGCCTATGCTCTCAGACACTATGGTGAACGTGTTGATGATGTTTTGGAGTTTGTCCTCCGAGTGAGCACAGACACAAGCATCATCTGCATATTGTAATTCGATGACAGAGGATGGCAGAACCTTGGATCTGGTCTGAAGGTGATGGAGGTTGAACAGTTTCTCGTTTGTTCTATAGATTATCTCCACTCCAGCGGGAAGCTTACTGACGGTGAGATGTAGCATTGCAGCAAGGAAGATGGAGAAGAGCGTTGGTGCAATGACACAGCCTTGCTTCTCCCCGGTCCGTACATGAACTGGGTCTGTGGTGGATCCATTGGTCAGGATCACGGCTTGTATGTTATCATGAAGCAAGTGGAGGATGGTGACAAATTTTTGAAGACAGCCGAATTTGGTCACAACCAGGAAGGCTTTAGATTGAGTCAGGGAACAGAGTGGTTCTGCTCACACAATCAGAGAATGGTTACAGCACGGAAGGCCATTCGGCCCCTCGAGCCCTTGCGGGCTCCCAGCTAGTCCCATTGCCTCGCCCTGTCCCCCAGCCCTGCAAATGTTTTCTTTCAGATACTTAGCCCACTCCCTTTTGAAAGCTGTGATTGAGTCTGCCTCCACCACCCTTTCAGGCCGTGCATTCCGGATCCTAACCACCCGCTGCATGAAAAATATTTTTCTTACATCGCCTTTGGTTCTTCTGCCAATCACCTTAAATCCGTCTCCTCTGGTTCTCGACCCTTCGGCCAATGGGAACAGTATCTCTCTATCTACTCTGTCCGGACCCCTCATGATTTTGAACCTCTATCAATTCTCCTCTCAACCTTCTCTGCTCCAAGGAGAACAACCCCAGCTTCTTCAGTCAATCCATAGAACTGAAGCCCCTCATCTCGTGAATCATTCTTGTAAATCTTTTCTGCACCCTCTCTAAGGCATCACATCCTAATGTGTGGTGCCCAGAATTGAATATATTGCTCCAGTTGAGGCTGAACCAGTGTTTTACAACGGTTCATCATAACCTCCTGGCCTTTGTACTCTATGATGCCCAGGATCCTGTAAGCTTTTTTACCTGCTTTCTCACCCTGTCCTGCCACGTTCAGTGATTTGTGCCCCTATACCCGCAGGTCTCACTGTTCATGCACCCCCTTTAGGATTGTACCCTTTAGTTTATATTGCCTCTCCTCATTCATTTAATCATGCTTCTCTAATTTTATTTCTTAACTCAGATTCACGGCCTCATTTTATTTCTTCCTCTGAGCCCCTCAACTTCATCTGTCAGTGTAATGTTGGCGAGTGGTGATTGATTGCCCTGGGAACCAACAGGAAGAGAGCTCAGAGGTCGGAGGGCCCAGGGAGCAGCGTGTTCTGCAACCAATCGCGGTGCTTGAGGGGTGGATCCTGAGTCGGCCAATCAGGTGAGTCTGTGAACCCCTGTTAAACAATTCATCTTTTAACAGTTAAATCGAGGTTTCTTTTGCCAACAAACAGTTTAACATTTGTCAGTATTTTGTTTCCCTGGAGTTCCTGTTATGAGTTTCAGACACTTCAGTGCCAAGTGGACCAGGTGTTTAAAGGTCATTCATTTCCCTCTTTCCACGTCGCTGTTAGTTAAAGGTACAGAGATTGATTCCCCCTTATTATGCATTCATAGTAGTTAAAGTAACATCCTTCCTGATGGTAGTGAGTCACATTCTGTGCTAGAGGAGGTGGCTGGTGGCATCAGCCTTTAAAATACTCCTCCACTTGTTGAAATCCCTCCAAAGCCTCAGCCCTGCCTATCTCTGTAACCTCATCCAGCCCACCAACCCTCTTAGTAGGCTGGGTTTGTTCTCTTTGGAACAGAGGAGGCTGAAGGGAGACCTTATTCAGAAAGATAGGCAAGAAGGGAAAGGAGGTGGGGTAGCTCTGTTAATAAAAGATGATATCAGGGCAGTTGTGAAGGATGATATTGGCTCTAATGAACAAAATGTTGAATCATTGTGGGTGGAGATTAGAGATAGTAAGGGGAAAAAGTCACTGGTGGGCGTAGTTTATAGGCCCCCAAATAATAACTTCACGGTGGGGCGGGCAATAATCAAGGGAATAATGGAGGCATGTGAAAAAGTAACGGCAGTAGTCATGGGGGATTTTAACCTACATATCGATTGGTCAAATCAAATCGCACGGGGTAGCCTGGAGGAGGAATTCATAGAATGCATACGGGATTGTTTCTTAGAACAGTATGAAACAGAACCTACAAGGGAGCAAGCTATCTTAGATCTGGTCCTGTGTAATGAGACAGGAAAAATAAACGATCTCCTAGTAAAAGATCCTCTCGGAATGAGTGATCACAATATGGTTGAATTTGTAATACAGATTGAGGATGAGGAAGTTGTGTCAGAAACGAGCGTACTATGCTTAAACAAAGGGGACTACAGTGGGATGAGGGCAGAGTTGGCGAAAGTAGACTGGAAACACAGACTAAACGGTGGCACAATTGAGGAACAGTGGAGGACTTTTAAGGAGCTCTTTCATAGTGCGCAACAAAAATATATTCCAGTGAAAAAGAAGGGCGGCAAGAGAAGGGATAATCAGCCGTGGATAACCAAGAAAATAAAGGAAAATATCAAATCAAAGACCAATGCATATAAGGTGGCCAAGGTTAGTGGGAAACGAGAGGATTGGGAAAATTTTAAGCAACAGCAAAGAATGACTAAAAAAGCAATAAAGAAAGGGAAGATAGATTACGAAGGTAAACTTGCGCAAAACATAAAAACAGATAGTAAAAGCTTTTACAAATCTATAAAACGGAAAAGAGTGACTAAAGTAAATGTTGGTCCCTTAGAAGATGAAAAGGGGGATTTAATAATGGGAAATGTGGAAATGGCTGAGACCTTAAACAATTATTTTGCCTCGGTCTTCACAGTGGAAGACACAAAAACCATGCCAAAATTTGCAGGCCACAGGAATGTGGGAAGGGAGGACCTTGAGACAATCACTATCACTAGGGGGGTAGTGCTGGACAGGCTAATGGGACTGAAGGTAGACAAGTCCCCTGGTCCTGACGAAATGCATCCCAGGGTATTAAAAGAGATGGCGGAAGTTATAGCAGATGCATTCGTTATAATCTACCAAAATTCTCTGGACTCTGGGGAGGTACCAGCGGATTGGAAAGCAGCTAATATAACTGTTTAAAAAAGGGTGCAGGCAAAAGGCAGGTAACTATAGGCCGGTTAGTTTAACATCTGTAGTGGGGAAAATGCTTGAAACAATCATTAAGGAAGAAATAGCGGGACATCTGGATAGGAATAGTGCAATCAAGCAAATGCAGCATTGGATTCATCAAAGGGAAATCATGTTTAACTAATTTACTGGAATTCTTTGAGGATATAACGAGCATGGTGGATAGAGGTGTACCAATGGATGTGGTGTATTTAGATTTCCAAAAGGTATTCGATAAGGTGCCACACAAAAGGTTACTGCAGAAGATAAAGGTACGCGGAGTCAGAGGAAATATATTAGCATGGATAGAGAATTGGCTGGCGAACAGAAAGCAGAGAGTCGGGATAAATGGGTCCTTTTCCGGTTGGAAATCAGTGGTTAGTGGTGTGTCACAGGGATCGGTGCTGGGACCACAACTGTTTACAATATACATAGATGACCTAGAAGAGGGGACAGAGTGTAGTGCAACAAAATTTGCAGATGACCCTAAGATTAGTGGGAAAGTGGGTTGTGTAGAGGACTCAGAGAGACTGCAAGGAGATTTGGATAGGTTAAGCGAATGGGCTAAGGTTTGGCAGATGGAATACAATGTCGGAAAGTGTGAGGTCATCCACATTGGGAAAAAAAACAGTAAAAGGGAATATTATTTGAATGGGGAGAAATTACAACATGCTGTGGTGCAGAGGGACCTGGGGGTCCTTGTGCATGAATCCCAAAAGGTTAGTTTGCGGGTGCAGCAGGTAATCAGGAAGGCGAATGGAATGTTGGCCTTCATTGCGAGAGGGATGGAGTACAAAAGCAGGGAGGTCCTGCTGCAACTGTCTCAGGTATTGGTAAGGCCGCACCTGGAGTACTGCGTGCAGTTTTGGTCACCTTACTTAAGGAAGCATATACTGACTTTGGAGTGGTTACAGAGATGATTCACTAGGCTGATTCCTGAGATGAGGGGGTTACCTTATGATGATAGACTGAGTAGACTGGGTCTTTACTCCTTGGAGTTCAGAAGGATGAGGGGTGATCTTATAGAAACATTTAAAATAATGAAAGGGATAGACAAGATAGAGGCAGAGAGGATGTTTCCATTGGTAGGGGAGACTAGAACTAGGGGGCACAGCCTCAAAATACGGGGGAGCCAATTTAAAACCGAGTTGAGAAGGAATTTCTTCTCCCAGAGGGTTGTGAATCTGTGGAATTCTCTGCCCGAGGAAGCAGTTGAGGCTGGCTCATTGAATGTTTTCAAGTCAAAGATCGATAGATTTTTAACCAATAAGGGAATTAAGGATTACGGGGAGCGGGCGGGTAAGTGGAGCTGAGTCCACGGACAAATCAGCCATGATCTTATTGAATTGGACTAGACTTTCATTTTCTCCCTTTTGACTTTGAAAAAATTAAGCTTCATGATGCATATTCTTTGTCTTCCTGACTCCCTCTAAAACTTCACCTAAAAACAACGGCATCTTCCTGTGCCGATTTTGTAATGTGCGCTGGTTTTTCTTCAGTGCCCAGGTGGTTTTTTGGAAGTGGTCACATACTCCGTCCCAGGAAAAATGTAAGTTGGCCAAACTTGCTTCAATGTGAAAAACTGGCACAAAAAAATACTAACCTAAAAAAAAGTAACTAACTGAGTTACACTGGTGCAGAAACTTTGGGGAAACTTGGAGACTAATTCACGCCAAAAGAAACGGTGCAGATAACGGGGGGAAATTGAGCCGATAGAAATTAACTGCACAGAAGGAGGCCATTTGGCCCCATCGTATCCGTGCCAGCCTAATCCCACTTTCTAGCTCTTGCTCCGTAGCCTTGTCGGTTACGGCACTTCAAGTGCATATCCAAGTACGTTTTAAATGTTATGGGGGTTTCTGCCTCCACCACCCTTTCAGGTAGTGAGTTCCAGACCCCCTCCCCCACTCTCTGTATGAATATAGGACTCCTCAAATCCCCTCTGAACCTTCTAATTACTTTAAATCTATGCCGCCTGGTTACTGACTCTTCTGCTAAGGGAAATAGGTCCGTTCTATCCACTCTATCTAGGCCCTTCATAATTTTATACACCTCAATTAGGTCTCCCCTCAGCCTTTTCTATCCAAATAAAATAACCCCAGCCTATCCAATCTGTCCTCATAGCTAAAATTTTCCAGTCCAGGCAACATCCTCGTAAATCTCCTCTGTACTCTCTCTAGTGCAATCACATCTTTCCTGTAATGTGGTGACCAGAACTGCACGCAGTACTCCAGCTGTGGCCTAAGTAGTGTTTTATCTCGTTCAAGCATAACCTTCCTGCTCTTAGATTCTATGCCTTGGCTAATAAAGACAAATATCCCATATGCCTTCTTAACCACCTTATCTATCTGTCCTGGTACCATCAGGGATCTGTGGACATGCACTCCAAAGTCCCTGTTCCTTTACACTTCTCAGTATCTTACCATTTATTGTATATTCCCTTGTCTTGTTATTAGCCTTTCCTAAATGCATTAGCTAACACTTCTGCAGATTGAATTCCATTTGCCACTGTTCTGCCCACTTGTCCATTGATATTGTCCTGCAGTCTACAGCTTTCTTCATTATCAACCACACGGCCAATTTTTGTATTATCTGCAAACTTCTTAATTGTACCCCCTACATTCAAGTCCAAACCATTGACATATTCCACAAAAAGCAAGGGATCTAGCACTGAGCCCTGCGGAACCCCACCAGAAACAGCCTTCCAGTCACAAAAATACCCATCGACCATTACCCTTTGCTTCCTGCCTCGGAGCAAATTTGCCACTTTGCCTTGGATCCAATGGGCTTTTACTTTCGTGACCAGTCTGCTATGTGGGATCTTATCAAAAGCCTTGCTAACATCCATAAACACTACATCAAACTGCTCTCATCCACCTTCCTTGTTATCTCCTCAAAAAATTTAATCAGGTTAGTCAGACACGACCTTCCCTTAACAAATCCATGCTAACTGTCCTTGATTAATCTGTCTTTCTAAATGAAGATTTATCTTGTCCTTCAGAATTTTTTCCAAAAATTTTCCCAACAATGAGGTCAGGCTGACTGGCCTGCAATTACTCGGTCTGTCCCTTTCTCCCTTTTTAAACGGTACAACAGTCCTCCTGTCCTCCGGCACCACACCTGCAGCCAGAGAGGATTGGATAATGCTGGTCAGAGCCTCTGCTATTTCCTCTTTTGCTTCGCTTAACAGCCTGGGATACATTTCATCCGGGCCAGGGGATTCTTTCAAAGATGCTAAATCCCTTAATACTTCCTCTCTCACTATGTTTATTTCATCTACTATTTCACACTCATCCTCCCGGATTGCAAAGTTCGCGTCGTCCCTCTCTTTTGTGAAAACAGACCCAAAGTATTCATTATGAACCATACCCACATCTTCTGCCTCCACACACGTTTGCTTTAAGGTCACCAATAGGCTGGACTATTTCTTTAGTTATCCTCTTGCTCATAAAGTATTTATAAAACAGCTTTGGGTTTTCCTTGATTTTACTTGCCAATATTTTTTCATGCTCTCCCTTTGCTTTCCTAATTTCTTCTTTAATTTTACCCCTGCACTTTCTATACTTCTCTAGGGGTTCTGCAGTATTGAGTGCTCAGTATCTGTCATAAGGTTGTCCTGATTTCTTTATCCGATCCTGTATGCCCCTTACGTTTGAGAGTGACCTGCCTAAGTCTGAAACTAGAGTCTTAACCTTAAATAAAGCCAATTACATCGGTATGAAGGACGAGTTGGCTAAGGTAGTTTGGAAAAATAGATTAAACGCTGTGGCAGTAGATAATCAGTGGCTAGCATTTAAAAAAAATATTTCAGGATTCTCAACAAAAATACATTACTTTGAGAAACAAAAACGCCACAGGAAAAGTGATCTATCCGTGGCTAACTAAAGAAGTTAAGGATAGCATTGGATTGAAAGAAGCTTATAACATTGCAAAGAATAGCAGTAAGCCTGAGGATTGGGAGAGTTTCAGAAACCAGCAAAGGATGACCAAAAAATTGATAAAAGGGGAAAAATACAATGAGAGAAAACGAGGCAGAAATATAAAAACATTGCAAGAGCTTCTACAAGTATGTAAAAAGGAAGAGGGTAGAAAAAGTGAACATTGATCCCTTGGAGTCTGAGACAGGAGAAATTATCGGGAATAAGGAAATGGCAGAAACATTAAACAAATATTTTGTATCAATAGAAGACGTACAAAACATACCTAAGATGGTGGGGAACCTAGGGTCTAATGAGAGTCAGGAACCTAACATAATCAATATAAGTAGAAAAAATGTCGAAGAAAAACTATTGGGACTAAAAGCCGACAAATCCCCTGGACCTGACGGCCTACACCCTCGGGTTCTACAAGAGATTGCTGCAGAGATAGTGGATACATTGGTTGTGATCTTCCAAAATTCCCCAGATTGCAGAACAGTCCCAGCGGATTGGAAGGTAGCAAATATAACACCGCTATTCAAGAAAGGAGGGAGAGAGAAAACAGGGAACTACAGGCCAGTTAGACTGACAGCAGTCATCTGTAAAATACTGGAATCCATTGTTAAGGAAGGGCACTTAGAAAATCATAACATGATTAGGCAGAGTGAACATGGTTTTATGAAAGGGAAATCGTGTTTGACAAAGTTAGTAGTTTTTTTCAGGATGTAACTAGCAGGGCAGATAAAGGGGAACCAGTGCATGTAATATATTTGGATTTCCAAAAAGCATTCGATAAGGTGCCACATAAAAGGATTTTACATAAGATGAGAGCTCATGGAATTGGAGGTAGTGTATTAGCATGGATAGAGGATTGGTTAATGGACAGAAACAGAGAGCAGGGATAAACGGGTCCTTTGCAGGTTGACAGGTTGTAACTAGTGGGGTGCCACGAGGAACAGTGCTGGGGTCTCAGCTATTTACAATTTACATTGATGAAGGGCAATGTATCTGAGTTTGGTGATGATACAAAACTAGATGGGTCAGTAAGCTGTGAGGAGAACACAAGAGTCTGAAAAGAGATATAGATATAGATGATGTGAGTGGGCAGTAAGGTGGCAGATGAAGTATAATGTAGGGAAATGTGAGGTTATTCACTTTGGTAGGAAGAATAGAAAAACAGAATATCTTTTAAATGGTGAGAAACTTTTAAATGTTGGTGTTCAGGGAGATTTGGTTGTCCTTGTGCAAGAAACACAGAAAGTGAGCGAGCAGGTACACAAGCAATAAGGAAGGCAAATGGTTTGTTGTCCTTTATTGCAAGGGGTTGGAGTATAAGAGTAAGGAAGTCTTGCTACAATTGTACAGGGCCTTGCTGAGACCACACCTGGAGTACTGTGCACAGTTTTGTTCTCCTTACCTAAAGAAGGATCATCCATCAACATCGGCAGTTTCACGGAATCCCCTTTCCAGCTTTCTCTCCATATCCTTTGATCCCTTTAGCCTGAAGGGCCGTATCTAACTCCCTCTTCAATATATCCAATGAACTGGCATCAATAACTCTGCGGTAGAGAATTCCATAGGTTAACAATTCTCTGAGTGAAGAAGTTTCTCCTCATATCGGTCCTAAATGGCTTAGCCCTTATCCTAAGACTGTGTCCCCTGGTTCTGGACTTCCACAACATCGGGAACTTTCTTCCTGCATCTAACCTGTCCAGTCCCGTCCCGTCAGAATCTTATATGTTTCTATGAGATCCCCTCTCATCCTTCTAAACTCCAGTGAATAAATACCAGTTGATCCAGCTCTCATATGACAGTCCTGGCATCCCTGGAATCAGTCTGGTGAACCTTCGCTTCACTCCCTCAATAGCAAGAATGTCTTTCCTCAGATTTCCTCAGATTAGGAGACCAAAACTGAACACAATATTCCAGGTGAGGCCTCACTAAGGCCCTGTACAACTGCAGTAAGAACTTCCTGCTCCCATATTTAAATCCCCTAGCTATGAAGGCCAACATACCATTTGCCTTCTTCACCGCCTGCTGTACTGCATGCCCACTTTCAATGACTGATGCACCATGACAGCAGGTCTCGTTGCACCTCCCCTTTTCCTAATGTGCCGCCATTCGGATAATATTCTGCCTTCGTGTTTTTGCCCTCAAACTGGATAACCTCACATTTATCCACATTATACTACATCTACCATGTATTTGCCCACTCGCCTAACCTGTCCAAGTTACCCTGCAGCCTCTTAGCGTCCTCCTCACAGCTCACACCGCCACCTAGTTTAGTGTCATCTGCAAACTTGGAGTTATTATACTCAATTCCATCATCTAAATCATTAATATATATTGTAAAGAGCTGGGGTCCCAGCACTCTACTAGTCATTGCCTGCCATTCTGAAAAGGATCCATTTATCCCGACTCTCTGCTTCCTGTCTGCCAACCAGTTCTCTATCCATGCCAGTACATTACCCCCAATACCATGTGCTTTGATTTTGTACACCAATCTCGTGTATGGGACCTTGTCAAAAGCCTTTTGAAAGTCCAAATACACCACATCCACTGATTCTCCCTTGTCCACTCTACTAGTTACATCCTCAAAAAATTCCAGAAGGTATGTCGAGCATGATTTCCCTTTCATAAATCCATGCTGACTTGGACCAATCCAGAGTCGATAGACTGCTCAAAAATGATCACCAATGCATCCACTATTTCTAGGGCCACTTCCTTAAGTACTCTGGGATGTAGACTATCAGGCCCTGGGGATTTATCGGCCTTCAATCCCGTCAATTTCCCTAACACAATTTCCTGCCTAATAAGGATATCCTTCAGTTCCTCCTTCTCACTAGACTCTCGGTCCCCTAGTACATCCGGAAGATTATTTGTGTCTTCCTTTGTGAAGACAGAATCGAAGTACTTATTCAGTTGGTCTGCCATTTCTTTGTTCCCCATTATAAATTTACCCGAATCCGACTGCAAGGGACCTACGTTTGTCTTCACTAATCTTTTTCTCTTCACATATCTATCGAAGCTTTTGCAGTCAGTTTTTATGTTTCCGGCAAGCTTCCTCTCATACTCTATTTTCCCCCTCTTAATTAAACCCTTTGCCCTCCTTTGCTGAATTATAACATTCTCCCAGTCCTCAGGTTTGCTGCTTTTTCTGGCCAATTTATATGCCTCTTCCTTGGATTTAACACTATCCTTAATTTCCCTTGTTAGCCACGGTTGAGCCCCCGTTTTATTTTTACTCCAGACAGGGATGTACGGATGTTGAGTCTCTGAGTATATTCAAGGCTGAGAGAGAGAGATTTTTGGATCCTAGGGAATCAAGGGATATGGAGATCAGGTGGGAAAGTGGAGTTGAGGTCAATGATCAGCCATGATCTTATTGAATGGCGGAGCAGGCTCGAGGGGTGTATGGCCTACTCCTGCTCCTATTTCTTATATTCTAATGTTGACATCCAGGGCTCTAGATTTATTAGTCCCACCCTTTTTCTTTAGGAAACATACTTGCTCTGAACCCTCAGTACCTCCTCCTTGAATGTCTCCCACTGCTCTGGGACTGATTTAGCTTCAAGTAGCTGTTTTCAGTCCACTTTGGCTAAATCACATCTTAGCTTAGTAAAATTAGCTTTTCCCCAGTCGAGAACTTATATTCCTGGTCAGTTGTTGTCCTTTGCCATAACTGCTGTAAGTCTAACGGAATTATGATCACCAGCATCAAAATGCTCTCCCACTGATACCCCTCCAACCTGACCAAGCTTCTTTCCCTAAAACTAAGTCCAGAACTGTCCCCTCCCTTGTTGGGCTTGCTACTTACTGGCTAAAAAGTTCTCCTGAATGCTTTTTAAGAATTCTGCTCCCTCTCTACCTTTTACACTAATTCTATCCCAATTAATATTCGGATAGTTGAAATCCCCTATTGTTTTTGCCCGTATCAGAAATGTGCCTACACATTTGCTCTTCTGTCTCCCTCTGACTGTTTGGGGGTCTATAGTACACTCCCAGCAATGTGACTGCCCCTTTTTTGTTCTTCAGTTCAACCCATATGGCCTCATTTGATGATCCTTCGAACATATCAGCCCTCCTCACAGTTATAATTGTTCCTTTAATCAATATTGCAACGCCCCCCTCCTTTTTTATCCCCCTCTCTATCTCGTCTGAAAACCCTGTAACCAGGAATGTTGAGCTGCCATTCCTGCCCTTCTTTCAGCCATGTCTCAGTAATAGGTATAATATCATACCTCCACGTGTCTATCTGTGCCCTTAGCTCATCTGCCATATTCCCTAGATTCCTTGCATTGAAGTATATATCATTTAGCACGGCCAAACTCCCTTGTTGTCCATTTTCTAGCCTTTGTTTCCTCTGCCTTCCAAACACGCTTTCAAATTTCTGCCTCCCATTCCAGCTTTTCTTCTCTCCCTCTAAATCTACTCTCAGGTTCCCATCCCCTGTCAAGCTAGTTTAAACCTTCCCCAACAGCACCAACAAACCCCACAGCGAGGATCTTGGTCCCAGTCCTGTTGAGGTGCAACCAGTCTAGTTTCTACAGGTCTCGCCTCCCCCAGAAACGTTCCCAATGCCTCAGGAATCTAAAGCCTTACCACCTGCACCATCTCTCCAGCCATGAATTCATCTGTTCTATCTTCCTATTTCTGTACTCAACCAGCACGTGGCATCGGGAGTAATTACAACCTTTGAGGTCTTGCTTTTTAATCTCTTTTCTGTTCCCTAAAATCTGCCTGAAGGACCTCGTCCCGCTTTCTACCTTTGTCATTGGTGCCGATATGGACCACGACCTCTGGCTATTCACCCACCCCCACCCCCTCAGAATGTCCTGCAGCCGTTCAGTGACAACCTTGACCCTGGCACCAGGGAGGCAATATACCACCACCCCTGGAGAAACGTCTGTCGCTGCACAAACACCTGCCTGTTCCCCAAGTATCAAACCCCCTACCACGATTACTCTTCCACTCTTCTTCCTCCCCCCTGTGCAGCTGAGCCACCCGTGGTGCCAAGGACTTGGTGCTGGCTGCACTCCCCAGAGCAACCATCGCACTCACCAGTATCCAGAACTGAAAACCGGTTAACGAGTCAGGGGACTCCTCGTCTGTCTGGCGGTCACCCATTCCCTCTCTGCCTCTTAAGCTGCGGGGTGACCACCTCCTGAAACCTTCTATCCACCAAGTTCTCAGCCTCGCGGATGCACTGCAGTGACGCCAGCCGCCGCTCAGGCTCCGAAACCCGGAGCGCGAGCTGGTCCAGCTGGTGACACTTCCCACAACGTGGTCGTCCAGGGACTTCCCACATGGCCCAGGATGGCCATTACACGGGACTGAGCGGCCCTGCCCAGGATAGAAATTCTGAACAGACAGTTCTAGTTTCTCTGGAACATTCTTTCCTCTCTTGCCCCTCCTCAGCTGTAGCATTAGACCCACTCCCCTGCTCTTGCCTCATAACTCTGCTAATCTTTATCTCTTTGGAAAGTAACGAGTGAACCTGCTTCCACCAGCCTTACAGACAGTGCGTTCCAGGCCATAACCTCTCGCTGCTTCACTTATCCCCTCGTGTAGCATCTGGTTCATTTGTCAATCACCTTCAATCTGTGTCCTCTGGTTACCGAGCCTTCTGACACTGAAAATTGTTCTTCCTTATTAAGAGGGTTGGCGGGCTGCAGGAGGTGAGAGAGATAGGGAGGGGTGAGGCCTTGGAGGGATTTGAACAAGAGGAGTATTTTAAAGGCTGAAGCCATCTCCCCCAGTGCAGAATGTGACTCACTATTAACAGGAAGGAACCAACCAGAGAGCTGGCCATCCTAGACTGGGTGATGTGTAATGAGAAAGGACTAATTAGCAATCTTGTGCGAGGCCCCTTGGGGAAGAGTGACCATAATATGGTAGAATTCTTTATTAAGATGGAGACTGACACAGTTAATTCAGAGACTAGGATCCTGAACTTAAGGAAAGGTAACTTCGATGGTATGAGACATGAATTGGCTAGAATAGACTGGTGAGTGACACTTAAAGGGTTGACGGTGGATAGGCAATGGCAAACATTTAAAGAACACATGGATGAACTTCAACAATTGTACATCCCTGTCTGGAGTAAAAAAAAACAGTAAAAGGGAAAAGGGAATATTATTTGAATGGGGAGAAATTACAACATGTTGAGATACAGAGGGACCGGGGGGTCCTTGTGCATGAATCCCAAAAAGTTAGTTTGCAGGTGCAGCAGGTAATCAGGAAGGTGAATGGAATGTTGGCCTTCATTACGAGAGGGATGGAGTACAAAAGCAGGGAGGTCCTGCTGCAACTGTTTAGGGTATTGGTGATGCCGCACCTGGAGTACTGCGTGCAGTTTTGGTCACCTTACTTAAGAAAGGATATACTGGCTTTGGAGGGGGTACAGAGACGATTCACTGGGCTGATTCCGGAGATGATGATAGAATGAGTAGACTGGGTCTTTACTCGTTGGAGTTCAGAAGGATGAGGGGTGATCTTATGGAAACATTTAAAATAATGAAAGGGATAGACAAGATCGAGGCAGAGAGGTTGTTTCCACTGGTCGGGGAGACTAGAACTAGGGGGCACAGCCTCAAAATACGGGGGAGCCAATTTAAAACCGAGTTGAGAAGGAATTTCTTCTCCCAGAGGGTTGTGAATCTGTGGAATTCTCTGCCCAAGGAAGCAGTTGAGGATAGGTCCTTGAATGTATTCAAGTCACAGATAGATAGATTTTTAACCAATAAGGGAATTAAGGGTTACGGGAAGCGGGCGGATAAGTGGAGCTGAGTCCACGGCCAGATCAGCCATGATCTTGTTGAATGGCGGAGCAGGCTCGAGGGGCTAGATGGCCTACTCCTGTTCCTAATTCTTATGTTATGATGTTATAAAATGGCTCAACCGTGGCTAACAAGGGAAATTAAGGATAGTGTTAAATCCAAGGAAGAGGCATATAAATTGGCCAGAAAAAGCAGCAAACCTGAGGACTGGGAGAATTTTATAATTCAGCAGAGGAGGACAAATGTTTAATTAGGGAGGGAGAAAATAGAGTATGAGAGGAAGCTTGTTGGGAACATAAAAACTGACTGCAAAAGCTTCTATGGATATGTGAAGAGAAAAAGATTAGTGAAGACAAACATAGGTCCCTTGCAGTCAGATCCAAGTAAATTTATAATCAGGAACAAAGAAATGGCAGACCAGTTAAACAAATACTTTGATTCTGTGTTCACGAAGGAAGACACAAATAACATTCTGGAAATACTAGGGGACCGAGGGTCAAGTGAGAAGGAGGAACTGAAGGAAATCCTTATTAGGCGGGAAATTGTGTTAGGGAAATTGATGGGATTGAAGGCCGATAAATCCCCGGGCCCTGATCGTCTGCATCCCAGAGTACTTAAATAGTCGCCCTAGAAATAGTGGATGCATTGGTGATCATTTTCCAACAGTCTGTCGACTCTGGATCAGTTCCGATGGACTGGAGGGTAGCTAATGTAACACCACTTTTTAAGAAAGGAGGGAGAGAGAAAATGGGTAATTATAGACCTATCAGCCTGACATCAGTAGTGGGGAAATTGTTGAAATCAATTATTAAAGATGAAATAGCAGCACATTTGGAAAGCAGTGACAGGATCGGTCCAAGTCAGCATGGATTTATGAAAGGGAAATCATGCTTGATAAATCTTCTGGAATTTTTTGAGGATATAACTAGTAGAGTGGACAAGGGAGAACCAGTGGATGTGTATTTGGACTTTCAAAAGGCTTTTGACAAGGTCCCACACAAGAGATTGTTTTGCAAAATTAAAGCACATGGTATTGGGGGTAATGTACTGACGTGGATAGAGAACTGGTTGGCAGACAGGAAGCAAAGAGTGGGAATAAACGTGTCCTTTTCAGAATGGCAGGCAGTGACTAGTGGGATGCCGCAGGGTTCAGTGCTGGGACCCCAGCTATTTACAATATACATCAACGATTTAGATGAAGGAATTGAGTGTAATATCTCCAAGTTTGCAGATGACACTAAGCTGGGTGGCGGTGTGAGCTGTGAGGAGGATGTTAAGAGGCTGCAGGGTGACTTAGACAGGTTAGGTGAGTGGGCAAATGCATGGCAGATGCAGTATAATGTGGATAAATGTGAGGTTATCCACTTTGGTGGTAAAAACACAAAGACAGAATATTATCTGAATGCCGGCATTATAGGAAAAGGGGAGGTGCAATGAGACCTGGGTGTACGATGAAGAAGGTAAATGGTATGTTGGCCTTCATAGATAGGGGATTTGAGTATAGGAGCAGGGATGTCTTACTGCAGTTGTACAGGGCCTTAGTGAGGCCTCATCTGGAACATTGTGTTCAGTTTTGGTCTCCTAATCTGAGGAAGGATGTTCTTGCTATTGAGGGAGTGCAGTGAAGTTTCACCAGACTAATTCCCAGGATGGCAGGACTGACATATGAGGAGAGACTGGATCGACTGGGCTTGTATTCACTGGAGTTTAGAAAGGATGAGAGGGGATCTCATAGAAACATATAAAATTCTGACGGTACTGGATAGGCTAGATGCAGGAAGAATGTTGGGGAATTCCAGAACCAGGCACGTAGTCTAAGGATAAGGGGTAGGCCATTTAGGATATTGAGTGAAGAAGTTTCTCCTCATCTGAGAGTTGTTAACCTGTGGAATTCCCTGCCGCAGAGAGTTGTTGAGGCCAGTTCATTGGATATATTCAAGAGGGAGTTAGATATGGTCCTTACGGCTAAGGGGATCAAGGGATATGGAGAGAAAGCAGGAAAGGGGTACTGAGGGAATGATCAGCCATGATCTTATTGAATGGTGGTGCAGGCTCGAAGGGCCGAATGGCCTACTCCTGCACCTATTTTCTATGTTTCTATGTTAAGGGGTGATCTAATTGAGGTGTTTAAATGATTTAAGGAGTTGATAGGGTAGATGGAGATAAACTATTTCCTCTGGTGGAGGAGTCCACAACAAGGGGACACAACCTTCAAATCAGAGCCAGGCCGTTCAGGGCTAATGTCAGGAAGCACTTCCTCACACAAATGCTGATTGGCTGTTCTCTTGACTCGAGAATCTGGAACTCGGGATCATCGTCTCAGGATAAGGGGTCGGCCATTTAGACTGAGATGAGAAATTTCTGCACTCAGAGGTTTGTGAATCTTTGGAATTCTCTGCCCCAGAGGACTGTGGATGCTCAGTCATTGAGTGTATTCAGGGCTGAGATCGATAGATGTTTGGACACTAAAGGAATCCAGGTATACGGGGATAGTGCGGGAAAGTGGAGTTGAGGTAGAAGATCAGCCGTGTTCTTATTGAATGGCGGAGCAGGCTCGAGGGGCTGTATGATCTACTCCTGCTCCTATTTCTTATGTTCTTAAAGCGTAGTGTAAATCGGGAACTCTTCCTCATAAAACGGAGGCTGGGGGCCAAGTGAAAATCCCAAAACTGAGATTGATAGATTCTTCTTGGGCAAGGGTATTAAGGGCGATGGAACCAAGGCAGGTAGGCGGAGTTAAAATACTGATCAGTCACCATCTAATTGAATGGCGGGACAGGCTCAAGGGGCTGAATAGCCTTTTCCTGTTCCTATGTTCCTACTTACAATGATGACTTTTGTAAACAGCTGTTACAGGGGATTAGAAGGGGAGGATATGCAGACAGGATTAAACCTGGATCCCTCCTGTCCCGATGACTCAGTCACACTGGAATGCACGTGTGAGGCCAGGTAGGGACAGTGGAATAGCCAATCGCCACTCACTGCCGAGGTTCACACAGGGAGATTGGGCACATGGGTCACATATTGGAGAGAAACTGGTGAGTGTAGAACTGAACCCAGCCAGAGGCACCACCTTCAGAGGAGGAGAGGGAGGGGAACCAGTGAGTGTAGAACTGAACCCAGCCAGAGTCAGCACCTTCAGGGGAGGAGAGGGAGGGGAATCAGTGAGTGTAGAACTGAACCCAGCCAGAATTGGTGGTGAAAACTGGGAGTGGAGGAGAAACAGTCTAGAGTTGTGTGATGGGTTTGGATTTCAGCACAGCAGGAGGGACAATGTGTGGGACGGGGATTTACAGCTTTAGGGGAACAAGAGAGGAAAGAATGTTCCATGGAAACTACATATGCCTATTCTGAATTTCTGTCCTGTACTTAGTGATGAGTTTTGAAATCTCCTTTTACAGGGTATTAGAAGGTGAGATTTTCAGACAGGAAACTCAAACCAAACATCGCGTCAAGATCTGACATAGTCCCTCGATTCATCAGGACCTGAATATTATCGGCCTTTGAGTGTGGAAGGAGAAATGTTTGTCTGTTCTGTCTGTGGGAAAAGATTTCAAACATCAGTGTGACTGGAAAAGCACCGAGACACACACACCCGAGTGAGAGTGTTCCAGTGCACTGCCTGTGGAAAGAGCTTTAACCAGTTACACAGCCTGAAAAAACATCGCACCATTCACAGCGGGGAGAAACCGTACACGTGTTGTGTGTGTGGACCAGGCTTCAACTGATCATCCATCCTGGAGACACACAAGGACACCCTCAACATGGAGAAACCGTGGAAATGTGGGGACTGTGGGAAGGGATTCAGTTCCCCGTCTGAGCTGGAAATTCATCATCGCAGTCACACCGGAGAGAGGCCGTTCACCTGCTCCGAGTGTGGGAAGGGATTCACTGGGTCATCCCACCTTGTATCGCACCAGCGAGTTCACACTGGGGAGAGACCGTTCACCTGCTCCGATTGTGGGAAGGGATTCACTCGGTCATCCACCCTGCTGAGACACCAGCGAGTTCACACTGGGGAGTGGCCGTTCACCTGCTCAGCGTGTGGGAAGGGATTCACTTGTTCATTCCACCTTGTAACTCACCAGCGAGTTCATACCGGGGAGAGGCCATTTGTCTGTTCTGAGTGTGGGAAGGGTTTCACGGATTCACCCCACCTTGTAACTCACCAGCGAGTTCACACCGGGGAGAGGCCGTTCACCTGCTCCGATTGTGGGAGGGGATTCACTCAGTCATCCAATCTGCTGAAACACCAGCGAGTTCACACTGGAGAGAGGCCGTTCACCTGCTCAGCGTGTGGGAAGGGATTCACTCAGTCATCCACCCTACTGACACACCAGCGAGTTCACACTGGGGAGAGACCGTTCAGTTGCTCTGAGTGTGGGAAGGGATTCACTCGTTCATCCAACCTGCTGAAACACCAGCGAGTTCACACCGGGGAGAGGCCGTTCACCTGCTCTGCGTGTGGGAAGGGATTCACTCAGTTATCCAACCTGCTGAGACACCAGCTAGTTCACACTGGGGAGAGGCCGTTCCCCTGCTCAGAATGTGGGAAGGGATTCACTGATTCATCCACCTGGCTGACACACCAGCGAGTTCACACTGGGGAGAGACCATTCACCTGCTCCGTGTGTGGGAAGGGATTCACTCTGTCATCCAACCTGCTGAGACACAAGCGAGTTCACAAGTGACTGCAGGGGTTGGAATCTGCTGTTCATCACATCCCGACTGAACCATGTTCATTCTGATAGTTGGGGTTTGTTTCTGCTGAAGTTAATACACCTATACCTGGGCTGGGCTTCAATATTCTGGATATCTTGCTGATTGTGTTCTCGGGGCTGCAGTGTCGATTTAAAAAACGCTGTGTGTTATCTTTCCTCTTAATTCAGCGACTCTCATCAGAAATTAGTTTCAATGAAATTTGACTTCAATCCTAAATTGATTTTTGGTACAAAATCTACAATTCATTGTCTGAATGTTTCCACTGAATAAAATCTCCAATTAGAAAGTGCTGATTAATCTTTGCTGACAATTCTTACTGACTTGCACATTGCACACAGTGGCCCCTCCATTATCCACCAGAAAGGGGAATGGGAATAGGTGGGGAATCTGCATCCCCAAATGTTGCCCCTCCGTCTGGTACAGCAATCCCCTCGGCACGGGAATGTAGACATGTTCAATCCAAGTAACGGGCTGAGTTTAATCTTTCTGGGCCTGTGGGGTTGGTTTATATCAGACAGAAGGGGATTGGTGTCAGTGACTGTGGGGTGGGTTTATATCAGACAGGAGGAGATTGGTGTCAGTGACTGTGGGGTGGGTTTATATCAGACAGGAGGAGATTGGTGTCAGTGACTGTGGGGTGGGTTTATATCAGACAGGAGGGGATTGGTGTCAGTGACTGTGGGGTGGGTTTATATCAGACAGGAGGGGATTGGTGTCAGTGACTGTGGGGTGGGTTTATATCAGACAGGAGGGGATTGGTGTCAGTGACTGTGGGGTGGGTTTATATCAGACAGGAGATTGGTGTCAGTGACTGTGGGGTGGGTTTATATCAGACAGGAGGGGATTGGTGTCAGTGACTGTGGGGTGGGTTTATATCAGACAGGAGGAGATTGGTGTCAGTGACTGTGGGGTGGGTTTATATCAGACAGGAGGAGATTGGTGTCACTGACTGGGGTGAGTTTATATCAGACAGGAGGAGATTGGTGTCAGTGACTGGGGTGGGTTTATATCAGACAGGAGGGATTGGTGTCAGTGACTGTGGGGTGGGTTTATATCAGACAGGAGGGATTGGTGTCAGTGACTGTGGGGTGGGTTTATATCAGACAGGAGGAGATTGGTGTCAGTGACTGTGGGGTGGGTTTATATCAGACAGGAGGGGATTGGTGTCAGTGACTGTTGGGTGGGTTTATATCAGACAGGAGATTGGTGTCAGTGACTGCGGGGTGGGTTTATATGAGACAGGAGATTGGTGTCAGTGACTATGGTGTGGGTTTATATCAGACAGGAGGAGATTGGTGTCAGTGACTGTGGGGTGGGTTTATATCAGACAGGAGGAGATTGGTGTCAGTGACTGTGGGGTGGGTTTATATCAGACAGGAGGAGATTGGTGTCAGTGACTGTGGGGTGGGTTTATATGAGACAGGAGATTGGTGTCAGTGACTGTGGGGTGGGTTTATATCACCCCATCAGTTCCCCCACAGGATTCCTGTTGTAAAGGGCCAGCGAGCGACAAGGCAGCAGTATATTTATAGATTTAATGGGGGGATATTTTAAAGCTGGGTGTCCCATGTTTTGCTCTCGGCAGCGCAGTTTGTACCTTGAGGCCTTGAGTGTCGCGGAGGTTTCAATCCACTCTCGATGGTTCTGTTGTATCTCTACTCCTGCTGATGGTCTTACGGGCCGGGGCCATTGGAGGGAGCAACGTGCGGTGGCATGCCACTACAGGGAGCATCGCATGCTGCTGCAGGAGGGCTATGGCTATGAATCGGGCGACTGGATTTGATGTCACCCAAATCCAGGTCGTTGATTGGACTGCGGGTAGGTACAGCTGGGGCGGTGAGGTCGGGCCGAAGGAGCGGCGAGAGTTCGTGGAGGGATATGGTCGGGGCTCAGGAGAGGCATGTGTTCAGGGGCAGCACGGGCCAGCCCACGCGATGTGTGCGCGCTCGGTCAGTGCAGCAGAGCTGGTCTCCAGTCGTCTTGGTTAATCCTTGCCAGTGCATTAAGACCGAGCTCTGTCAAGCCCGTGTGGTGGTGATGACACTTGAACCTTAAATGAAGCCTCCCCTGCCTGGCTATACCTTCCACCACTTGCCCTGCTCAGACCACCGTGGTGGCCGTGTGGCTCTCATCATCAAATCACACCTTGGTCTGTCTGCCGACTCCTCTTGCATTTCTCCTCCTTTGAGCATCTCAGCTTATTCCACCCCTCTCGCCTCGCAGTTAAAATTCTTGTTCTCTACCACCACCCAAGTACCATTAAACATTTATTACTGAGATAGCCTCACTGTTTTCCTCCTTCAGCACCGAACGACTTCTCATCCTCGGTGATTTCAACCGCCATCTCAGTTCATCGCGCGCTCTCTCGTCTGACTTCACGAGCCTCCTATCCTCCCTTCATCTCTCCTTCCATGTGAACCCCCCAACCCATATTTACGGCCACCCCCTCAACCTCACCATTTCGCGAGGCCTTGTGACTCCCATCATGTCAAGTGCACATAAGGCCATCTCTGACCACTTCCTCGTATCGCTCTCCACCCACATCCGTCTTCCACCCTCCCCTGGAAAGAACTCTCTCCCATCTCTCTTATAACAGCACTTGTGAAGTCCCAACTGTCCAACCCCCGCCACTGCCCAAAACACGGTAACAGCCCCCCCCGCCACTGCCCAAAACACAGTAACACCCCCCCCCCACTGCCCAAAACACGGTAACACCCCCCCCCCACTGCCCAAAACACGGTAACACCCCCCCCCCCCCCACTGCCCAAAACACGGTAACACCCCCCCCCCCACTGCCCAAAACACGGTAACACCCCCCCCCACAACACAGTAACACCCCCCCCACAACACAGTACTACCCCCCCCCACAACACAGTAACACTCCCCCCCAACACAGTAACACCCCCCCCCACAACACAGTACTACCCCCCCACAACACAGTAACACTCCCCCCCAACACAGTAACACTCCCCCCAACACAGTAACACCCCCCCCACAACACAGTAACACCCCCCCCACAACACAGTACTACCCCCCCACAACACAGTAACACTCCCCCCCAACACAGTAACACCCCCCCCACAACACAGTAACACCCCCCCCACAACACAGTAACACTCCCCCCCAACACAGTAACACCCCCCCCCAACACAGTAACACCCCCCCCCACAACACAGTACTACCCCCCCACAACACAGTAACACTCCCCCCCAACACAGTAACACCCCCCCCACAACACAGTAACACCCCCCCCACAACACAGTACTACCCCCCCACAACACAGTAACACTCCCCCCCAACACAGTAACACTCCCCCCAACACAGTAACACCCCCCCCACAACACAGTAACACCCCCCCCACAACACAGTAACACCCCCCCTCCCCCTCCCAACACAGTAACACCCCCCCCACAACACAGTAACACACCCCCCCCCACAACACAGTAACACACCCCCCCTCCCCTCCCACAACACAGTAACGCCCCCCCCACAACACAGTAACACCTCCCCCCACAACACAGTAACACCCCCCTCCCCTCCCACAACACAGTAACGCCCCCCCCACAACACAGTAACACCTCCCCCCACAACACAGTAACACCCCCCTCCCCCCCCACAACACAGTAACACCCCCCTCCCCTCCCACAACACAGTAACACCCCCCCCCCACAACACAGTAACACCTCCCCCCACAACACAGTAACACCCCCCCCACAACACAGTAACACCCCCCCCACAACACAGTAACACCCCCCTCCCACAACACAGTAACACCCCCCTCCCACAACACAGTAACACCCCCCTCCCACAACACAGTAACACCCCCCCCCCACAACACAGTAACACCTCCCCCCACAACACAGTAACACCCCCCTCCCACAACACAGTAACACCCCCCTCCCACAACACAGTAACACCCCCCCCCCACAACACAGTAACACCCCCCCCCCACAACACAGTAACACCCCCCTCCCACAACACAGTAACACCCCCCCCACAACACAGTAACACCCCCCTCCCACAACACAGTAACACCCCCCCCCCACAACACAGTAACACCTCCCCCCCCAACACAGTAACACCCCCCCCACAACACAGTAACACCCCCCCCACAACACAGTAACACCCCCCCCACAACACAGTACTACCCCCCCACAACACAGTAACACTCCCCCCCAACACAGTAACACCCCCCCCCACAACACAGTACTACCCCCCCACAACACAGTAACACTCCCCCCCAACACAGTAACACCCCCCCCCACAACACAGTACTACCCCCCCACAACACAGTAACACTCCCCCCCAACACAGTAACACTCCCCCCAACACAGTAACACCCCCCCACAACACAGTAACACCCCCCCTCCCCCTCCCAACACAGTAACACTCCCCACAACACAGTAACACCCCCCCCACAACACAGTAACACCCCCCCCACAACACAGTAACACACCCCCCCCCACAACACAGTAACACACCCCCCCTCCCCTCCCACAACACAGTAACACCCCCCCACAACACAGTAACGCCCCCCCCTCCCCCCACAACACAGTAACACCCCCCCCTCCCCCCCCACAACACAGTAACACCCCCCTCCCCCCCCACAACACAGTAACACCCCCCCCACAACACAGTAACACACCCCCCCTCCCCTCCCACAACACAGTAACACCCCCCCCTCCCCCCCCACAACACAGTAACGCCCCCCCTCCCCCCACAACACAGTAACGCCCCCCCCTCCCCCCACAACACAGTAACACCCCCCCCTCCCCCCCCACAACACAGTAACACCCCCCCCACAACACAGTAACACACCCCCCCCCACAACACAGTAACACACCCCCCCTCCCCTCCCACAACACAGTAACACCCCCCCACAACACAGTAACGCCCCCCCCTCCCCCCACAACACAGTAACACCCCCCTCCCCCCCCACAACACAGTAACACCCCCCTCCCCCCCCCACAACACAGTAACACCCCCCTCCCCTCCCACAACACAGTAACACCCCCCCCCCACAACACAGTAACACCTCCCCCCACAACACAGTAACACCCCCCCCACAACACAGTAACACCCCCCTCCCACAACACAGTAACACCCCCCCCACAACACAGTAACACCCCCCTCCCACAACACAGTAACACCCCCCTCCCACAACACAGTAACACCCCCCCCCCACAACACAGTAACACCTCCCCCCACAACACAGTAACACCCCCCCCACAACACAGTAACACCCCCCTCCCACAACACAGTAACACCCCCCCCACAACACAGTAACACCCCCCTCCCACAACACAGTAACACCCCCCCCCCACAACACAGTAACACCTCCCCCCACAACACAGTAACACCCCCCCCCCACAACACAGTAACACCCCCCCCACAACACAGTAACACCCCCCTCCCACAACACAGTAACACCCCCCCCACAACACAGTAACACCCCCCTCCCACAACACAGTAACACCCCCCCCCCACAACACAGTAACACCTCCCCCCACAACACAGTAACACCCCCCCCACAACACAGTAACACCCCCCCCCCACAACACAGTAACACCTCCCCCCACAACACAGTAACACCCCCCCCACAACACAGTAACACCCCCCTCCCACAACACAGTAACACCCCCCTCCCACAACACAGTAACACCCCCCCCACAACACAGTAACACCCCCCTCCCACAACACAGTAACACCCCCCCCTCCCCCTCCCCCTCCCCCCGTACAACCCAAACACGATCCACATATTTACAAAGTGTTTAATGAATAAAATGGGAGACACAGACTTGGAGAGGAGCACCGTGGGATGAGGGATCAGCAGCCTGACTGACAGCAGCAGCAAGTCCCCTGTGCCCAGCACACTGATCCCACAGGCTGGTGAAATAACAACTCCCCAATCAATATCCCTGACTTACAACACCATCAATTTATTCATAAATCCAAAAAATACAATTTACTTACATACAATTAATATTCCTTAATTTCACAGAAATCATTTGAATACATAGCAGGGAACCAACAACCCACCTAATAATGATTTTTAAACGACAAATCCAACTTCCCCCAAATAACCCTTCCTAGACCAACACCAGCCTACAAGGGATTGTTTATCAATAAATTCAATCTTTATAAATTTAATTGGTGGGCTCAATTAAATTTTTCATACATGGAATTATTAATAAGATCCTTCCATACAAGTTACACATCAGTAATACCCAAGACCATAAACACACCAAATATCACAATGGGTAACTAACAGCCAATCTCACCGGTATAATCAGCCCCATAAACAGCCCGAGCTCCAAACAACAGACCGACCTCTCACATATAACAAGGAGTATAATCCACCCTTCCCCAATCTAAAGAGGACCCCACCCACACAACCCCGACTACTTTTTCTCCCACAAACAGGATGGAACCCTATCAGGGACAATATTGGGAACCCTGGGTAGGTAACCGCATCACAAACAGTCGAGAATCATATCCCCGAGTATATGACCCTACCACTAAAACTTACCCTTCGAAGGACCCGAGAACACTTGACCCCACTGGATCTCTCCCAAACCCTAACTCTGAACCTACCCCTTACCACAACTCTGACCCTGACCCCAAACCGAGCCCTAAATCCTAACCTAAAATCGAACAACTAGCCCCCACCCCAAAAACCTAACCATAACCCAAAGAACCGATGAGCCCAAAGAAGAGCCTAACCCTAACCCAAACTTTAACCCCACCCCAAGCCTACTCCAACCCAAACGGAGCCCCGACCCTACTCAGTAACCAGCCCCCACCCCTAAAAACCCAACCACAACCCAAGTAACCCATGAACTAGAACCAAGCCCTAAAACCCAACCCTGAACCCAACTTGAAAACAGATCCCTACCCGGAAACATATTAACCAAATCGTAGCCCCAATACCAAACCCAGAACCCAGAACCAGACAGCCAACCAACCCTGATCTAAAACATAACCCCACAAGGATTAGTCAAGACCCAAACACCACAAAACCTAAGCCATCAGAGCTCGAGACTAAACCCAAGACAGATCTAAAACCTGAAGATACTAAATTGCATCAGTGTCCAGAACGACACACATATGCACAGCAAGGTAGGAATAATAAAATAAAAAATCTTAACTTGGAAACGAGACACAAAACACCACCCCCTAGAAAATCCAGGAATAAATCCCCCTCACCCCTACACACACAATTCCGAAGGAACAACGTGGCCCCAGGGTCCAGAATGACACACAGAGGCACAGCGATTATAACAGAGAACACCAGAACATAAGCAACAAGAGATAACCCAATTAAAGGAAGGGATAAGAGTAACAAGAAAGATCGAGTAGCATAATTTCTAAAAAAATAGCTAAACCGATTTACAGGGGACTGTAAAGAATAGAAAACTCCAAGGTGACATTACCCCTCTGTCCGTAACACCAAAAACCTAAAGGACAAGCCAATGAACAAGGGCGAATAGCTGAGCAGTAAACTTCGAAAAGTGTGAGCCAATCAAAAGTGCTAGTAAGGAATACAAAATTCCAAAGGGACACTACCCCGCTGTCCGAAAACACCACCCCGCTGTCCGAAAACACCAAAAGCCGGGCGATGTTACGGAAGTGGAAGTAGGTGGTCTTAGTTATGCTAGAGAGGGCGAGAGATCTGGACAGAGGGAGAGAGATACAGAGACAGAGACAGCAAGGCAGATGGAGTGAGCGACAGAGAGAGAGCGCGACAGTGGGAGACTAGAGAGACACAGAGATAGATGTTGGGAGACAGAGGGAGAGACAGTGAGGGAGAGGGGGAGCTAGACCGAGGGAGACAGTGAGATCAAAAGAGAAAGAGACAGATGGAGATACACTGGGAGGGAGAGAGAGACTGACTGAGAGGGACAGACAGACAGAGAGACCGACAGAGAGGGTGCGAGAGACAGAGGGGGGGGGCAGGGGCAGCGAGACACTAAGTTGGGACCCATGGGATTGGGGGTAATGTATTACACGGATTGACTGTCATTTTCGGGATGTCAGGCTGTAACCAGTGGGGTACCGCATGGATTGGTGCTTGGGCCTCAGCTATTCACAGTCTATCAATGACTTAGATGAGGGGGCCGAGTGTGATGTCTCCAAGTTGGCTGGTGATACAAAGCTCGGTGGGAAAGTAATTTGTGAGGTTAATGCAAAGAGGCTGCAAAGGGACACAGACAGGTTAAAGAAGTGGCCAGGAACATGGCAGGTGGAATGTAATGTGGAGAAATGTGAAGTTAGCCACTTTGGTCAGCAAAATAGAAAAGCAGAGTATTTTTTAAATGGTGAGAGATTGGGAAATGTTGGTGTTCAGAGGGACCTGGATGTCCTTGTACAAGAATCACAAAGTTAACGTGCAGGTACAGCAAGCAATTAGGAAAGCAAATGGTATATTGGCCTTTATTACAAGAGGATTTGAGGATAAGAATAAAGATGTCCTGCTGCAATTGTATAGGGCCCTGGTGAGACCACACCTGGAGTATTGGGGAGTTTAGAACGAGGGGTCACAGTCTCAGAATAAGGGGTGAGATGAGGAGAAATTTCTTCACTCAAAGGGTTGTGGATCTTTGGAATGCTCTATCCCAGAGGGTCTTATGCTTTTATGTTCACAGTTGAAGCAAGCGAGACAGAGAGAGAGAGGGAGAGAGAGGAAAGAGTGACAGAGAGGGAGAGAGAGATCAAGAAAAGGCCAGACTGTGTGGGAGAGTCAGCGTGAGAGAAACATAGAGACAGAGAGAGAGAGACAGAGACCGAGAGACAGAGCAACAGAGAGACACATACACCACAGAAACACAGAGAGAGGGACAGAGAGAGAGAGAAGGGAGGGACAGAGAGACTGACAGAGGGAGAGAGGGGGGAGAGAGAGACAGACTGATAAAGACAGAGAGGGAGAGAGACTGACAGAGGCACACAGAGCGACAGACAGAGAGAGAGGCAGAGTCAGAGAGCGAGAGCACAGAGAGAGAGGAGAGAGATTGAGAGACCCAGAGACAGAAAAACTGAGAGGGAGACAGAGAGAGAGCCAATGTAGGTCAGCGAGCACCGGGGTGATGGGCGAGCAGGACTTAGTGTGAGTTAGGACACAGGCAGCTGAGTTTTGGATCACCTCTAGTTAACATTGGGTAGAGTGTGGGAGGCCAGCCAGGAGTGTGTTGGAATAGTCAAGTCTAGAGGTAACAAAGGCATGGATGAGGGCTTCAGCAACGGATGAGCTGAGGCAAGGGCGGAGACGGGCGATGTTACAGAGGTGGAAGTAGGTGGTCTTAGTTATGCTAGAGAGGGAGAGAGATATGGACAGACGGAGACAGACACAGAGGGAAACAGAGACAGATGGAATGAGTGACAGAGAGAGAGAGAGAGAGAGTGACAGTGGGAGCTTGAGAGACAGTGAGCGAGGGACAAACAGAGAGACGTAGAAAGAGGGAGATAGATGTAGGGAGACAGGTGGAGCGAGACAGAAGGAGAGACACAGAGAGGGAGAGACAGCAAGGGAGAGCTAGAACGAGGGAGACAGTGAGATCAAAATCGAGGGAGAGAGACAGATGGAGATACACTGGGAGAGGGAGCGAGACAGGGAGAGAAAGAGAGAGACATTGCAGGGGAAACTGTTTCTGATCTCTTTGTTTCGCAGTACCCTGTCCCATCAAACACTCCCAGTGCAGCTACAGTACAGATTAGATACAGATTTAAGCTCCCTCTACATTGTCGCTTCCAAGACTCCCAGAGGCAGGTGCAGCCTGGGATAGATACAGATTTAAGCTCCCACTAGGCTGTCCCATCAAATACTCCCAGGGCAGGTACAGCACGGGTTAGATACAGGGTAAAGCTCCCTCTACACTGTCCTATCAAACGCTAAACCCAGCCCATAATGAGCAGGGCTCAGGGAGGTTGGTTGCTAGACACTGCAGTGATGTCATAAAGCAGGGCCATTCAGCCCAGCTGGTCCTCTCCTTGTCCCTTTAAAGGTGGAGAGCTGGGACATCCTGTCTCAACACACATCCCCCTGTTCACACTGAGAATCCCCGGGGAAGGCCCAAGGCCCAGAGTGTGGAACACAACCCAGGGGGAGGAGAGCTGGGACATCCTGTCTCAACACACATCTCCCTGTTCACACTGAGAATCCCCGGGGAAGGCCCAAGGCCCAGAGTGTGGAACACAACCCAGGGGGAGGAGAGCTGGGACATCCTGTCTCAACACACATCTCCCTGTTCACACTGAGAATCCCTGGGGAAGGCCCATGGCCCAGAATGTGGAACACAACCCAGGTGGAAAGAGGAGGAGAGAAGGGGAGGTAAATCAAGGAGTCGGGCCTGCGGGCCACCAAGCTTCAGCTTTAGAGCCTGTAGACTTCAGGAGGGGAAGAACGAGTTCAGTAGTTTCAGGATCCAGGGAGAGAGCAAGGCACAAGGCACATTGCACAAATTCCTACTGTTTTATCCTTCTCTCCTCTCCTCCCCTGAAGGTGCTGACTCTGGCTGGGTTCAGTTCCACACTCACTGGTTCCCCTCCCTCTCCTCCCCTACCCTGAAGGTGCTGACTCTGTCTGGGTTCAGTTCTACACTCACTGGTTCCCCTCCCTCTCCTCCTCTGAAGGTGCTGACTCTGTCTGGGTTCAGTTCTACACTCACTGGTTCCCCTCCAATATGTGACCCATGTGCCCAATCTCCCTGTGTGATCCTCGACAGTGAGTGTCGACAGGCTATTAGTAGGAACATAGGAACAGCAATCGTCCATTCAGCCGCTTGAGCCTGTCCCGTCATTCAATTAGATGGTGACTGATCAGTATTTTAACTCCGCCTACCTGCCTTGGTTCCATCGCCCTTAATACCCTTGCCCAAGAAGAATCTATCAATCTCAGTTTTGGGATTTTCACTTGGCCCCCAGCCTCCGTTTTATGGGGAACAGAGTTCCCGATTTACACTACGCTTTAAGAACATAAGAAATAGGAGCAGGAGTAGATCATATGGCCCCTCGAGCCTGCTCCGCCATTCAATAAGATTCAGACTGATCTTCTACCTCAGTTCCACTTTCCCGCACTATCCCCGTATCCCTGGATTTCTTTAGTGTCCAAACATCTATCGATCTCAGCCCTGAATACACTCAATGACTGAGCATCCACAGCTCGTTGGGGCAGAGAATTCCAAAGATTCACAACCCTCTGAGTGAAGACATTTCTCCCCATCTCAGTCTTAAATGGCCGTCCGTTATCCTGAGACGATGATCCCTAGTTCTAGACTCTCCAACCAAGAGAACAGCCAATCAGCATTTGTGTGAGGAAGTGCTTCCTGACATTAGTCCTGAACGGCCTGGCTCTGATTTTAAGGTTGTGTCCCCTTGTTGTGGACTCCTCCACCAGAGGAAATAGTTTATCTCCATCCACCCGATCAACTCCTTTAATCATTTAAACACCTCAATTAGATCACCCCTTCATCTTCTAGATTTCTCATAATTTACAAACATCATCACTGTAAGTACAGGACCATAGAATCACACAAGTTTACAGCATTGAAGGAGGCCATTCAGCCCATCGTGTCCGTGCCGGCCGACAAAGAGCTATCAAGCCAATCCCATGGTAGACAGACAATGGCAGACATTTAAAGATCACATGGATGAACTACTACAATTGTACATCCCTGTCTGGTGTAAAAATAAAATGGGAAAGGTGGCTCAACCGTGGCTAACAAGGGAAAGTAGGGATAGTGTTAAATCCAAGGAAGAGGCATATAAATTGGCCAGAAAAAACAGCAAACCTGAAGACTGGGAGAAATTTAGGATTTAGCAGAGGAGGACTAAGGATTTAATTAGAAGGGGGAAAATAGAGTATGAGAGTAGGCTTGCAGAGAACATAAAAACTGACTGCAAAACCTTCCATAGATATGTGAAGAGAAAAAGATTAGTGAAGACTAATGTAGGTCCTTTGCAGTCAGAATCAGGTGAATTTCTAATGGGGATCAAGGAAATGGCAGACAAATTAAACAAATACTTTGGTTCTGTGTTCACGAAGGAAGACACAAATAACCTCCCGAAAATACTAGGGGACCGAGGGTGTAGCAAGAAGGGGGAAATGAGGGAAATCCTTATTGGTCAGGACATGGTGTTAGGGAAATTGATGAGATTGAAGGTCGATAAATCCCCAGGGCCTGATAGTCTGCATCCCAGAGTACTTAAGGAAGTAGCCCTCGAAATAGTAGATGCATTGGTGGTCATTTTCCAACATTCCATGGACTCTGGATCAGTTCCAATGGATTGGAAGGTAGCGAATGTAACCCCACTTTTTAAAAAAGCAGGGAGAGAGAAAACAGGGAATTATAGACCGGTTAGCCTGACATCGGTAGTGGGGAAAATATTGGAATCAATTATTAAAGATGTAATAGCAGCCCATTTGGAAAGCAGTGACAGAATTGGTCCAAGTCAGCATGGATTTATGAAAGGGAAATCATGCTTGACAAATCTTCTAGAATTTTTTGAGGGTGTAACTAGTAGAGTGGATAAGGGAGAACCAGTGGATGTGGTGTATTTGGACTTTCAAAAGGCTTTTGACAAGGTCCCACACAAGAGATTAGTGTGCAAAATTAAAGCACATGGGATTGGGGGTAATGTATTGACGTGGATAGAGAACTGGTTGGCAGACAGGAAGCAAAGATTGGGAATAAACGTGTCCTTTTCAGAATGGCAGGCAGTGACTAGTATGGTACCGCAGGGTTCAGTGCTGGGACCCCAGCTATTTAGAATATATATTAATGATTTAGATGAAGGAATTGAATGTAATATCTCCAAGTTTGCAGATGACACTAAGCTGGGTGGCGGTGTGAGCTGTGAGGAGGAGGCTAAAAGGCTGCAGGGTGAATTGGACAGGTTAGGTGAGTGGGCAAATGCATGGCAGATGCTGTATAATGTGGATAAGTGTAAGGTTATCCACTTTGGTGGCAAAAACAGGAAGGCAGATTATTATCTGAATGGTGACAGATTAGAAAAGGGGAGGTGCAACGAGACCTGGGTGTCATGGTACATCAGTCATTGAAAGTAGGCATGCAGGTACAGCAGGCAGTTAAGAAAGCAAATGGCATGTTGGCCTTCATAGCGAGGGGATTTGAGTATAGGAGCAGGGAGGTCTTACTACAGTAGTACAGGGCCTTGTTGAGGCCTCACCTTGAATATTGTGTTCAGTTTTGGTCTCGTAATCTGAGGAAAGATATTCTTGCTATTGAGGGAGTGCAGCGAAGGTTCACCAGACTGATTCCCGGGATGGCAGGACTGACATATGAAGAAAGATTGGATCGACTAGGTTTATATTCACTGGAATTTAGAAGAATGAGAGGGGATCTCATAAAAGCATATAAAATTCTGACGGGATTGGACAGGTTAGATGCAGGAAGAATGTTCCTGATGTTAGGGAAGTCCAGAACCAGGGGTCACAGTCTAAGGATAAGGGGTATGCCATATAGGACCGAGATGAGGAGAAACTTCTTCACCCAGAGAATTGTGAACCTGTGGAATTCTCTACCACAGAAAATCGTTGAGTTCAGTTCGTTGGATATAGTCAAAAGGGAGTTAGATGTGGCCCTGATGGCTAAAGGGATCAGAGGGTATGGAGAGAAAGCAGGAATGGGGTACTGAAGTGGCATAATCAGCCATGATCATATTGAATGGTGGTGCAGGCTCGAAGGGCTGAATGGCCTACTCCTGCACCTATTTTCTATGTTCTCAGCTCTTGGTCGTGGCCTTGTAGGTCACGGCACTTCAAGTGCATATCCAAGTTCGTTTTAAATGCTCCGAGGGTTTCTGCCTCCACCACCCTTTCAGGCAGTGGGTTCCAGACCCCACCACCCTCTGGGTGAAGAGATTTCCCCTCTAAACCTCCTACCACTTTATATCTACGCCCCCTGGTTGTTGACCCTCTGCTAAGGGAAATAGGTCCTTCCTATCCACTCTATCTAGGCCCCTCATCATTTTATACACCTCAATTAGGTCTCCCCTCAGCCTCCTCAGTTCCAAAAAACCCCCAGCCTATCCAATCTTTCTTCATAGCTAAAATTCTAGGTAACAGCCTCCTAAATCTCCTCTGTACCCTGTCTAGTGCAATCACATCTTTCCTGTAATGTGGTGACCAGAACTGCACACAGTACTCTAGCTGTGACCTAACCAGTGTTTTATACAGTTCAAGCATAACCTCCCTGCTCTTGTATTCTATGCCTCGGCCAATAAAGACAAATATCTCCTATGCCTTCTTAACCACCTTATCTACCTGTTCTGCTACCTTCAGGGATCTGTGGACATGCACTCCCAGGTCCCTCTGTTCCTCTACACTTCTCAGTGTCCTACCATTTATTGTGTATTCCCTTGCCTTGTTAGCCCTCCCCAAATACATTACCTCACACTTCTCCGGATTGAGTTCCATTCACCACTGTTCTGTCCATCTGACCAGTACATTGATTTCTTCCTGCAGTCTGCAGCTTTCTTCTTCATTATTGTATTATCTGACAGACTGGTTCCCCTCCCTCTCCTCCCCTGAAAGCACTGACTCTGGCTGGGTTCAGTTCTATACTCACTGGTTCCCCTCCCTCTCCTCCCCTGAAGGTGCTGACTCTGTCTGGGTTCAGTTCTACACTCACTGGTTCCCCTCCCTCTCCTCCCCTGAAGATGCTGACTCTGGCTGGGTTCAGTTCTACACTCACTGGTTCCCCTCCCTCTCCTCCCCTGAAGGTGCTGACTCTGTCTGGGTGTCTGTGCTCTCGTCACCTCTTTATACACTCTGACCCTCCCTATCTATCTGTAATATCTCCCTGTTTTGGTGATGGGCTCTCTCTGACCACTCACCATTTCACCACCTTAGACAGATGCTCCCAGACTGTCACCATTTCAGGGAACCATACAGCACAGGAGACCAATCGGCCCATCGAGCCTGTCCGACTCACTGAAAGAGCTGCTCCCTGCACCTACCCCAAAACACCGGAACATTTTCCCTTTGAAGCATTCATCGTTTTGAAAGTTATTATTGATGAACTTTTCAAAGTGTGGAGCCCAGAATGGGGCCCAAGCCTCAATATGTGAGGTGTAACTAGTGACTGATAAAGGTTGACCATAATCAGCTTGTTGTTGTACTCTATACTGCTATTAATCCTGGAACAGATTGATCAGCTGACCCCGCCCCTCACAGGTTTGTGGTCACCTTTAAATTGGACCATTTGCTTCAGAAAGTCTCCCATTTTTCTTGCTTCCAGAATACATTGAGTGTGGGTGTCCCTGGGAGCCTGAGGCCCTGTCCCCGCGGGCGGCCCAAAGCCGGGCCCAGCCTCTGGCCTGTTACTGGGCCCTGGGCCCTACACCAGGGGTTTATGAAGCTCACCAGCCCCACTCGCGGCTCCAATTCCTGCCCCGCGCCGACAACCCACCGTCGTTGGTGAGAGGGGAGCGACCTGTCAAAGGCCCAGCGGGAGATCGAGAGCCAGCGGCAGTGGGTGAGAGGTGGGAGCAGTGTCGGAGTGGGCCCAGCGGGAGATCGAGAGCCAGCGTACCGGTGCACCTACAGCGGGAGAGAAAGCAAAATAGAAGTAGAAAGTAATCAAAAAGTGACGTCACAGCCAATGGGGTAAGTGATTGGCTGGTGATTGGTGAGTAGCTTTTCTTTTCTTTTTTATATCAGTAAGTGAACTGCAACATTGTTATTACCAATTTAAGGGTATCTAAGGTTAAGACATGGCAGGAGAGCTCGGCCATGTGATATGCTCCTCCTGTACCATGTGGGAAATCGGGGACACTTCCGGTGTCCCTGGGCGCTACGTGTGTGGGAAGTGTATCCGCCTCGAGCTCTTGACGGTCCGCGTTGCGGAATTGGAGCTGAGGGTGGATTCACTCTGGAGCATCCACGATGCTGAGAATGACGTGAGTATCACGTGTAGTGAGTTGGTCTTACCGCAGGAGAAGGGTCCACAGCCAGATAGGGAATGGAAGACCAGCAGGAAGAGCAGTGCAAGGAAGATAGTGCAGGGGTCCCCTGCGGTCATCCCCCTGCAAAACAGATACACTGCTTTGAGTACTGTTGGGGAGGATGACTCATCAGGGGAGGGCAGCAGCAGCCAAGTTCATGGCACCGTA
This sequence comes from Pristiophorus japonicus, assembly GCF_044704955.1. NCBI lineage: Eukaryota > Metazoa > Chordata > Chondrichthyes > Pristiophoridae > Pristiophorus > Pristiophorus japonicus. The sequence goes on along the minus strand of NW_027251590.1, from coordinate 553,849 downwards.
GGTGGCTCTGCTGCAAAGGAGGGCAGGAAAAAGAGTGGGAGAGCGATAGTGATAGGGGATTCGATGGTGAGGGGAATAGATAGGCGTTTCTGCGGACGCAACCGAGACTCCAGGATGGTATGTTGCCTCCCTGGTGCAAGGGTCAAGGATGTCTCGGAGCGGGTGCAGGACATTCTGAAATGGGAGGGAGAACAGCCAGTTGTCGTGGTGCACATTGGTACCAACGACATAGGTAAAAAAAGGGATGAGGTCCTACGAAAAGAATTTAAGGAGCTAGGAGCTAAATTAAAAAGTAGGACCTCAAAAGTAGTAATCTCGGGATTGCTACCAGTGCCACGTGATAGTCAGAGTAGGAATCGCAGGATAGCGCAGATGAATACATGGCTTGAGCAGTGGTGCAGCAGGGAGGGATTCAAATTCCTGGGGCATTGGAACCGGTTCTGGGGGAGGTGGGACCAGTACAAACCGGACGGTCTGCACCTGGGCAGGACCGGAACCAATGTCCGAGGGGGAGTGTTTGCTAGTGCTGTTGGGGAGGAGTTAAACTAATATTGCAGGGGGATGGGAACCTATGCAGGGAGACAGAGGGAGACAAAAATGAGGCAAAAGCAAAAGACAGAAAGGAGATGAGGAAAAGTGGAGGGCAGAGAAACCCAAGGCAAAGAACAAAAAGGGCCACTGTACAGCAAAATTCTAAAAGGACAAAGGGTGTTAAAAAAAGCAAGCCTGAAGGCTTTGTGTCTTAATGCAAGGAGTATCCGCAATAAGGTGGATGAATTAACTGTGCAAATAGATGTTAACAAATATGATGTGATTGGGATTACGGAGACGTGGCTCCAGGATGATCAGGGCTGGGAACTCAACATCCAGGGGTATTCAACATTCAGGAAGGATAGAATAAAAGGAAAAGGAGGTGGGGTAGCATTGCTGGTTAAAGAGGAGATTAATGCAATAGTTAGGAAAGACATTAGCTTGGATGATGTGGAATCTATATGGGTAGAGCTGCAGAACACTAAAGGGCAAAAATCGTTAGTGGGAGTTGTGTACAGACCACCAAACAGTAGTAGTGATGTTGGGGAGGGCATCAAACAGGAAATTAGGAGTGCATGCAATAAAGGTGCAGCAGTTATAATGGGTGACTTTAATATGCACATAGATTGGGCTAGCCAAACTGGAAGCAATACGGTGGAGGAGGATTTCCTGGAATGCATAAGGGATGGTTTTCCAGACCAATATGTCGAGGAACCAACTAGGGGGGAGGCCATCTTAGACTGGGTGTTGTGTAATGAGAGAGGATTAATTAGCAATCTCATTGTGCGAGGCCCCTTGGGGAAGAGTGACCATAATATGGTGGAATTCTGCATTAGGATGGAGAATGAAACAGTTAATTCAGAGACCATGGTCCAGAACTTAAAGAAGGGTAACTTTGAAGGTATGAGGCATGAATTGGCTAAGATAGATTGGTTAATGATACTTAAGGGGTTGACTGTGGATGGGCAATGGCTGACATTTAGAGACCGCATGGATGAATTACAACAATTGTACATTCCTGTCTGGCGTAAAAATAAAAAAGGGAAGGTGGCTCAACCGTGGCTATCTAGGGAAATCAGGGATAGCATTAAAGCCAAGGAAATGGCATACAAATTGGCCAGAAATAGCAGCGAACCTGGGGACTGGGAGAAATTTAGAACTCAGTAGAGGAGGACAAAGGGCAGGGAAAATGGAGTACGAGAAGAAGCTTGCAGGGAACATTAAGGCGGATTGCAAAAGTTTCTATAGGTATGTAAAGAGAAAAAGGTTAGTAAAGACAAACGTAGGTCCCCTGCAGTCAGAATCAGGGGAAGTCATAACGGGGAACAAAGAAATGGCAGACCAATTGAACAAGTACTTTGGTTCAGTATTCACTAAGGAGGACACAAACAACCTTCCGGATATAAAAGTGGTCAGAGGGTCTATTAAGGAGGAGGAACTGAGGGAAATCTTTATTAGTCGGGAAATTGTGTTGGGGAAATTGATGGGATTGAAGGCCGATAAATCCCCAGGGCCTGATGGACTGCATCCCAGAGTACTTAAGGAGGTGGCCTTGGAAATAGCGGATGCATTGAGAGTCATTTTCCAACATTCCATTGACTCTGGATCAGTTCCTATGGAGTGGAGGGTAGCCAATGTAACCCCACTTTTTAAAAAAGGAGGGAGAGAGAAAGCAGGGAATTATAGACCGGTCAGCCTGACATCGGTAATGGGTAAAATGATGGAATCAATTATTAAGGATGGAAAATGGTGACATGATAGGTCCAAGTCAGCATGGATTTGTGAAAGGGAGATCATGCTTGACAAATCTTCTGGAATTTTTTGAGGATGTTTCCAATAAAGTGGACAAAGGAGAACCAGTTGATGTGGTATATTTGGACTTTCAGAAGGCTTTCGACAAGGTCCCACACAGGAGATTAATGTGCAAAGTTAAAGCACATGGGATTGGGGGTAGTGTGCTGACGTGGATTGAGAACTGGTTGTCAGACAGGAAGCAAAGAGTAGGAGTAAATGGGTACTTTTCAGAATGGCAGGCAGTGACTAGTGGGGTACCGCAGGGTTCTGTGCTGGGGCCCCAGCTGTTTACACTGTACATTAATGATTTAGACGAGGGGATTAAATGTAGTATCTCCAAATTTGCGGATGACACTAAGTTGGGTGGCAGTGTGAGCTGCGAGGAGGATGCTATGAGGCTACAGAGTGACTTGGATAGGTTAGGTGAGTGGGCAAATGCATGGCAGATGAAGTATAATGTGGATAAATGTGAGGTTATCCACTTTGTGGTAAAAACAGAGAGACAGACTATTATCTGAATGGTGACAGATTAGGAAAAGGGAAGGTGCAACGAGACCTGGATGTCATGGTACATCAGTCATTGAAGGTTGGCATGCAGGTACAGCAGGCGGTTAAGAAAGCAAATGGCATGTTGGCCTTCATAGCGAGGGGATTTGAGTACAGGGGCAGGGAGGTGTTACTACAGTTGTACAGGGCCTTGGTGAGGCCACACCTGGAGTATTGTGTACAGTTTTGGTCTCCTAACCTGAGGAAGGACATTCTTGCTATTGAGGGAGTGCAGCGAAGGTTCACCAGACTGATTCCCGGGATGGCGGGACTGACCTATCAAGAAAGACTGGATCAACTGGGCTTGAATTCACTGGAGTTCAGAAGAATGAGAGGGGACCTCATAGAAATGTTTAAAATTCTGACGGGGTTAGACAGGTTGGATGCAGGAAGAATGTTCCCAATGTTGGGGAAGTCCAGAACCAGGGGTCACAGTCTAAGGATAAGGGGTAAGCCATTTAGGACCGAGATGCGGAGAAACTTCTTCACCCAGAGAGTGGTGAACCTGTGGAATTCTCTACCACAGAAAGTTGTTGAGGCCAATTCACTAAATATATTCAAAAGGGAGTTAGATGTAGTCCTTACTACTCGGGGGATCAAGGGGTTTGGCGAGAAAGCAGGAAGTGGGTACTGAAGTTTCATGTTCAGCCATGAACTCATTGAATGGCGGTGCAGGCTAGAAGGGCCGAATGGCCTACTCCTGCACCTATTTTCTATGTTTCTATGTCTCGTGTCCCACATCATCCGGGCTCCACCGACTGTCGCCGCCGCCGCCCGCACATGCTCAGTGCGGGAGATCCGAGCTCAGCCCCGCCCACTGGGGGGAGCCCCGCCCCTCGCACACTCCGATTGGTTGGAGGACCAACCGCCGGCTCGGTCCTCCAGCCCCGCCCCCGCTCTTCCTATTGGCCCGGAGCCGCCGTCAATCACCCGGGCAGTGTGAGCTGAGCATGCGCGGTGGTCCGGCTGTGTCTGAGGCAGCGGCTGAGAGATGGGCGGAGGGAGCGGGTTAATAAACCCCGGGGGGACGCGGGCTTCACACACACCGAGTGCGGGCCCAGGCCCCGCCCGCCCGAGACACCACACTCCGCATTACCCGCTTCACACACACCCGCTGTGGGCCTCAGGCCCCGAACAACAACCTGCGGCTCCGGCCTTTCCCCGAGCGGGGCCCCCGGGGGGCAGCTGCGGGGCATTCTCCCGGTGACAGGCCCCCGGCAACGGCCGCTCTGTCCCGGGGTGGGCGCTGGGTGCGGGGGGGAGGCGCTCCCGGGCCTCCTGTGGGGCTCTGTGTGTTGCAGCAGTTTGAGCGGCAGTGGGGATGGAGGAGAAGCTGCTGGGTCCCCCCCAGTACTTCTGGGCCCAGTGGGACCAACAATTGCCCATGTGGGGCTGTCCGGGGAGGTGGGCCCTGGGCCCAGTGGGACCAACAATTGCCCATGTGGGGCTGTCCGGGGAGGTGGGCTCTGGGCCCAGTGGGACCAACAATTGCCCATGTGGGGCTGTCCGGGGAGGTGGGCTCTGGGCCCAGTGGGACCAACAATTGCCCATGTGGGGCTGTCCGGGGAGGTGGGCCCTGGGCCCAGTGGGACCAACAATTGCCCATGTGGGGCTGTCCGGGGAGGTGGGCCCTGGGCCCAGTGGGACCAACAATTGCCCATGTGGGGCTGTCCGGGGAGGTGGGCTCTGGGCCCTGTGGGACCAACAATTGCCCATGTGGGGCTGTCCGGGGAGGTGGGCCCTGGGCCCAGTGGGACCAACAATTGCCCATGTGGGGCTGTCTGGGGAGGTGGGCTCTGGGCCCAGTGGGACCAACAATTGCCCATGTGGGGCTGTCCGGGGAGGTGGGCTCTGGGCCCAGTGGTACCAACAATTGCCCATGTGGGGCTGTCCGGGGAAGCCGGTGATATGTATTGTTCAGGTACATTAAATGTGTAAGTACAATGGTGCGCCACAGAGGGCGCTGTGGTGGGAGACCTGGAAGTACCTGCAAGACAGAGTATAAAGACTCCCCACCACACCTGGGAGGCACTCTGGAGTTATACAATAAAGGACTAAGGTCACAGCAGTTACTACAACACCAGACTGTGTGGAGTCAGTGATTTGAATGCCACATAAATCACATTGGCGACGAGAACACAGACGAACTTCACGCATCACTCAACCATGGCTACTCTGGGCTCGTTCAAGGATTTTACGGTGGGAAATGATTGGGAGGCCTTTACGGAACTACTTCACAGGAAATGACCTAACGGGGCACACGGACGCACTGAGAGTGAAGTGTAAGGCAATATTGCTTTCCAACTGTGGCGATGAGGTTTACTGTCTCATCAGGGATTTGCTGCCACCTGGGAGCACCAGGGACAAGTCATATGAGGAGCTGGTCACACTCATTCGTGACCAACTTAAACCGAAAGAGAGCATCCTCATGGCCCGGCACAAATTCTACCACCACTGCAGACCTGAGGGCCAGGATGTCACCAGATATGCTGCGGACCTCACGAGACTCGCGGCGCCGTGTGATTTTGGCACATACCTTGAAGACGCGTTGCGAGACATTTTTGTTATGCGGATTGGCCATGAGGGTCTCCTTCACAAGCTGCTATCCACGGAACCTACGGTGACCCTGAAGCAAGCCATCACCATCAGCAGGGCGTTTATGACATTGACTTGCAGCACCAAGCAGATAATCCACACAATCTCGAACCCGGCAGGCACTGTCCACAGGATAGTGCACACCATGGACAAAACTGCAGAACGTGGCTCTGCCCGGGGCAGAGATCACGGACCTCGGGGTCCTGGAACTCAGAGTCCACCGAGGGGGGCCAATCGAGTAGCACCATGCTGGCGCTGTGGAGGAAGCCATGGGGCTCACCGGTGCAGCCACATGTACACGTGCAATACCTGCCACATTAAAGGCCACCTTCAGCGTATGTGTAAAAGAAATTGGACTCACCGTGTGGCTGAGGAGATGGCAGAGGGTCCAGTTTCCTGCGAGGAGCAGGCAGAAGAAGACGAGGCGTTGTTTGGACCGTATACGTGCACCGACGGATCGGCCCCGGTGATTACGGAGGTCAAGATTAACGGAGTCCCTGTGAGTATGGAAGTGGACACGGGCTCGGGTCCCGTCGTTGATGAGTCGGAGAACTTTTGATAAACTGTGGATGAACCCAGCTGCACGACCCAAGCTGGTCCCGGTCACGGCGAAGCTGTGTACCTACACCAAGGAACTGATACCTGTTCTCGGCAGAGCGATGGTGCAGGTATCCCACGGGGGCGAGACGCACGGTTTACCCTGGTGGGTCGTTGCAGGCGATGGGCCGACGCTTCTCGGCAGAAGGTGGATGGGAAAAGTCCGTGGGAGTTGGGAAGTCTTCATTCCTCCACAGACCGCTGACCTCCGGGTTCCCAAAGAGCTGCGCCAACCGAGCTGGAGAAGAAATAAGCAGTTCATCGGCAGTCCAAATTCCATCGGCGACAGCAACCCTGCAACCCTGGATGAGCAGTTTTTCACGTACGGGCCGATCGCTGAGCTGCGAGCCGGCAACGCTCTGCGGGCGATGAACGGGAGGCCCATTGACGGCCGACAAGTCCGGGGGGGGGGTGGAGACCCACGCGGAGGAAGGGTCGGGCGGTGGTCACGGCTACGGTGGAGGCCGGGACAGCGGCGGCGGCGGCCATGGCGGCTGCAGGAGCAGCGGTAAGTACTGGAGCAGGAGCAGAGGCCGCGGGAGAGGCAGCACCAGCGGCAGGAGCGGAGGCTGCGGAGACGGCGGGTGCGACTCGGGAGAACGCGATTACCCGAGTGGGTGCAGGAGTCAGAGCAGAGGATACGGCAGCAATCACGGAGGCCGTCCTCACAGGGGCTATAACGGATCGAATTCAAAGAGCCAGATTCAAGATCGGATTGTTTTGGCCGTTTTCTTTCCTTCCTTCTTCGTTATTTCTTCTATTCCAGAGAGTAAAACGGCAGGCCAGCGAGCTCAAGACAGCGGCAGCAGAACAAAGGCAAGCAGTACAACTAAAATGGCGACACCCAAGGGAAGCCTCGTGGGAATCGCAAGATGGCGTCTTAAAAGGGAAATGCACCCAGGAGCCTTAAAAAGACCCTACACCATTGGTGGTCCCCACAAAAAGACTTTCGTAAGGCAAGAGTGAGTCTAAATGTGTAATGTGATTTGTATGATGTAGTGATTTAGGATAAGAAGTGATATTTTGATGCTGAATGGTTACCATGTTTAAAATGATGTATGAAAAGAGTTAATACCACGAGGCACAAGTAAAAGGGCCAATGGATCCGTGACTAACATGCCGAAGGGGCCAGTGCGATTTTCGAGTTTATGTGATTCATGCAACGGTTCAGCAGCTGCAGATAAGCCGCCAATGCGACCACTGAGAACAGAGGCAACGCACTAGTTGCGATACCCTGTCTCAGCGCAGTCCATTACCTCGGGCAAAAAGGGGCAGCAGACCGCCACCGTACCTCACCCAGTGAGCTGGGATTAAATAACTGTTCAGTGCACCTGCAACCTTTTGACATAACATCTGTACCACATATCACATGTACCATACAAATGTACTGTCCATGTATACCTATAGTCTGTTGGAGGGTCACACTCACAAACCAACTAGGACGAACAACGAACAAGGCCGAGGTTTCCGGCAATGGCTTTTGGAACTGGGGTGGGGGGGGCGGTGAGATGTTATGTATTGTCCAGGTACATTAAATGTATAAGTACAATGGTGCACCACAGAGGGCGCTGTGGTGGGAGACCTGGAAGTACCTGCAAGAGGCAGTATAAAAGGCTGCCCACCACACCTGAGAGGCACTCTGGAGTTACACAATAAAGGACTAAGGTCACAGCAGTTACTACAACACCAGACCGTGTGGAGTCAGTGATTTGAGTGCTACATACATCACAGTGGGCTTCTGGGCCCAGTGGGACCAACAATTGCCCATGTGGGGCTGTCCGGGGAGGTGGGCTCTGGGGAGATTAGATTGTTAAACACACTCTGTCCGCACAATGTAAGTTTGTTGTAGGAACAAGTATTTCTGTATGGACTTTTAATCAATTTTACATGTACAGATTTTTTTATTTGTTCTGGGCTGTGGCCGATTCTGACAAGGCCAGTATTTATTGTCCGTCCCTAATAACACTGGAGAAGGTGGTGGTGAGCCGCCTACTTGAACCACTGCAGTCCATGTGGTGGAGGCACTCCCACAGTGCTGTTAGAGAGTTCCAGGATTTTGACCCAGTGACGATGAAGGAATGGCGATATATGACCAAGTCAGGATGGTGTGTGATTTGGAGGGGACTTGCAGATGATGGTGTTCCCTTGCGCCTGCTGCCCTTTTCCTTCTAGGTGGTAAAAGTCACGGGACAGGTTGGGTGGCAGGTTCCCTTCCATAAGAACATAAGAATTAGGAGCAGGAATTGGCCATACGGCCTTTCGAGCCTGCTCCGCCAGTCAGTGAGACCATGGCTGATCTTCGAGCTCAACGTGACTTTCCCGCCCGATCCCCATATCGCTGAAGGACATTAGTGCGCCAGTTGGGATTTCGTGACAATCCGGCAGCTTTCATAGTGACTGTTTATTCTACAGCCTGCCCCACAAATTCCCCCATTCATTAAACTCAATTTTACAACCAGCCTGTGTGTTTTTCTGGGTTCTCTCTCATTCCCTTTCACCTGTTTTATATTTATTTTACAGGTTATTAGAAGTGAAGGATTTGTAGACTGTAAATTTAACTCCAACATCACATCAAGATCGGTCAGTCTATTCATCGGGAGCTGAATATCATCAAACATAACATGGAAGCAGAAAGCAGTGTTGACAGCGGGAAGAAACCGTACACGTGTTGTGTGTGTGTGTGTTCGAGGATTCAGCCGATCCTCTGGCCTGGCGAAACACAAACGCAGTCACACTGGGGAGAAACCGTAGAAATGTGGGGACTGTGGGAAGTCTGAGCTGGAAACTCATCGACACAATCACACCGGGGAGAGGCCGTTCAGCTGCTCCGTGTGTGTGTCAGGATTCATTTCTTCAACCCACCGACTGAGACACCAACTTGTTCACACCAATGTGAGACCTTTTAAATGTTCTGATTGTGAGAAGAGAAAAGTAAAAAGGAGCTGCTGGCACACCAGCGAGATCACACCGGGGAGTGGCCGTTCATCTACTCCATGGGTGGGAACGTATTCAACAGTAATTACCATCTTCTGAGACACCAGCGAGATCACACCGGGGAGTGGCCGTTTAGCTGCTCCATTTGTGGGAAGGGATTCATTCGATCATTCAGCCTGCTGAGACACCAGCGAGTTCACAAGTGACTGCAAGGTTTGGATTCTGCTGTTATTGCTGCTGTTAATCACATCCCGACTGAACCATGTTCATTCTGCTGTGGAACTCCGCTGACCCTGCTGAAGGTTGTAAGCTCAGGGAGTGGGACCTCCAGGAGTGGACTGTAAGAAAGCTGGGTTTCAGTATCCTGACAAATATATGGTGCAGTACCAGAGGAATCCTTACTGGTTAGGATCTGGAATGCACTGCCTGAGAGGGTGGTGGATGCAGACTCAATCATGGCTTTCAAAAGGGAATTGTGTAAGTACCTGAAAGAAAAAGATTTGCAGGGCTACGGGGAAAGGGCGGGAGAGTGGGACTAGCTGAAGGGCTCTTGCAAAAAACCAGCACAGACTTGATGGGCCAAATTACCTCTTTCTGTGCTGTAACCACTCTGATTCTGTACAAAGGAACCATCTGGGGTTTGACTGTCCAGCGTGGGTCTAGGGGTGAATGATACCTAATTCCCTGAACTGTTTCACATTGAACCCAGTTCAGACCAAGACGAATTCAGTTTACAGACAAATAGAGAGAAATATCACCCCCAACTGAGGGAGACAAAAGCAGCCATTGGAGAAACTAAGAGATCTTTGGAAAAGAAGATAGTGCTCAATTATGGTAATCATTGCAAAAGCTTTTCCAACTCCATCAGGAGGCAGAAGACCATTAAAGATGGTTTAGGGCAGTGGTGGGCATTATTTGGGCTGGAGGGCCACTTAACAAGTTTTGTTGAGCTGTTGAGGGCTGCCCACCAATGTTCCCCCCAAGGTGGCCGGCCGCACGGTCACGCACCAATCGCGAGGTCCCGCCGCTGGAAGAGACACCTGCAGCAGATTTAAAGGGACCACTCACCCGCTCCCACCACTGGGAGAGACATTGTGCAGCAGATTTAAAGGGACCACTCACCAGCTCCCACTGCTGGGAGAGACACTGTGCAGCAGATTTAAAGGGACCACTCACCAGCTCCCACCGCTGGGAGAGACACTGTGCAGCAGATTTAAAGGGACCACTCACCAGCTCCCACCGCTGGGAGAGACACTGTGCAGCAGATTTAAAGGGACCACTCACCAGCTCCCACTGCTGGGAGAGACACTGTGCAGCAGATTTAAAGGGACCACTCACCAGCTCCCACCGCTGGGAGAGACACTGTGCAGCAGATTTAAAGGGACCACTCACCAGCTCCCACCGCTGGGAGAGACACTGTGCAGCAAATTTAAAGGGACCACTCACCAGCTCCCGCCGCTGGGAGAGACACTGTGCAGCAGATTTAAAGGGACCACTCACCAGCTCCTACCGCTGGGAGAGACACTGTGCAGCAGATTAAAAGGGATCACTCACCCGCTCCCACCGCTGGGAGAGACACTGTGCAGCAGATTTAAAGGGACCCGCACGTTGGTGAGAACAAAGTGCTAAATTGGTAAATTTGAAACGATCCCACTCTTAGTGTTGGGCATCACACCATTTCTACCCTCCCAATAATTTATAAACATAAAGCCAGATACTAACTTAAATACACACAATGTGGCCTGAAACAGTAAAATCTTCCGTCGCTAAATGAATGAAATGATCGATTGATGAATTATCTGTTGTACTGAATGTCTACGGGGCTGTTTGGCAGAGCAGCTCGAGTATTTTGAAGCACAAGTAGCTCTTTGTGGACACTGTTTCTGCTTCACAAACCTGAAAAACGTAATAAATAATTAACGGAGACTGGCACAGCTGCCAGTTCAACAAATGGCAGCACAGAATGGTGGGATGTGGGTTTGTGCTCCTTGTCCCTCACACAGCAAGTCCGCAATCTCCACTGGACTGTCGGGAAGGAGGAAGGGTCAACAGAACATGAGCATGTCCCACAAGGCAGTAAATGTGGAGGGTGAGATACCACGGGTCACAGTCAGAGATCTGGGAGCAAGTGGGCCACCTTTTCTCTCAGCTGAGAATGCACTGGTTGTGGGCAGGGACCGAAAGACTAAAAACACCCAACACAGAGTAAAAGGCAAAAGGAAACTTCACAGGGTTTGTTTAAAGTAAGAAAATACGATATTTGTAAAATCCTTGCCACTGGACCAAGACCTAGCTCTGTCAAGCCACCACATGTTAAAAAAATCCACACACAGGCAACTTCCACCCTTCAGGATGTAGTTCAGGACCAGGAATATTAGGTCCTTCATTGGAACATCTGTGAACTCATCCCTTTTTGACGTGGAAGCAAGTCATCCTCGTCTCAATAAATGCAGGTAGTTCATTAACTAAACTCTTATTTACTCAAACAATCATACTCCAGTCAGTGATATTGCAGCTTGCTGTTGATAATCAGATGTACTTTGTAGATAAATAGTGAGGTTTAAAAGCACTTTGCTTCCCATTTGGCCATTCATGTTGTTGCGGAACTGCTCAGACTGTTTCCATGGTTATTTTATTTTCCTTTTGGCCATTTTTAGTCGTTGTCCTTCTATTCCTGCTCCGAATTCTTATGTTCTATTTTCTTGTGCTTAGCTCTCTCTACAACATGCTGCTTCCACTGTTTAACATGCACATAGTCCTGTGTTGTAGCTTCACCAGGATGGTACCTCATTATTAGCTCTGCCTGGTGCTGCTCCTGGCATGCACTTCTACACTCCTCATTGAACCAGGGTTGGTCCCCTGGCTTGACAGTAGTGGTAGAGTGAGGGATGTGCCGGGTCACGAGGTTACGAGGCCGTTCGCCTGCTCCGTGTGCAGGAAGGGATTCGCTCATACGTCCCACCTGCTGAAGCACCAGAGAGTTCACACTGGGGAGAGACCATTTACCTGCCACGTGTGCGGGAGAGATTCGTGCATTCACCCAACCTGTGGGCACATCATCTTGATCACACTGGCGAGTGGCCGTCGCGATGTTCCGACTGTGGGAAGGGCTTTAAAAGCTTCTGACAGCTGAAGAGACACCAGAGAGAAAGGCCGTTCACCTGCAGCGTGCGTGGGAAGGTTTTCAGTGATCCGTCCAACCTGCGAGCACACCAGTGGGTTCACACCGATGAGAGATCCTGTAAGTGTTCTGACCGAGGGAAGAGCTTCAGCAGACACAGGAACCTAGCACGCTGCAGTTAGGTCCTTTGTCTGCTCCCTGTGTTCAAAACGATTCACTCTGTTATCCACCCTGCTGAGACACCAGTGAGCTCACAATGACAAGAGATCTTTTAAATGTTCTGACTGTGGGAAGAGCTAGAAAAGCTCCAATAACCTGCTGAGACACCAGCGAGTTCACACTGTTCTGTATTGCAGGGCCTGCAGATCGCTGAGGCACCGTGATTGTGGAACAGACGAATGTTTTATAAATTTTGTGCTGATTAATCTTTCAAACTGTTGTGCTCGCTGACCTACATTCTTCCCGGTTAAGCAACGCCTCCATTTCAAAATTTTCATGCTTGTTTTCAGATCCCTCCATGTCCTCGCCCCTCCCTATCTCTGTAATCTCCCCCGGCCCCACAACCCCCGAGATATCTGCCGTCTTGAGCATCCCTGACAATAATCGCTCAACCTTCTGTTGCTTAGTCCCTAAGCTCTAAAACTCGCTCCCTAAACCTCTCCACCTCTCATTCCTCCTTTAAGACACTCCTTAAAACCTTTGTCTTTTACACCTGTCCCAATATCTGATTATGTGGCTTGGTGTTATGTTTTTGTCTTATAATACTCCGTGAAATTCCTTGGGATGTTTTACACATTAAAGGCATTATATAAATACAAGTTTTGTTTTTGTTGTTGCTGATACCCTTGATTTGACCTTTCAGGGTATTACATAGAATGTACAGCACAGAAACAGGCCATTCGGCCAAACTGGTCCATGTCTGGGTTTAAATGTCACACGACCCTCCTCCCACCCCATCAACATATCCTCCTATTCCTCTACAGTGAGGAGTTCCATAGTCACTGGTTGCCTTCTAGTGCCTGTCCAAAGGGCCAATGTGTGAGGATATGCAGTGATTGTTGGCAGCCTATTCAACCTTGGGGGCATCACAGCCCAAAAAATGCCTGCTTTGCAGACTTGGCCTTTGTGGCTGGGGTGAGTGATCATAAGAACATCAGAATTAGGAACAGGAGTAGGCCATCTAGCCCCTCGAGCCTGCTCCGCCATTCAAAAGGATCATGGCTGATCTGGCCGTGGACTCAGCTCCGCTTACCCGCCCGCTCCCCGTAACCCTTAATTCCCTTATTGGTTAAAAATCTATCTATCTGTGATTTGAATACATTCAATGAGCTAGCCTCAACTGCTTCCTTGGGCAGAGAATTCCACAGATTCACAACTCTCCGGGAGAAGAAATTCCTTCTCAACTCGGTTTTAAATTGGCTCCCCCGTATTTTGAGGCTGTGCCCCCTAGTTCTAGTCTCCCCGACCAGTGGAAACAACCTCTTTGCCTCGATCTTGTCTATCCCTTTCATTATTTTAAATGTTTCTACAAGATCACCCCTCATCCTTCTGAACTCCAACGAGTAAAGACCCAGTCTACTCAATCTATGATCATAAGGTAACCCCGTCATCTCCGGAATCAGCCTAGTGAATCGTCTCTGTACCCCCTCCAAAGCTAGTATATCCTTCCTTAAGTAAGGTGACCAAAACTGCACGCAGTACTCCAGGTGCGGCCTCACCAATACCTTATACAGTTGCAGCAGGACCTCCCTGCTTTTGTACTCCATCCCTCTCGCAATGAAGGCCAACATTCCATTCGCCTTCCTGATTACCTGCTGCACCTGTAAACTAACTTTTTGGGATTCATGCACAAGGAATTTTAGTGCCCAAAAAAAAAAAAAAAAAAAATGAAAAACAAAAAAAACAAAAAAAAGGAAAAAAGGGCCTTGTAAATGTCTGGTGTGTCACCCAGGTCGGGTGGCACCGTTTAATGTTTTATGTTTTCACAGATAAACTCAAAAGAGTTTCATGCACAAGGAATTTTAGTGCCCAAAAAAAAAAAAAAAAAAATGAAAAACAAAAAAAACAAAAAAAAGGAAAAAAGGGCCTTGTAAATGTCTGGTGTGTCACCCAGGTCGGGTGGCACGGTTTAATGTTTTATGTTTTGCAGGTAGACTCTAAAAGAGTTTCATGCACAAGTACCAAATCCCGGAACCTTCCTCGGGGGCCGGCGCCTCACAACTTGAGCCGCCTCGGGGAAATCCCCTCCGTGCCTTTCAGTTCCGCGCGGAGGGGTTTCCTGTACGGGCTGCTTCTGCACACTCTCAACTTTGCCATCCTCGCCGGCCATCCGGACACGCCATGGCGTACCATCTTGCCGTCCGGAGGAGGCGGGGGTCCCCGATGGAGGGCACTCTATGCGGGAGTCCTCCCACTATTCATCGGGGACTTGGCCTGGAGGGTGGTGCACGGAGCAGTGCCGTGCAATAAATTTTTAAGCCGGTTCACGGACTCCCAGGCCGCCTGCAATTTCTGCGGTCTGGAAGAGTCCGTGTTCCATATTTTTATGGAATGCACGAGGTTGCAGCCCCTGTTTTATTATTTGAAGGGGCTGCTCCTGAAATTCTGGCTGCACTTCAGTCCCACTCTCCTGATCTTTGGGCACCCTGTGCGGAGGGGAGCGGGTAGGTCCGAAGGCCTCCTCGTAGGACTGCTCCTAGGCACGGCCAAGGGTGCCATCAGCCGGTCCAGGCAGCGGGCGGTCGAGGGGGTCGTTCAACCTGACTGCCTGCCTCTCTTCCGCTCTTACATCCGGTCCAGGGTGTCCTTGGCGATGGAGCACGCGGTGTCCACCGGTATGCTCGCGGCCTTCCGCGAGAGGTGGGCGCCGGAGGGACTGGAGTGCATCATCACGCCCGGCAACCAAATTTTAATTTGATTTTACGTTTTAAAGTTTAATTTGTTTTAATTGCCGGTGCTTTTAGTGTCCCCCTCCCCTTTTATAGGGGTCACTGGAAAAAATTTGATTTTAGCGCCCCAAAAAAAAAGAAAAACACAAAAAAAAAACCACAAAAAAGAAAAAAAGGGCCTTGTAAATGTCTGCTGTGTCATCCAGGGCGGGTGGCACGGTTTAATGTTTTATGTTTTACAGGTAGACTCTAAAAGAGTTTCATGCACAAGGACCCCCAGGTCCCTCTGCACCGCAGCATGTTGTAATTTCTCCCCATTCAAATAATATTCCCTTTTACTGTGTTTTTCCCAAGGTGGATGACCTCACATTTTCCGACATTGTATTCCATCTGCCAAACCTTAGCCCATTCGCTTAACCTATCCAAATCTCCTTGCAGCCTCTCTGTGTCCTCTACACAACCCGCTTTCCCACTAATATTTGTGTCATCTGCAAATTTTGTTACACTACACTCTGTCCCCTCTTCCAGGTCATCTATGTATATTGTAAACAGTTGTGGTCCCAGCACCGATCCCTGTGGCACACCACTAACCACCGATTTCCAACCCGAAAAGGACCCATTTATCCCGACTCTCTGCTTTCTGTTAGCCAGCCAATTCTCGATCCATGCTAATACATTTCCTCTGACTCCGCGTACCTTTATCTTCTGCAGTAACCTTTTGTGTGTCACCTTATCGAATGCCTTTTGGAAATCTAAATACACCACATCCATCGGTACACCTCTATCCACCATGCACGTTATATCCTCAAAGAATTCCAGTAAATTAGTTAAACATGATTTCCCCTTCATGAATCCATACTGCGTCTGCTTGATTGCACTATTCCTATCAGTGGACAGTCATCAGTAGCAGGAGCCCATCATCATCCTCATAGGCAGTCCCTCGAAGCGAGGATGACTTGCTTCCACTCCCAAAAGGGATGAGTTCACAGGTGTTTCAATGTTCCAGATCCCGAACTACATCCTGAAGGGTGGAAGATGCCTGTGCGTGGATTTTTTTTAACGTGGGCTGGCCGTTACACACCAGCCACCACACGGGCTTGACAGAGCTAGGTCTTGGTCCAGTGGCAAAGATTATCCAAGACGACTGGAGACCAACTCTGATGCACGGACCTAGCGCGCACACATATCGCAGTGTGGGCTGGCCCTCGCCTCTTCTGAGCCCCAAACTCACGCCTCCCTTGTGTCATGCTCACTTCCATCTACAAACTCTTGCCACTCCTTCATTCCTCCTGCTGTGCCTGCCCGCACTGCAATCTTTCCACAGTCACTGCATTGGAACACTCTCACTCAGCTGTTTGTGTCTCGGTGCTCTTCCAGTCACACTGATATTTGAAATCTTTTCCCACAGAAGAAACAGACAAACATTTCTCCTTCCACATTCAAAGGTTGATGATATTCAGGTCCTGGGGAATTGAGTGACTCTGTGAGATCTTGGTATGATGTTTCGTTTGAGTTTCCCATCTATAAATCCTCCCCTAATACCCTGAGAGCCCAGGGCACTGAGGTTAACTGCAGTCTCTCCGACTGCAGCCCAGGCTGGGATCAGCCGACAACCCCCACAGTAAGCAGCTGGAATAGACAACCTCTCCTGGTCTGCACTGGGGAGCAAGGGAGGTCAAGGGTCAGCACAGTGTCATCAACCTTGACCCCCAGCCTCCCTCACTCAGGAGACCCAAGTTGTGATGACGTCATGACGAGTCACCCTCGGCAGCCCGCCCACTGTTCCCGCGATCTCGCTCCCCATTGGTCGGAAGCTCCTGTCAATCAGGCCGTGGGCCCAGGTCACGTGTCCCTCAAACTCGCGCCGCCCAACGGCCGGAGGCGGAGAGAAGATTCCGGAGCGGGGGAGGAGGGAGCGGCGGCGGCGGGGCGCAGGGGAGCCCTGGAACCGGTAGGGAGGCTTTCTAAACACCCGGGGTAGGCCTCAGGCCCCGAACAAGAACCTGCGGCTCCGGCGTTTGCCCCGAGCCGGGCCCCCGGGGGCAGCTGCGGGGCTTTCTCCCGGTGACAGGCCCCCGGCAACGGCCGCCATCTTGGGGCAGGATCTGCTGGGGACAGTGACGTCACGGGGCTGCAGGGCGCTGATTGGTTGGTGAGTCGGACAGGCTTTGTCCCTCCGCGGGCTGACAAACTGTCCATTGCTGCAATCACAACTTGTATTTATATAGCGCCTACAACGGAGCAACACGTCCCAAATTTCTCTGTTTCTATGTTTACGTTGTGTAGAATGTGTGAGGCCAGGAGTGAGTTGGAGTAGTCAAGTCTCGAAGTAACAAAAGCATGGGTGAGGGTTTCAGCAGCAGAAGAGCTGAGGCAGGGGCTGAAGCGAGCAATGTTACGGAGGTGGAAAAAGGCAGTTTTAGTTATGCCGCGAATATGTGGCTCAACTCATTTCAGGGTCAAATATGACACCGAGGTTGCGAACAGTCTTGTTCACTCTCAGATTGATGCCAGGGAGAGGGATGGAGTCAGTGGTTAGGAACGGTCTTCCCAATATTTGCAGAAAATTTCTGCTCGTCCAGCACTGTATGTCGGACAAACAATCTAATTTATAACTAGTTAATTAGTAACTAAACTAGATAAAATAATTAAGTAATAAAACTAAAATAATAAAAAATAATGAATTAACGAATCAAATAAAAACAGAAAAAGCTGGAGATCTCAGCGGGTCAGGCAGCATCTGGAGAGAAGCCGAGCCAATGTTTCGGGTCTGTGACCCTTCCTCAGGACTGGCAAAAGTTTTAAATGTAACAGAATGTTAAGGAAGTGCTGGGGCCTGAAAGGGGGAGGGGAGGGAAGAACAAAAGGGAATATCTGTGATCGGGTGGGAGGCAGAAGAGATTTAAGAGACAAAAGCGATGATGGGCCAAACTGATACAGTAATGACACAAGTTAGGAAACAAAAGATGAGTCTAGATAGGGTGTGGATGCCTGAATAATTACCAGCTGCCATGGGAAACCGGGAGAAGTTTGTAAAAAAAAAAGGGAGGAAAGGGAACAAAATATGGGCAGAGATTATGGTCTGAAATTGTTGAACTGGATGTTGAGTCCAGAGGCTGTAAAGTGCCTAAACGAAAGATGAGGTGCTGTTCCTCGAGCTTGTGTTGAGCTGCATTGGAACAGTGCAGGAGACCGAGGATGGAGATATCAGAGTGGGAGTGGAGAATTAAAGTGACAGGCGACCGGAAGCTCAGGGTCACACTTGTGGACTGAACGGAGGTGTTCAGCAAAACTGTCACCCAGTCTGCATTTGGTCTCCCCCAATATAGACACCATCACATCATGATCAGCGAATACAGGATACTAAATTGAAAGAAGTACAAGTAAATCGCTGTTTCACTTGGAAGGAATGTTTGGGGCCCTGGACAGTGGGAATGGAGGAGGTAAAAGGGCAGGTGTTGCATCTCCTGCGCTTGCACGGGAAGGTGCTGTGGGAAGGGGAGGGGTTGCCGGGGGTGACTGCGGAATGGACCAGAGTGTCACTGAGGGGGCGGTCCCTTCGGAATGCTGGGAGGGGAAGATGTGATTGGTGGTGGGATCACGCTGGAGGTGGTGGAAATGGCGGAGGCTGATCCATTGAATGTGGAGGCTGGTGGGGTGAAAGGTGAGGACAAGGGGAACCCTATGGTGACTCTGAGAGGGAGGGGAAGGGGTGAGAACAGAAGTGTGGGAAATAGAACGGACACTGTCGAGGGTCATGTTAACCGTGGCGGAGGGGAATCCTCGGATGAGGAAAAAGGAAGACATTTCAGAGGCACTAGTGTGGAAGGTGGCATTGTCAGAACAGATGCAACAGAGACGGAGAAACTGCGAGAGTGGAATGGAGTCCTTCCAGGATGCGGGGTGGGAGGAAGTGTAGTCGCTGTGGGAGTCGGTGGGCTTACAGTGAATGTTTGTCAATAGTCTATCCTCAGAAATGGAGACACAGAAGTCGAGGAAGGGAAGGGAAGAGTCGGAGATGGACCATGTGAAGGTGAGGGAAGGGTGGAAGTTGGATGCAAAATGAATGACATTTTCTAGTTCAGGGCGAGAGCAGGAGACGGCACCGATACAGTCATCAATGTACCGGAAAAAGGGGTGAGGGAGGGAACCTGAGTAGGTCTGGAACAAAGAATGTTCCACGTATCCCTATCGAAAAGGCAGGCATAGCTAGGACCCATGTGGGTTCCCATAGCGACATCTTTAGTTTGGAGGAAGTGAGTGGAGATAAAGTAGAAGTTGTTCAATGTGAGAACAAGTTCAGCCAGGCGGGGGCGGGGGAGGGTGGTGGATGGGGACTGGTTGGGCCTCTGCTCGGGGAAGAAACGGAGCGCCCTCAGGCCTTCCTGGTGTGGGATGGAAGTGTAGAGGGATTGGACATCCATGGTGAAAAGGAGACGGTTGGAGCCAGGAAACTGTTAAAGTGGCGGAAGGCCTCAGAAGAGTCGCGGATGTAGGTGGGAAGAGACTGGACAAGGGGAGAAAAAATAGAATCAAGATAGGAATAAATAAGTTTTGTGGGGCAAGAACAAGCTGAAACGATGGGTCTACCGGGGCAGTCCTGTTTGTGGATCTTGGGAAGGAGGTAGAAGTGAGCTGTGTGGGTTTGGGGATCTATGAGATTGGTGGCTGTGGAGGGAAGATCTCCAGAGGAGATGAGGTCAATCCTGTTCTGGGAAATGATGGCTTGATGTTCGGTGGTGGGGTCATGGTCCAGGGGGAGGTAGGAGGAGGTGTCAGAGAGTTGGCAATCAGCCTCTGCAAGGTAGAGGTCGGTTCTCCAAACAACAACAGCGCCGCCCTTGTCAGCAGGTTTAATGACAATGTAGGGGTTGGATCTGAGAGAGCGGAGTGCTGCAAGTTCAGAGAGAGGGAGGTTGGAGGGAGTGAGAGGAGCAGTGAGATGGCCAATGTCCCATCAGCAGTTTGCAATGAAGAGGTCTAGAGAGGGTAAGAGGTCAGAGGGAGGGGTCCAGGTAGAGCGAGAATTCTGAAAACGGGAGAAAGGGTCAGCTGTGCGGGGTGAAGACTCCTGGCTGAAGAAGTGGGCACGGGGGCGAAGGCAGCGGGAAAAGGGCTCAGCATCGTAGCGAGCTCAAAATTCATCGAGGTTCGGGCATAAGAGGATGGCTCAGGCCTTTGCTGAGGACTGGTCGTTTGGGGTCGGAGAGGGGAAGGTCAGAGGGGATAGTGAAAACACGGCAAGGGATGGGATCAGAGGGAAGTGAAGGGGAAGAAGGTTCCGAAGGGACGTTGTGTCCAAGAGTTGTTGAAGAAAGGTGGTTAGATGGACATGGCAGGGCAGGTGGTTTGCCGTAACTGCAGCATGTGGGAGTTTGTGGAGAGCATGGCGATCCCGAGCGCCCACGTCTGTTGTAAGTGTCTGCAGCTCGAGGAACTTTGGCTCAGAGTTGTTGAGCTGGAGGACGAGGTGCAGACATTGAGGGGCATCAGGGAGGCGGAGAGTTTGGTCACTGGTCAGGGACAGGAGGCAGGTATGGGGACCCAGGGTGTAGTGTTGGGGGAGCCTCAGCCCTTGACATTGTCCAACAGGTATGAAGTACTTGCTGCCTGTATGCAAGAGGAAAAGGACGGCAGGGAGGATGTGCAAACTAACCACAGCACCGTTGTGTTTCCTGCCCGGTGCCAGGGTTAAGGATATCTCCTCATGGCTGGGGAAGAACTTGAAATGGGAGTGGGAGGATCCAGTTGTCACATAGGAACCAATGACGTGGGTAGAAACAGGAATGAGATTAATAAGAAATGGGAGCAGGAGTAGGCCATTTGGCCCCTTGAGCCTGCTCCGCCATTTAACAAGACCATGGCTGATCTGATTGGGGACTCAGCTCCACTTCCCTGCCCACTCCCCATAACCCTTTATTCCCTTATCGCTCAAAAATCTGTCTATCTCCACCATAAACATATTCAATGACCCAGCTGCCACAGCTCTCTGGGGCAGAGAATTCCACAGATTTACAACCCTCTGAGCGAAGAAATTCCTTCTCATCTCAGTTTTAAATGGGCAGCCCCTTATTCTGAGACTATGTCCCCTAGTTTTAGTTTCCCCAATGAGTTCTGCAGACGACGTTTGAGGAGCGAGGATCCAAATTAAGAAGCAGAACCTGAAAGGTAATAATCTCTGCATTGTTACCTGAGCCACGAGCAAATTGACATAGGGACAAACATATAAGAGGTTTAACTGTGTGGCTCAAAGAGTGGTGTGGGAGGAAGGGATTTCAGTTCATGGGACACTGGCACCAGTACTCGGGAAAGAGGGAACTGTTCCGTTGGGATGGGCTCCAGTGTCCTGGCGAACCGAATAACTAGGGCAGTAGACAGGGCTTTAAACTAATGAAGGGGCGGGGTGGGAGGTTTCAGGAAAGAATACATTTAAAAGCAGCAAGAGAAATGTCAAGTCTCTAGAGCAGAGTTTTGGGTAAAAATAAGCAGAGTGGGTCAGGAAGGGACAGAGAAATTAACAAAGGTAATAAGGCTTCAGTGACTAAGGCGACATCAGGGAACACTAGAAATAAGTTAAATCTAAAGGCACTATATCTGTGCACAAAGCATGCGCAACAAAATGTTTTTTTATTTGTTCATGGGATGTGGGCGTCGCTGGCAAGGCCGGCATTTATTGCCCATCCCTAATTGCCCTTGAGAAGGTGGTGGTGAGCCGCCTTCTTGAACCGCTGCATAGATAAATTTAATAGGTTTGATCTAGTAGCCATTAAGGAGACGTGGTTGGGAACTAAATATTCCAGGATACTTAACGTTTAGAAGAGATAGGCAAAAGGGAAAAGGAGGAGGGGTAGCCCTTATAATAAAGGATGGGATAAAGACAGCAGAGAGAAAGGATCTTAGTTTGGAAAATCAAGAAATAGGATCAGTTTGTGTGGAGCTAAGAAACAGCAAGAGGCAGAAAACATGGTTGGGAGTTGTTTATCAGGCCCCCCAAACAGTAGTTGTAAAGTACGGCAGAGTATAAATCATTAATCTACATATAGACTGGGCAAACCAAATTTGCAGTAATAGTGTGGAGGACGATTTCAAGGCATGTGTACAAGATAGTTTTCCAGATCAGTATGTTGAGGAACCAACTGGG
This sequence comes from Pristiophorus japonicus, assembly GCF_044704955.1. Lineage (NCBI taxonomy): Eukaryota > Metazoa > Chordata > Chondrichthyes > Pristiophoridae > Pristiophorus > Pristiophorus japonicus. The sequence goes on along the minus strand of NW_027251590.1, from coordinate 531,702 downwards.
GAACAGGCTGCTTTAGATCTAGTATTGTGCAATGAGAAAAGGGTCATTAATAAAGTTATTGTAGTGAAGGAACTTTTAGGGAAGAGTGACTATAATAATGGAGCCAAGAAGAGCAGTAAGCCTGAGGATTGGGAGGGTTTTGGAATTCAGCAAAGGAGGAATAAGAAATTGATAAAGAAAGGGAAAATAGAATACGAGAGTAAACTAGACATAAAAACTAACTGTACAAACTTTTATAGGTATGTAAAAAAAGAAAAGATTAGAGAATGTAAATGTGGGTGCCTTACAGGCTGAGACAGGAGAAATTATAATGGGGAATAAGGAAATGGCAGATAAATTAAACAACTACTTTGTGCCTGTCTTCACAGAAGACTCAAAAAACCTCCCTGAAATAGTGAAGTATCAGGGGTCTAGTGAGAATGAGGTACTGAAAGATATTGGTATTAGTAAAAAATTAATACTGGAATAATGAATGGGACTGAAAGCCGATAAATCCCCTGGACCTGATGGCCTGCATCCTAGGGGTTTGAAAGAGGTTGCTTTAGAAATAGTGGATGCATTAGTTGTCATCTTCCAAAATTCCATAGATTCTAGAACAGTTCCCGTGGATTGGAGGGTAGCTGATGTATAATACATCAACGATCTCGACTTGAATATCGGGGGTATGATTAAGAAGTTTGCAGATGATACAAAAATAGGCTGTGTGTTTGAAGAAAGTTGCGGACTGCAGGAAGATATCGATCAATTGGTCAGGTGGGCAGAACAGTGGCAAATGGAATTTAATCTGGAGAAGTGTGAGGTAATGCATTTGGGGGAGGGTTAACAAGGAACGGGAATACACATTAAATGGTAGGACACTGAGAAGTGTAGAGGAACAGAGGGATGTGGGAGTGCATGTCCACAGATCCCTGAAGGTAGCAGGCCAGGTAGATAAGGTGGTTAAGAAGGCATACAGAATACTTGCCTTCATTAGCCGAGGCATAGAATATAAGAGCAGGGGGGTTATGCTTGAACTGTATAAAACACTGATTAGGCCACAGCTGGAGTATTGCGTGCAGTTCTGGTCAGTGCATTATAGAAAGGACGTGATTGCACTGGAGAGGGTACAGAGGAGATTTACGAGGATGTTGCCAGGAGTGGAGAATCTTAGCTATGAGGACAGATTAGATAGGCTGGGTTTGTTTTCCTTGGAACAGAGGAGGCTGAGGGGAGACCTCATTGAGGTGTATAAAAGTATGAGGAGACTAGATATAGTGGATAGAAATTACCTATTTCCCTTAGCGGAGGGGTCAACAACCAGTAGGCACAAACTCAAAGTAATTAGTAGAAGATTCTGAGGGAAAATTTGATCATGCAGAGGGTTGCGGAGGTCTGGAACTCACTGCCTGAAAGTGTGGTAGAGGCAGAAACCCTCACCACATTTAAAAAGTACCTGGATGTGCACTTGAAGTGCCGTAACCTGAAGCTGGAAAGTGGGATTCGGTTGGATAGCCTCTTGTTGGCCGGCGCGGACACGATGGGCCGAAATGGCCTCCTTCCGTGCTGTAAACTTCGATGATTCTATTTAAGAAAGGAGGGAGAGAGAAAATGGGGAACTACAGACCAGTTAGCCTGACATCAGTAGCAGGGGAAATGCTAGAATCTATTATTAAGGAGGTGGTAACGGGGCATTTAGACAATAATAAGATTGGGCAGAGTCAACATGGATTTATTAAAGGGAAATCATGTTTGACAAATCATACTAAGTTTAAATAAAGGAGACTACGAAGATATGAGGGCAGAGTTGGCTAAAGTAGACTGAGAAAATAGATTCAAGTGTAGGACAGTTGATGAACAATGGCGTACATTTAAGGAGAAATTCCACAACTCTCAAGAAAAATATATTCCAGTGTGGAGGAAAGGGTGTAAAAGAAAAGATAACCATCCGTGGCTAACTAAAGAAATAAAGGACGGTATCCAATTAAAAACAAGGGCATACAAAGTGGCCAAAACTAGTGGGAGGACAGAAGATTGGGAAGCTTTTAAAAGCCAGCAAAGAATGACTAAAAAAATGATTAAAGGAAGATCGACTATGAAAGTAAACTAGCACGAAATATAAAAACAGAAGAGCAGGAGGGCCGGAGGTAGGTGAGGAATTCACTTCTGACGAGGATCAGAGAGTCGGAGGAGTGGGCAGTTTAAAAAGAGCGGGAGCCGGAGAGTCGGAGGAGGAGGAGGAGGAGGTCGGAGCGGTGCAGGTTGGGAGCAGCGAGGCCCATAAAAGGGGGCCCAACAGTCAGAGGAGACCAGCTGGGCAGGGGCAGAAGGTAAACAAAGTAGTAAAAAGAAATCGAAGTGTGACATCACAGCCAAGAGGGTAAGTGATTGGCTGGTGGATTGGTGAGTATTTAATCTTTTTCTTTTTCTTTTCTGATCAGTAAGAAACCTTTGGCGTTGTTATCAATGCGGTTAATTTAAGGGTTAAGCCATGGCAGGAGAGCTCAGACCAGTGTCATGCTCCCATGCTATATGGGATGTCAGGGACGCTTCCAGCATCCCAGACAACTACATGTGCAAGAATTGTATCCAGCTGCAGCTCCTGACAGACCACATTGCAGCACTGGAGCTGCGCATGGATTCACTGTGGAGCATCTGTGATGCTGAGGATGTCGTAAATAGCACGGTTAGTGAGTTGGTCACACAGCAGGTAAAGGTTACACAGCCAGACAGGGAATGGATGACCATCAGGCAGAGCAGTGGAAGGAAGGTAGTGCAGGAGTCCCCTGCGGTCATCTCCCTCCAAAACAGATACACCATCTTGGGTACTGTTGGGGGCGATGGCTCATCAGGGGAAGGCAGCAGCAGCCAAGTTCATGGTACCAGGAGTGGCTCTGTTGCACAGGAGGGCAGGAAAAAGAGTGGGAGAGCTATAGTGATAGAGGAATCTATTGTAAGGGGAATAGTTAGGCGTTCCTGCGGCTGCAAACGAGACTCCAGGATGGTATGTTGCCTCCCTGGTGCAAGGGTCAAGGATGTCTCGGAGCGGCTGCAGCGCATTCTGGAGGGGGAGGGTGAACAGCCAGCTGTCGTGGTGCATACAGGTACCAACGATATAGGTAAAAACTGGGATGAGGTCCTGAATTTAGGGAGCTAGGAGTTAAATTAACAAGTAGAACCTCAAAGGTAGTAATCTCAGGATTGCTACCAGTGCCACGTGCTAGTCAGAGTAGAAATAGCAGAATAGCTCAGATGAATATGTGGCTTGAGGAATGGTGCAAGGGGGAAGAATTCAAGTTCCTGGGACATTGGAACCGGTTCTGGGGGAGGTGGGACCAGTACAAACCGGATAGTCTGCACCTGGGCAGGACCGGAACCAATGTCCTAGGGGGAGTGTTTGCTCGTGCTGTTGGGGAGGGGTTAAATTAATATGGCAGGGGGATGGGAATCTATGCAGGGAGGCAGAGGGAAGTAAAAAGAGGGCAGAAGCAAAAGGTAGGAAGGAGAAAAGCAAGAGTGGAGGGCAGAGAAATTAAGGGCAAAAATCAAAAGGGCCACATTACAACATAATTCTAAAAGGACCAAAGAGTGTTAAAAAGACAAGCCTGAAGGCTCTGAGTCTCAATGCGAGGAGCATTCGTAATAAGGTGGATGAATTGACTGCGCAGATAGCGGTTAACGGATGATGTAATTGGGATTACAGAGACATGGCTCCAGGGTAACCAAAGCTGGGAACTCAACATCCAGGGGTATTCAATATTCAGGAAGGACAGACAGGAAGGAAAAGGAAGTGGGGTAGCGTTACTGGTTCAAGAGGAGATTAATGCAATAGTAAGGAAGGACATTAGCTTGGATGATGTGGATGATATGGGTAGAGCTACGTAACACCAAAGGGCAGAAAACGCTAGTGTGAGTTGTGTACAGACCACCAAATAGTAGTCGTGAAGTTGGGGATGGCATCAAATGGGAAATTAGGGACGCGTGCAGTAAGGGTACAGCAGTTATCATGGCTGAGTTTAATATGCATATTGATTGGGCTAACCAAACTGGTAGCAATACTATGGAGGAGGATTTCCTGGAGTGCATTGAGGGAATGCAGCGAAGGTTCACCAGACTGATTCCCGGGATGGCGGGACTAACATATGAGGAGAGACTGGATCGACTGGACCTTTATGCACTGGAGTTTAGAAGGATGAGAGGGGACCTCATAGAAAAATATAAGATTCTGATGGGACTGGACAGGTTAGATGCGGGAAGAATGTTCCCGATGATGGGGAAGTGCAGAACCAGGGGACAGTCTTAGGATAAGGGGTAGGCCATTTAGGACTGAGATGAGGAGAAACTTCTTCACTCAGAGAGTTGTTAACCTGTGGATTTCTCTACCGCAGAGAGTTGTTGATGCCAGTTCATTGGATATATTCGAGAGAGAGTTAGATATGACCCTTATGGCTAAAGGGATCAAGGGGTATGGAGAGAAAGCAGGAAAGGGGTACTGAGGGAATGATCAGCCATGATCTTATTGAATGGTGGTGCAGGCTCGAAGGGCCGAATGGCCTACTCCTGCACCTATTTTCTATGTTTCTATGTAATATCTCCACGTTTGTAGATGACACTAAGCTGGGTGGCAGTGCAAGCTGCGAGGAGGATGCTAGGAGGTTGCAGGGTGACTTGGGCAGGTTACGTGAATGGGCAAATGCATGGCAGATGCAGTATAATGTAGATAAGTGCGAGGTTATCCACTTTGGTGGCAGAAACAGGAAGGCAAATTATCTGAAGGGTGACAGATTAGTAAAAGGGGAGGTGCAACGAGACCTGGGTGTCATGGTACATCAGTCATTGAAGGTAGACATGCAGGTACAGCAGGCGGTAAAAAAAAGCAAATGACATGCTAGCCTTCATAGTGAGGGGATTTGAGTATAGGAGCAGGGAGGTCTTACTGCAGTTGTACAGAGCCTTGGTGAGGCCACACCTTGAATATTGTGTTCAGTTTTGGTCTCCTAATCTGAGGAAGGACATCCTTACTATTGAGGGAGTGCAGCGAAGGTTCACCAGACTGGTTCCCGGGATGGCAGGACTGACATATGAAGAAAGATGATCGACTAGGATTATATTCACTGGAGTTTAGAAGGATGAGAGGGGATCTCATAGAAACATATAACATTCTGACGGAACTGGACAGGTTAGATGCAGGAAGAATGTTCCCGATGTTGGGGGAAGTCCAGAACCAGGCTTCACAGTCTAAGGATAAGGGGTAAGCCATTTAGGACCGAGATGAGGAGAAACTTCTTCACTCAGAGAATTGTGAACCTGTGGAATTCTCTACCACAGAAAGTTGTTGAGGCCAATTCGTTAGATATATTCAAAAGGGAGTTAAGATGTGGTCCTTGTGGCTAAAGGGATCAAGGGGTATGGAGAGAAAGCAGGAATGAGGTACTGAAGTTGCATGATCAGATTGAATGGTGGTGCAGGCTCGAAAGGCCGAATGGCCTACTCCTGCACCTATCTTCTATGTTTCTATGTTTCAGATAGCAAGGGTTTCTATAGGTATATAAAAAAGAAAAAAGAGTGGCTAAAGTAAATGTTGGTCCCTTAGAGGACGAGACCGAGGAATTAGTACTGGGGAACATGGAGATGGCAGAAACTCTGAACAAATATTTTGTATCAGTCTTTATGGTAGAGGACACTAACAATATCCCAACAGTGGATAGTCAAGGGGCTATAGGGTGGGGGAGGAACTTAACACAATCACAATCACTAAGGAGGTGGTACTCAGTAAGATAATGGGACTAAAGGCAGATAAATCCCCTGGATCTGATGGCTTGCATCCTCGGGTCTTAAGAGAAGTAACGGCAGGAATAGTGAATGCATTGGTTGTAATTTACCAAAATTCCCTGGATTCTGGGGAGGTCCCAGCAGATTGGAAAATTGCAAATGTAACGCCCCTATTTAAAAAAGGAGGCAGACAAAAAGCAGGAATCTATAGACCAGTTAGCCTAACATCTGTGGTTGGGAAAATGTTGGAGTCCATTATTAAAGAAGCAGTAGCAGGACATTTAGAAAAGCAAAATTCAGTCAGGCAGAGTCAGCATGGATTTATGAAAGGGAAGTCATGTTTGACAAATTTGCTGGAGTTCTTTGAGGATGTAACGAACAGGGTGGGTAAAGGGGAACCAGTGGATGTGGTGTATTTGGACTTCCAAAAGGCATTTGACAAGGTGTCACATAAAAGGTTACTGCACAAGATAAAAGTTCACGGGGTTGGGGGTAATATATTAGCATGGATAGAGGATTGGCTAACTAACAGAAAACACAGAGTCAGGATAAATAGTACATTATTGGGTTGGCAATCAGTAACTAGTGGAGTGCTGCAGGGATCAGTGCTGGGACCCCTACTATTTACAATCTATATTAATGACTTGAATGAAGGGACCGAGTATAAAGTAGCCAAGTTTACTTACGATTCAAAGATGGCAGGAAAAGCAATGTGTGAGGAGGATACAAATACCTGCAAAAGGACATAGACAGGCTAAAAGTGAGTGGGCAAAAATTTGGCAGATGGAGTATAATGTTGGAAAGTGTGATGTTACGCACTTTGGCAGAAAAAAAAATCAAAGAGCAAGTTATTATTTAAATGGAGAAAAATTGCAAAGTGCTGCAGTACAGCGGGACCTGGGGGTTACTTGTACATGAAACACAAAAGGATAGTATGCAGATACAGCAAGTGATCAGGAAGGCCAATGGAATCTTGGCCTTTATTGCAAAGGGGATGGAGTATAACAGCAGGGAAGTCTTGCTGCAGTTCTACAGGGTATTGGTGAGGCCACACCTGGAGTACTGCGTGCAGTTTTGGTTTCCATATTAAAGAAAGGATATCCTTGCTTTGGAGGCAGTTCAGGGAAGGTTCACCAGATTGATTCCAGAGATGAGGGGGTTGACTTATGAGGAAAGGTTGAGTAGCTTGGGCTTCTACTCATTGGAATTCAGAAGAATGAGAGGTGATCTTATCGAAACAGAAAAGATTATGAGGGGGACTTGACAAGGTGGATGCAGAGAGGATGTTTCCACTGGTAGGGGAGACTAGAACTAGGGGACTCTGGGCCCAAGGTTCGAGCCGCGCCTAGAACGGCGCAGTCCCGACCTGGACGCCCGTTTTTCGCGCCACAAAGTTCGCCTAAAAAAAACCTCCGTATTTTCCAGCTCCCTGCAGGTCCTCTGTCCCTCGGCGCGGCGCAGCAGGAGCTGTAGGGGGCGGAGCCAGGTCCCTGCGCTGAAAACAGTGCCGGGACCTCTGCACATGCGCGCTACAGTGGGCACGCATGTGCAGTAGCTCCAGGCGCCCGAAACTGTGTGAGAGGGGCCCAAGCACGCAGCCCCTAGCCCTGGCCGAATGGCCTCACTGGGGCTGCGTGAATAAGGCTCCTCCCACGGCCAGCTCCTGCTTCCTCCCGACCCGACTCGACTCCCGCTTCCCGCCCCCGGACCCGACACCCGCCCCCCCCCCTCCGGACCGGTCCCGGCACCCGCTCCCCTCCCCCCCCGCCCCCGGACCGGACCCCCCCCCCCCCCCCAGACCGGACCCGACACCCGCTCCCCTCCCCCCCCGCCCCCGGACCGGACCCCCCCCCCCCCCCAGACCGGACCCGACACCCGCTCCCCTCCCCCCCCGCCCCCGGACCGGACCCCCCCCCCCCCCCAGACCGGACCCGACACCCGCTCCCCCCCCCGCCCCCGGACTGGATCCGACCTGACCTCCCTCTCCCCGACCTCCCTCCCTCCCTCTCCCTCCCCCCGTCCCGAACCGAACCGACCTCCCTCCCACCAACCCCCCCGACCAGACCCAACGCCACCTACCTGTAAATCTGGTGCTGGGGACAGGCCCTGCCCGAAGTCTCGGGCCCGGCCCGTTCAGCCTCCCTCCCACTTCCCCCCCCCCCTCGCCCTTCTCCTTCCCCCCCTCCCCCAATCTCCTTCCCCCCCCCCATCTCCTTCTCCCCCCACCATCTCCTTCTCCCCCCCACCATCTCCTTCTCCCCCCCCCCGATCTCCTTCTCCCCCCCCCGATCTCCTTCTCCCCCCCCTCACCCCCCCGATCTCCTTCTCCCCCCCCCGATCTCCTTCTCCCCCCCCCGATCTCCTTCTCCCCCCCCGATCTCCTTCTCCCCCCCCCGATCTCCTTCTCCCCCCCCCCCGATCTCCTTCTCCCCCCCCCAATCTCCTTCTCCCCCCCCGATCTCCTTCTCCCCCCCTGATCTCCTTCTCCCCTCCCGATCTCCTTCTCCCCCCCCGATCTCCTTCTCCCCCTCCCGATCTCCTTCTCCCCCCCCCCCGATCTCCTTCTCCCCCCCCCCCCGATCTCCTTCTCCCCCCCCGATCTCCTTCTCCCCCCCCCCCGATCTCCTTCTCCCCCCCCCAATCTCCTTCTCCCCCCCCGATCTCCTTCTCCCCCCCCTGATCTCCTTCTCCCCTCCCGATCTCCTTCTCCCCCCCCCCCCCGATCTCCTTCTCCCCCTCCCGATCTCCTTCTCCCCCCCCCCCCGATCTCCTTCTCCCCCCCCCCGATCTCCTTCTCCCCCCCGATCTCCTTCTCCCCCCCCGATCTCCTTCTCCCCCCCCGATCTCCTTCTCTCCCCCCCCCCGATCTCCTTCTCCCCCTCCCGATCTCCTTCCACCCCCCGATCTCCTTCTCCCCCTCCCGATCTCCTTCTCCCCCCCCCGATCTCCTTCTCCCCCCCCGATCTCCTTCTCCCCCCCCCCCCCGATCTCCTTCTCCCCCCCCCATCTCCTTCTCCCCCCCCGATCTCCTTCTCCCCCCCCGATCTCCTTCTCCCCCCCCGATCTCCTTCTCCCCTCCCGATCTCCTTCTCCCCCCCCCCCGATCTCCTTCTCCCCCTCCCGATCTCCTTCTCCCCCCCCCCCCCGATCTCCTTCTCCCCCCCCCCCGATCTCCTTCTCCCCCCCCGATCTCCTTCTCCCCCCCCGATCTCCTTCTCCCCCCCCGATCTCCTTCTCCCCCCCCGATCTCCTTCTCCCCCCCCCCCCGATCTCCTTCTCCCCCTCCCGATCTCCTTCTCCCCCCCCCCGATCTCCTTCTCCCCCCCCCCCCCGATCTCCTCCCCCCCCCCCGATCTCCTTCTCCCCCCCCCGATCTCCTTCTCCCCCCCCCCGATCTCCTTCTCCCCCCACCGATCTCCTTCTCCCCCCCCCGATCTCCTTCTCCCCCCCCGATCTCCTTCTCCCCCCCCGATCTCCTTCTCCCCCCCCGATCTCCTTCTCCCCCCCCGATCTCCTTCTCCCCCCCACGATCTCCTTCTCCCCCCCCCAATCTCCTTTCCCCCCCTCCCCCGATCTCCTTCTCCCCCCCCCCGATCTCCTTCTCCCCCCCCCGATCTCCTTCTCCCCCTCCCCGATCTCCTTCTCTCCCCCCCCGATCTCCTTCTCCCCCCCCCCGATCTCCTTCTCCCCCCCGATCTCCTTCTCCCCCCCCCCGATCTCCTTCTCCCCCCCCCCGATCTCCTTCTCCCCCCCCCGATCTCCTTCTCCCCCCACATATCTCCTTTCTCCCCCCTTCTCCCCTTTATCCCCTTCTCCCCCATCCCTCCCTCTTCTCCCCCATCCCCCCCCTCTCTCTCCCTACCCCCCTCCTCCCCCTCCCCTCGCTGTCAGAAACACAGACACTGACAGACAGAGAATGAGAGACACACAGACAGACAGAGGTAGAGACACTGACAGAGACACACTGCGGGGTGAGGGGGGGGGGGCATCCCAGCACACTGTTGGAGGGCTCCCGGTGCTGCAGTCGGTAAGTAGAAAATGTTTTATTTATTGATTTAAAAAAAAAATTATTTCTTATTAATTTTTTTTGATTGATTTATTGGTTGATTTATTGATGTATTTATCATTTATTATTGATGATGGCTCTTGATTTGTAAAACTGAAGTGTTTAATGTTTGTAAACTTCCCTTTAAACCCCCCCCACCATTCCCAACGCCTGATTTGTAACCTACGCCTGATTTTCTAAAGTGTAGACAAGGTTTTTTCGAGCGTACAAAAATCTTCACTTACTCCATTCTAAGTTAGTTTGGAGTAAGTTTTCACTCACGAAACTTTGAAAACAGACGTAAGTGGCCGGACACGCCCCCTTTTGAAAATAAAATTCTGTTCCAAAGTGAAACTGTTCTAACTGACTAGAACTGGAGCAAACTAAATGACGAGAATTCCGATTTCTAAGATACTCCGTTCTACACCAGTTGCTCCTAAAAATCAGGAGCAAATCATGTGGAAACTTGGGGCCATAATCTTAGAATAAGGGGCCGCCAATTTAAAACAGCTGAGGAGGAATTTCTTCTCTCAGAGGGTTGTAAATCTGTGGAATTCGCTGCCTCAGAGAGCTGTGGAAGCTGGGTCATTGAATAAATTTAAGACGGAGATAAACAGTTTCTTAACTGATAAGAGAATAAAGGGTGAAGGGAATAAAGAGATTTGGGGAGCGGGCAGGGAAGTGGACCCGAGTCCATGATCGGAACAGCCATGATTGTGTTGGATAGCGGAGCAGGCTCCAGGGGCCGTATGGCCTACTCCTGCTCCTATTTCTTATGTTTGTTTGTGCTTATGTTCTACACTCTCTCATTCGACACTTCCAGGGAAGGTACAGCAAGGGTTCGTTACAGCGTAAAGCTCCTTCTACACTTTCCCATCAATCACCCGCACAGCAGTTGCAGTAAAGGTTAGATACAGCGTAAAGCTCCCTCTACACTGTCCCATCAAACACTCCCAGGACAGGTACAGCACGGGTTAGATACAGAGCAAAGCTCCTAGATACAGCATAAAGCTCCCTCTACCCTGGTCCGTCAAACACGCCCACGGCTGGTACAGCACGGGTTAGATACAGAGTAAAGCTCCCTCTACACTGTCCCATCAAACACTCCCAGGGCAGGTACAGCACGGGTTAGATACAGAGTAAAGCTCCCTCTACACTGTCCCATCAAACACACCCAGGGCAGGTACAGCACGGGTTAGATACAGAGTAAAGCTCCCTCTACACTGTCCCATCAAACACACCCAGGGCAGGTACAGCACAGGTTAGATACAGAGTAAAGCTCCCTCTACACTGTCCCATCAAACACTCCCAGGGCAGGTACAGCATGGGTTAGATACAGAGTAAAGCTCCCTCTACACTGTCCCATCAAACACTCCCAGGGCATGTACAGCATGGGTTAGATACAGAGTAAAGCTCCCTCTACACTGTCCCATCAAACACTCCCAGGGCAGGTACAGCATGGGTTAGATACAGAGTAAAGCTCCCTCTACACTGTCCCATCAAACATTCCCAGGGCAGGTACAGCACGGGTTAGATACAGAGTAAAGCTCCATCCGCACTGTTCCTTCAGGGGAGGAGAGGAAGGGGAATCAGTGAGTGTAGAACTGAACCCAGCCAGAGTCAGCACCTTCAGGGGAGGAGAGGGAGGGGAACCAGTGACTGATTGTGATTGTGGGAAGTGCCTTCCCCCCTATAGCCCCTTGACAGTCCCCTTGGGATATTTTGAGTGTCCTCTACCGTAAAGACTGACACAAAATATTTGTTCAGAGTTTCTGCCATCACTGATTCCCCGGTTTCGTCCTCTAAGGGACCAACATTTACTTGAGCCACACTTTTCTTTTTTATATACCTGTAGAAACTCTTGCTGTTTTTATATTTCGTGCTAGTTTACTTTCATAGCCTATCTTCCCTTTCTTAATTATTTCTTAGTCATTCTTTGCTGGTTTTTAAAAGCTTCCCAATCTTCTGTCCTCCCAGTAGTTTTGGCCACTTTGTATGCACTTGTTTTTAATTGGATACCATCCTTTATTTCTTTAGTTACTCACAGATGGCCATCTTTTCTTTTACACCCTTTCCTCCATGTTGGAATATATTTTTCTTGAGAGTTGTGAAATATTTCCTTAAACGTACGCTACTGTTGGTCAACCGTCCTACACTTTAATCTATTTTCCCAGTCCACTTTAGCCAACTCTGCCCTCATCCCTTTGTAGTCTCCTTTAATTAAGCTCAGTACGCTGGTTTGAGATCCAACTTTGTCACCCTCCAGCTGAACTTGAAATTCAACCGTGCAATGGTCACTCATTCCAAGGCGATCCTTTACTAGGAGATTGTTTATTAATCTTATTGTTTATTAATCCTGTCTCATTACACAGGACCAGATCTAAGATAGCCAGCACTTCAGAGGAGGAAAGGGAGAGGAAACCAGTGATTGTAGAATTAAACCCAGCCAGAGTCAGCACCATCAGTGGGGGGGAATAAGTGAGTGTCGAACTGAACTTGGCCAGCTCATTCAGGGGAGGAGAGGGAGGGGAACCAATGAGTGTAGAACTGAACCCAACCAGAGTCCATTCCTTTAGGAGAAGGAAGTGTACCAGTGAGTGTATTTCTGAACCCAGCCAGAATTGGTGGTGAAAACTGGGAGTGGAGGAGAAACAGTCTAGAAATGTGTGTTGATTTGGATTTCAGCACAGCAGGAGGGACAATGTGTGGGACAGGGATTTACAGCTTTGGAAGAACAAGAGAGGAAAGAATGTTTCATGGAAACTAGATGTGTCTATTCTGAATTTCTGTCTTGTACTCACAGTGATGAGTTGTGTTATCTCCTTTTACAGCGTATTAGAAGGGGGGATTTTCAGACAGGAAACACAAACCAAACATCACGTCAAGATCTGACTGAGTCAATCGATTCATCAGGACCTGAATATCATCGGCCTTTGAAAGTGGAAGGAGAAATGTTTGTTTGTGGGAAAAGATTTCAAACATCAGTGTGACTGGAAAGGCACCGAGACACACACACCCAAGTGAGAGTGTTCCAGTGCACTGCCTGTGGAAAGAGCTTTAATCAGTTACACAGCCTGAAAAAAACATTGCACCATTCACAGCGCGGAGAGACTGTAAACGTGTTGTGTGTGTGGGCGAGGCTTCAACTGATCGTCCAACTATGGAGAGTCACAAGGATACCCGCACCACGGAGAAACTGTGGAAATGTGGTGACTGTGGGAAGGTATTCAGATCACCGTCTGCGCTGCAAATTCATCGATGCAGTCATACTGGGAAGAGGCCATTTACCTGCTCAGAGTGTGAGAAGCGATTCACTCGGTCATCCTACCTGCTGAAACACCAGCGAGTTCACAATTGTCTACAGGGGTTGGAATCTGCTGTTAATCACATCCCGACTGAACCATGTTCATTCTGACAGTTGGGGTTTGTTTCTGCTGATGTTAATAACCCGATAACTGGGCTGGACTTTAATATTCTGGATATATTGCTGATTGTGTTCTCGGGGCTGTAGTGTCCCTTTAAGAAACGCTGTGTGTTATCTTTCCCCTTAATTCAGGAACTCTCAACAGAAATTTAGTTTGCAATAAAATTATGAACTTTTACTGCAATACTAAATTGATCTTTGGTTCAAAATCTACAATCGTGTGTGAAAGTTTCCACTGAATAAAATCTCCAATTAGAAAGAGCTTGCTGACAATTCTTACTGACTTGCACATTACACACAGTGGCCCCTCCATTATCCACCAGAAAGAAGGGGAATGGGAATTGGTGGGGAATCCGTGTCCCCAAATGTTGCCCCTCCCATCTGGTGTAGCAATCCCCTCGGCACGGGAATGGAGACAAGTCCAGACCAAAACTGTGTGCAGTACTCCAGGTGTAGTCTTACCAACACCCTGTACAGTTGTAGCAGGACTTCCCTACTTTTATACTCTATCCCCCCTTGCAATAAAGGCCAGCATTCCATTTGCCTTCCTGATTACTTGCTGCAACTGCACACAAACTTTGAGTTTCACATACAAGAACCCCCAGATCACTCTGTACTTCAGCATTTTGTAATCGTCCCCATTTAAATAATTTGCTTTTTTATTTTTGCTACCGAAGGGGATAACCTGACATTTTACCACATTATAGTCCATCTGCCAGATTTTTGCCCACTCACTGAGCCTATCTATATCCCTTTGTAGATTCTTTGCTTTCCCGCCTATCTTTGTATCATCAGCAAAGTTGGCTACATTACACTCGGTCCCTTCATCCAAGTCATTAATATAAATTGTAAATAGTTGAGGCCCCAGCACTGATCCCTGTGGCACCCCACTAGTTACAGTTTGCCAACCTGAAAATGACCCATTTATCCCGACTCTGTTTTCTGTGAGCCAATCCTCTATCCATCCTGATATATTACCCCCAATCCCGTGAGCTCTTAGCTTGTGCAGTAACCTTCTGTGTGGCACCTTATCAAATGCTTTCTGGAAATGCAAATGTACAACATCAACTGGTTCTCCTTTAACTACTGTTCATTACATCTTCAAAAACTCCAGCAATTTTGTCAAACAGGATTTCCCTTTCATAAAACCATGCTGACTCTGCCTGACTGCAATATGATTTTCTAAATCTCCTGCTCTACTTCCTTAATGATGGACTCCAGTATTTTTCCCATTGACAGACGGTAGGCTAACTGGTCTATAGTTTCCTGCTTTCTTAGATAGGGTGTTACATTTGCGGTTTTCCTGTACGCTAGGACCTCTCCAGAATTCAGGGAATTTTGGTAGATTACAACCAGTGCATCCACTATCTCTGCAGCCACTTCTTTTAAGACCCTAGCATGCATGTCATCAGGTCCAGGGGACTTGTCCACCTTTAGTCCCATTAGTTTGCTTAGTACTTTATCTCTAGCGATAGTGACTGTTTTAAATTCCTACCCACCGCCCACCCCCTCCCTGCCCCGCGGCAATAGCTCCTTGATTATCAACTATTGGGATGTTTTTAGTGTCCTCTACCACGAAGACCAATAAAACATATTTGTTCTAATCTCTGCCATTTCCATGTTTCCCATTATTAATTCTCCAGTCTCATCCTGTAAGTGACCAACGTTTACTTTAGCTGCTCGTTTCCTTTTTATATCCCAGTAGAAGCTCTTACTGTGTTTTTATATTTCTTGCTAGTTTGCTCTCATCTGCTATCTTCTCTGTCTTTATCATTTTTTTTAGTTGTCCTTTGCTGGTTTCTAAAAATTTTCCAATTCTCTGGCCTCCCACTGTCATTCACAACATTGCATGCCTTTTTTTTCGATTTGATACCATCCTTTACTTCCTTAGTTAGCCAGGGATGGTTCATCCTTCTCTTAGCATCTTTATTTCTCACTTGAATAAATCTTTGCTGAGAAGTTATGAAATATCTCCTTAAATGTTTGCCACTGCGTTTCTACAGTCTTACCCTTTTACATATTTTCCCAGTGCACTTGGTGTCAGTGACAAGGGTTGGTTTATATCACATGGGAGGAGATTGGTGTCAGTGACTGTGGGGTTGGTTCAACCTTCTTTGATCTGACCAAGGCCTTTGACACCGTCAACCGTGAGGGATTATGGAGTGTACTCTTCAAATTCGGCTGTCCTCAAAAATTTGTCACCATCCTCGGCTTGCTTCATGATAACATGCAAGCCGTGATCCTGACCAATGGATCCACCACAGACCCAATTCATGTAAGAACCGGGGAGAAACAAGGCTGTGTCATTGCACCAACGCTCTTCTCGATCTTCCTTGCTGCAATGCTACATCTCACCGTCTGTTAGATCTCTTAATTTCCAATGAAATACGAACTCCGATGGTGGTTTTAACTTTTTAATCTTGGCAGAGAGTAACAAGCTGCTGGCTGATTGCCAGTTTCTTTGTCTTACTGAAACCACATGGTTTTTTCACAGCCTGTCTAAATGCAGCCTGTTTGAATTCTCTATCAATCCCCCCTTTGATTCTTTCACAAACTGAATCATAAAACATCAGGTATCACTGGTTAAACAATCTACAAAATAATTTCACACATGTTAATAGAGTTTCCTTCTAAAATTTGTTGATGTGTTTCGCCACATGTCCGGACTAGTAGCTTCCACACAAATTTACACCAACCCGAGTTCCATCGTGGCCACAATGGAAGTCTGGTTTTAGTAGGTTAATTAACCTTATTCCAATTTAATCCAAATCAATATCTTAATTCAACCAGTGAACAACCTTTCCTTAAGCATAACATACCCCTGTGCCACGTACAGACGGTCTGCTGGGACCTGCAAGGTGTCTCACCTGCGGGACACAGCTACAGCCGCCTGGTCGCAACAACATTTAATCAACATAAACAAACAATATAAAAGTAAAAGGTATTTACAGGTAATTCCCTTGCTACCCAACTATTTCCCTTTGGTGCAGAGGGTCGGCTAGTAAGAAGTAGGCCTATGCCTAGAATACCTTCAAAGTTCTAATTGACTATGTCACCCGACCATCCTCGAAATGCAACGATGAATCTACTTGGATTAGAATGTCCATTCCCAAAAGGGGTTGATCTACTGGGCCTATCCAGACCGGCGTGGTTAGTTCATGTGGACCCAGCCCTATAAGTACCGGTGTTGTCCTTTTAATTTCCATTTTATGGCCCCCAACTCCAAGGCTATACGTGCCCTACCATCCAACGGCAAAAAGTCTCCATATTGTAGGGGTAAGCATGTTAATTCCGCCCCGTGTCTAAAAGACAGTCCACATCCTTATCGCCCACCCTCACAGTTATATATAGCCCATCTCCCCTTTGTTGTATTAGTGCGAGGAGGGGGGCCAGGGTGGGCTCTAATCGTTTTTTGCTATCCCAAGTAACTCCTTCTGTTGTTGTATTGTCAGTCACTTAAGTGCTTCTATGAGATTATTATCTTGTGACAAGCCTAGTTTGTTGGCTGAATTGTATCCCTGGCTGCGTCCTCTTCCCCGGCCACGACCTTGCTGTTTTGCCCTGCACGTCTTGGCCCAGTGACCTTCTTTCCCACAATAATGACATTTTCCGGGTAATTTTCCTAATAACTGTTTATCGGAATCCTGGGATTTCCATCCCATAGCCTGTACAGCTTTAGCTCCCATATCCCGATCTAATTGGTTACATCGATCCACCAATGCTGCAAAGGTAGTTCCTCTACCTTCCCAGTCCGGTAACACTACCTTAAGCATTTTGGACAGTTCTGGCTTTAGACCTGCCACGAAAGCTGCTTTCAGGGGTCCAAACACTTGTTCATCCATTTCCTCATCCGTATTATTCATACCCGAATGTTCAAGCCACATGCATCTAAACCGCTCGTCATACTCCAGGACCTCCTCTGTTGGCAGGCTGCAATTTTTCCCCCAGTCTGTCTTAGCTGGACTGAAGGCTTGCAGCCAGTGTTTAATCGCCTCCCATCCTGCGTTTAATTCTTGCTCATCCTGCCCCAAAGCTTCTTCTACCTTGTCGTGCAATTTTCTTCCTTGTGTTTTTGGCACCATTATGGTCAAAATTTGCACTCCGTCCCAGGGATGAAGTTGATATATATTTCTTATGCGGTCCAATTGGTCCCACGTTTTTACTCCCCCTTTCTTTGGATTGGGCAATTCCTTGGACCATTTATCAATTTTCTCTGGGTCTGCCGGAGCATGAACTAAGTATTCTGCATCCACCCTTCTCTTTGTTTTTTTGGTTCCGCCCTCATCCGCAGTCTCTTCTGATTTGACTTAAACTCGTCTTTTTTTAAACGGGGCAAAGCGCACCCCTAATTCTTCATCCTCCGACCCTGTATCGTCAGAGAATTCAGAATCCGGATCTATTCCTCGGCCGTGTCCTCGGGTTTGCGCTTTTAATTTATCCAAACATGGGTACCCTGGGAATTGACCGATACATTTTCCTTTTCCTATTACTGTCTCTTGACCTAATGATTTTTTCCATTCTTTAATTTCACCTTTAAGATCTTTAACTTCCGCTTCCAGCTTTTCAAGTTCAAGCTTTTTCTGTTGCAGCTGTGCACAAACTGCTTGCAATTGGTCCTTTGTACTGGTCAGTTCTCGATCATGTTGGGAACGCATTATAATTTCATTCCGCTTTCGGATCTGGCCCATAACCGCTAGGGACCATCTAGTTCGCTCTTTATTCTTCATACGGGTCGTTTTTCCCCAGACCCTTTTAATCTCGTCCAAGGACCATTGTCCTTTGGAGGTTCCGTACTTTTGTTCGATCTTAATACAAGTTTTAGATAAGTTGAATTGTTGCTCTATGTATTCTTTCAACTGTTCGAGAATTAAATCTAGCGAAACCTCAGGTGGTGCCTGCCCACCTTTAACAGTTGTAGGCAATTCTTTGTTCTTATCTCCTGCTGCCATTATACTGGGGTCTCGAGTCGTAGGCTTTCCAGCCGATCAATAGGTCGGTGATTAATGAACTAACACACCGCCGAAGTTTAGATGTCTATGGGACCTCGAGCCGATTACCAACCGGAGGGTTCGCAAACCGGAGGCTTTCGGAATCACGTAGAAGGAGAGGCAAATTTAGACTTTTGACCGAAGACTTTTTTTAAAAAGAGGTGTCCTTACCTCAGTATGTAGGTCCGATGTCCAAAATTCAGTTTCTTTCCTCAGCGATCCTGCTCGCAGCGACAAAATTGTTAGATCTCTTAATTTCCAATGAAATACGAACTCCGATGGTAGTTTTAACTTTTTAATCTTGGCAGAGAGTAACAAGCTGCTAGCTGATTGCCAGTTTCTTTGTCTTACTGAAACCACATGGTCAAAATGGCTGTATTTATGCCTGGATCAATTTACAGAAAAGAACTCGCCTTCTTTGACCTTATTGGCTCAATTGAAAGTCTTTTAACGTTTTAATGGGCTCGTTACCCAAGGTCCGAAAATGTCAAGTTGATTGATGACTTAATGCAATGTGGCCTGTGTTTTTTCACAGCCTGTCTAAATGCAACCTGTTTGAATTCTCTATCACCGTCAGTAAGCTTTCCGCTGGAGTGGAGATAATCTATAGAACAAACGGGGAACTGTTCAACCTCCATCGCCTTCAGACCAGATCCAAGGTCGTGCCTCCTCTGTCATCGAATTACAATATGCAGATGATGCTTGTGTCTGCGCTCATGTTGGACAAACTCCAAACCATCGTCAACACGTTCACCGTAGTGTCCGAGAGCATAGGCCTTACACTAAACATCTGTAAAACAAAGGTGCTCTCTCAACCTGCCCCCACCCCACAGCACTGCACCCCGCCACCCCCCCCCCACCCCCTCCTGCCCGATTATCAAAATCTATGAAGAGGCCTTGGACAAGGTGGATCATTTTTCATACCTCGGGAACCTACTGTAAACGAGGGCAGATATCGATGACGTGGTCCAACACTGCCTTCAGTGTGCCAGTGCAGCCTTTGGTCGCCTAAGGAATAGAGTGTTTGAAGACCAGAACTGTAAAACTAGCACAAAGTTCATGGTCTACAGAGTAGTAGTGATACCTGCCCTCATACATGCTTCTCAGACATGGACTATGTACAGCACACACATCAAAGCACTGGAGAAGTACCATCAACGCTGCCTCTTTAAGATCCTGCAAATCCATTGGCAGGATAGGTACACCAATGTCTGTTCTCACGCAGGCCAACATCCTCAGCATTGACCACGCTCGATCAGCTACGATGGACGATACGAGATTCCCAAAGCAAGCGCTCTACTCGACAGCCTCAACACGGCAAGTGTGCCCCAGGGGGGTAGAGGAAACGCTTCAAGGACACCCTCAAGGCCTCCTTGAAGTTGTTCAACATCCCCACTGACACCTGGGAATCCCTGGCACAAGATTACTGAAAATGGAAGAGAATAATCTGTGAGGGCGTCGAACACTTCGAGTCTCTTCACCTGCAGCAAGCGGACACCAAGCGTATACGGCGGAAGGAGCGCACAACAACCCAAGCACTTCAACAAACCGGCACTTCAACCAACGTACTTTCAACCACCGTCTGTCCAACCTGCGACAGAGACTGTAGCTCCCGCATTGGACTTAACAGACATCTGAGATCTTATTTTTAATGTGGAAGCAAGTCATCCTCGACTCCGAGGGACCCTGCCTATGATGATGATGGTTGGTTTATATCAGACAGGAGGGGATTGGTGTCAGTGACTGTGCAGGAGGTGTCTCCAGCTTCAATTACTCGAGCTCCACGTTTCGGAGCTTGAGCGGCGGCTGGAGTCAATACGGTGCATCCGCGAGGCTGAGAGCTATGTGGATAGCACCTTTCAGGGGGTGGTCACCCCGCAGCTTAAGTGTGCAGGCAGAGAGGAAGTGGGTGACCACCAGACAGAGTAAGAACGCTCGGCAGGTAGTGCACAAGTCCCCGTGAGTCCATCTCGCTTTCAAACCAATATTTACTTCTGAGCCTCTGGAGAGTGCAGCCAGAGCCAATTCCAAGGCACCACGGGCGGCTCAGCTGCACGGGGGGGGGGGGGGGGACAAAGAATAAAAGAGCTCTAGTGATAGGGGGTTCTATAGTTAGGGGAACTGAGAGGCATTTCTGCGGCCGCAGCCGTGACTCCAGAATGGTATGGTGCCTCCCCGGTGCCAGGATCAAGGATGTCACAGAGCGGACGCAGGGCATTCCAGGGGGAAGAGGGTAAACAGCTAGAGGTTGTGGTCCATTTCGGGACCAATGACATAGGTAGAAAGAGAGATGAGGTCCTACAGGCAGAATTTAGGGAGCTAGGAAGAAAATGAAAGGGTAGGACCGCAAAGGTAGTAATCTCCGGATTACTACCGGTGCCACATGCTAATGAGTACAAGAATAGAAGGATAGAGAGGATGAACACATGGCTGGTGAGTTGGTGTAGGAGGGGGGGCTTTAAATTCTTGAGGCATTGGGACCATCTCTGGGGGAGATGGGACCTGTACAAACCGGACGGGTTGCACCTCAACAGCGCCGGGACCAATATCCTCACGGGGAATTTTGCTAGTGCTGTTGGGGAGAGTTTAAACTAGCTTGGCAGGGGGATGGGAACCCAAGAATACATTCAATAGGAAAGAATTAAAGCAGAAATTGGATAGCAAGAATTGAGGAAGCGAATCTGTAAGACAGAGGAAACAAGGGTTAGTAAGTAGTAATCAAGGAGGTCCTCCTGTGCTAAATGGTAAATACTTTAATGCAAGGAGTGTAGCGAATAAGACAGATGAGCTAAGAGCACAGGTAGACACTTGGGAGTATGACACTATAGCCATTACAGAGACATGGCTGATAGAGGAGCAGGTTTGGCAGATCAATATTCCTGGTTACAGGATTTTTAGACAAGACAGAGAGGGGGGTAAAAAGGGTGTCGCATATTGATTAAAGAAACTATTACAGCAGTGAGGAGGGATGATATTTTAGCGGGATCATCAAATTAGGCCATATGGGTCGAATTAAAAAATAAAAAGGGGCGATCACACTGCTGGCCGTGTATTATAGACCCTCAAACAGTGGGAGGGAGATAGAGGAGCAAATATGTCGGCAAATTGCTGTGAAGTCCAAAAACCACAGGGCAGTAATAGGGGATTTTAACTATCCTAATACTGATTGAGACAAATATAGTGTGAAGGGTATAGAGGGTGTGGAATTCTTAAAATGCATTCAAGAGAACTTTTTTAGTCAGTACGTAACAAGCCCAACACGAGAGGGGTGGTTTTGGATTTAGTTTTGGGGAATGAAGCTGGGCCGGTTGAAGGGGTATTAGTGGGGGAGCACTTGGGTGCCAGTGACCATAATTGAGTCAGATTCAAGTTAGTTATGGATAAGGATAGATAGGCCTGGAATAAAAGTCCCAAATTGAGGAAAAGCTAACTTTGCTAAGTTGAGGAGTGATTTGCCCACTGTGGACTGGAAACAGCTACTTGTGAGTAAATCAGTATCGGAACAGTGGGAGGCATTCAAGGAGGAGATGCGGAAGGCTCAGGCCTAACATGTGTCCTTAAAGAAAAAGGGTGGGAATAACAATTCTAGAGCCCCCTGGATGTCTAGGGACTTACAGGGGAGGATAAAGGAAAAAAGGACGCTTATGTTATATACCGACGGCTAAATACTGTAGAATCTTTGGAGGAACATAGAAAGTTAAGAGGTAAAATTAAAAAGGATGTTAGGAATGCTAAGAGCATGAAAAATTCTTGGCTAGTAAAATTAATGAAAACCCAAATATGTTCTATAAATATATTAAGAGCAAGAGGATAACTAAAGAAAGGGTAGGGCCTATTAGAGACCATGAGGGTAATCTTTGTGTGGAGGTGGAAGACGTTGGTATGATGCTTAATGAATACTTTGCATTTGTTTTCACAAAGGAAAGGGGCAATACAGATACTGCTATCGAGGAGGAGTGTGAAATTCTGGATGAAATAAACAGAGAGAGAGGAAGTATTAAGAGGTTTAGCAGCTTTGAAAGTAGACAAGTCCCCAGGCCCAGATGAAATGCATCACAGGCTGTTGAGCGAAGTAAAAGAGGAAATAGCAGATCCCTTGACCATCATTTTCCTTCCTCTTTGGATTTGGGCCTGGTGCCGGAGGACTGCTAATGTGGTACCCTTGTTTAAGAAGGGAGAAAGGGAACGGCCGAGTAATTACAGGCCTATCAGCCTAACCTCAGTGGTGGGAAAATTATTGGAAAAACTCCTGAAAGACAGGATAAATCTACATTTGGAAAGGCAAGGATTAATTAGAGACAGTCAGCGTGGATTTGTTAAGGGAAGATCGAGTTTGACTAACCTGATTGAATTTTTTGAGGAGGTAACCAGCAGGGTCGATGAGGGTAGTGCGTATAATGTAGTGTATATGGACTTGAGCAAGGCTTTTGATAAGGTCCCACATGGTAGACTGGTCACGAAGGTTAAAGACCATGGGATCCGGAGAAAAGTGGCAAGTTGGATCCAAAATTGGCTTAGAGGTAGGAAGCAAAGGGTAATGGTTGATGGATGTTTTTGTGACTGGAAGGATGTTTCCAGTGGGGTTCCGCAGGGCTCAGGACTGGGTCCCTTGCTTTTTGTGGTATACATCAATGATCTAGATTTGAATAGGGGAGTATGATTAAGATGTTTGCAGATGACATTAAAATTGGCTGTGTGGTTGAGAATGAAGAGCAAAGTTCATGGACTGCCGGAGAATATCAATCTACTGGTCAGGTGGGCAGAGCAGTGGCAAATGGAATTTAATTCGGAGAAGTGTAATAAGGAAAAGGTACACACATTAAGCGGTGGATGATCAAAGGGTTCTTGGAGCGCTAGTCCACAGATCCCTGAAAGTAGCAGACCAGGTGGGTAAGGTGGTTAAGAAGGCATACGGAATGCTTGCCTTTATTGGCCAAGACATAGAATACAAGAGCAGGGAGGTTATGCTTAAATTGTATAATACTCTGATTAGACCACAGCTGGAGTTCTGGTCGCTGTATTATAGGAAGGGTGTCATTGCACTAGAGAGGGTGCAGAGGAGATTTATTTGAATGCTGCCTGGAATGGAGAATCTTAGTTATGAGGACAGATTGAATAGGCTGGGTTGGTTCTCATTGGAACAGAGGAGGCCGAGAGGAGATCTCATTGAGGTGACAACATTTTGAGGGGGCTGAATATAGTAGATAGCAAGGGCCTATTTCCCTTGGAGGAGGGGTCAATTACAAGGTTGGTGGAAGGCCCATCAGAGGGGATTTAAGGAGAGGCTTCTTCACGCAGAGGGTTGTGGGGGTCTGGAACTCACTGCCTGGAAGGGTGGTGGATGCAGAAACCCTCATCACATTTAAAAAGGTGCTTGGATGGGCACTTGAAGTGCCGTAACCTGCAGAGTTACGGACCTAGAGCTGGTAATTGGGATTAGACTGAATAACCTCATGTTGGCTGGTGCAGATAAGATGGTAAGTACTGCAGGCAATCGAATACAGCCAGGGTGATCTCCTGGACGGGTCAGAGAGGAATTTTCCCAGATTTTATTTTCCCCAATTGGCCTGGGACTTTAATCTGGTTTTTGCCTCTCCCAGGAGATCACATGGCTCCGGTTGGAGTGTAGAATGTTTTGGTGCAAGGGGTGTCGCAGTTGTGTGGGGTGGACTGGTTGGCCTGGGTGCTCTTTACCTTTCTGCCATTGTTCATAGGTTTATATGTAACCTTCAGGGCTGCTGACCGAGGGCCATGTGGCTCTTTGTCGGTCGACACGGATACAATGGGCCGAAATGGCCTCCTTCTGCGCTCTGGATATCTATGTTTCTACCCATTACTTTAAATCAATGCCCCTAGTTATTGACCCATCTGCTAAGGGAAATAGGTTCCTCCTATCCACTCCATCTAGGCCCCTCATAATTTTATAAACCTCAATGAGGTCTCCCCTCAGTTCCAAAGAAAACAACCCCAGACTAGCCAATCTTTCCTCATAGCTAAAATTCTCAGTCGAGGCAACATCCTCGTAAATCTTTTCTGTACCCTCTCTTTCCTGTGACGTGGTGACCAGAATTGCACGCAGTATTCTAGCTGTGGCCGAACTAGTGTTTTATACAGTTTAAGCATAACCTCCCTGCTCTTGTATTCTATGCCTTGGCTAATAAAGTCGAGTATCCCGTATGCCTTCTTAACCTCTTTATCTACCTGTCCTGCTACCTTCAGGGATTTGTGGACATGTACTCCAAGGTCCCTCTGTTCCTCTACACTTCTCAGTGTCCTACCATCTATTGTGTATTCCCTTTCCTTGTTGACCCTCACCAGATGCATTACCTCACACTTCTGTCGATTGAATTCCAGTTGCCCCGGGGCCTGATAGTCTGCATCCCAGATTACTTAAGGAAGTGGCCCTAGAAATAGTGGATGCATTGGTGATCATTTTCCAACAGTCTATCGACTCTGGATCAGTTCCTATGTACTGGAGGGTAGCGAATGTAACCCCACTTTTTAAGGAGGGAGAGAGAAAATGGGTAATTATAGACCAGTTAGCCTTATATCAGCAGTGGGGAAAATGTTGGAATAAATTATTAAAGATATAATAGCAACGCATTTGGAAAGCAGTGACAGGATCGGTCCAAGTCAGCATGGATTTATGAAAGGAGCAGCACCAGGTGTACCTAAATATGAGGTACCAGCCTGGGGAAGCTGCAACACAGGACTACATGCATATTGAGCAGTGGAAGCAGCATGGTATAGACAAGGCTAAGCAATCCCACAATCACTGAATCAGATCAAAGCTCTGCAGTCCCGCCACATCCAGTCGTGAATGAACACCAGAACATATACAAGAACTAGGAGCAGGAGGAGGTCATTCGGTCCCTCGAGCCTGTTCCGCCATTCAATAAGATCACGGCTGATTTTCTACCTCAACTCCACTTTCCTGCACTATCCCCATATCCCTTGATCCCCTTAATATCGTATGCTGGGTTCAGTTCTACACTCACTGGTTCCCCTCCCTCTCCTCCCCTGAAGGTGCTGACTCTGGCTGGGTTCAGTTCTACATTCACTGGTTCCCCTCCCTCTCCTCCCCTGAAGGTGCTGACTCTGGCTGGGTTCAGTTCTACACTCACTGATTCCCCTCCCCTGAAGGTGCTGACTCTGGCTGGCTTCAGTTCTATACTCACCAGTTTCTCTCCAATATGTGACCCATGTGCCCAATGTCCATGTGTGAACCTCGACAGTGAGTGTCGACAGGTTATTACACTGTCCACACCTGAGGCCTCACATGTGCATTTTCCAGCAGGGTCACTGGACCCTCCTCCCAATGGTTCAGTGGGTAAAGACATGTAGGATGTGTTTCTCCACCCCCCCTCCCCCCTAACTGTAAAATGGACTGTAGAATGGAATATAAAACCCACGGATGGTGGGACTGGTTAATAAAAACCAAACCTCAGTACAAACACCCAGAGAGTGGGCTATACAGTAAGGGCTTCATTTCAAACATTGCAGCGAAATGATGACTCATTGAGAGACTGGACGGACATCAGAGACAATGATACAGGATACCTGCCATAGATCTAATCAACACAGGCAATAGCATCAGACGCCGGCCATGCACACCTTCACTGGTCCCTGTCAAAAAGAAATAGGAGGAGTAGGCCATACGGCCCCTAGAGCCTGCTCCGCCATTTAATACGATCATGGCTGATCTGATCATGGGCTCGGCTCCACTTCCCCGCCTGCTCTCCATAACCCCTTATCGTTTAAGAAACTGTCTATTTCTTTCTTAAATTTATTTAATGTCACAGCTTCCACAGCTCTCTGAGGCAGCGAATTCCACAGACTTGCAACCCTCAGAGAATAAATTTCTCCTCAGCTCAGTTCTAAATGGGCGGCTCCTTATTCTAAGATTATGCCCTCTAGTTCTAGTCAGCCCCACCAGTGGAAACATCCTCTCTGCATCCATCTTGTCAAGCCCCCTCATAATCTCATACGTTTCGATAAGATCACCTCTCATTCTTCTGAATTCCAATGTGTAGAGGCCCAACCTACTCAACCTTTCCTCAAAAGTCAACCCCCTCATCCCCGCAATCAACCGAGTGAACCTTCTCTGAACTGCCTCCAAAGCAAGTATATCCTTTCGTAAATATGGAAACCAAAACTGCACGCAGTATTCCAGGTGTGGCCTCACCAACACCCTGTATAACTGGAGCAAGACTTCCCTGCTTTTATACTCCATCCCCTTTGCAATAAAGACCAAGATACCATTCGCCTTCCTGATCACTTGCTGTATCTGCATACTATCCTTTTGCGTTTCATGCACAATTACCCCCAGGTCCCGCTGTACTGCGGCACTTTGCAATCTTTCTCCATTTAAATAATAACTTGCTCTTTGATTTTTTTCTGCCAAAGTGCATGACCTCACACTTTCCAACATTATACTCCATCTGCCAAATTTTTGCCCACTCACTTAGCCTGTCTATGTCCTTTTGCAGATTTTTTGTGTCCTCCTCACACATTGCTTTTCCTCCCATCTTTGTATCATCAGCAAACTTGGCTACGTTACACTCAGTCCCTTCTTCCAAGTCGTTAATATAGATTGTAAATAGTTGGGGTCCCAGCACTGATCCCTGCGGCAGCTCACTAGTTACTGATTGCCAACCAGAGAATGAATCATTTATCCCGACTCTCTGTTTTCTGTTAGTTCACCAATCCTCTATCCATGCTAATATATTACCCCCAACCCCGTGAACTTTTATCTTGTGCAGTAGCCTTTTGTGTGGCACCTTGTCAAATGCCTTCTGGAAGTTCAAATACACCACATCCACTGGTTCCCCTTTATCCACCCTGTTCGTTACATCCTCAAAGAATTCCATCAAATTTGTTAAACATGACTTCCCCTTCATAAATCCATGCTGACTCTGCCTGACTGAATTATGCTTTTCCAAATGTCCTGCTACTGCTTCTTTAATATGTTACCAACCACAGATGTTAGGCTAACTGGTCTATAGTTTCCTGCTTTTTGTCTGCCTCCTTTTTTGAATAGGGTCATTACATTTGCAGTTTTCCAATCTGTTGAGTGCTCCCCAGAATCCAGGGAATTTTGGTCAATTACAACCACTCCGGAACCTTGGTGGTGGGAAAATGATTCGAAAAAAATCCTGAGGGACAGGTTAAATCTTCATTTGGAAAGATATGGATTAATCAAGGACAGTTAGCATGGATTTGTTAAGGGAAGGTCGTGTCTGACTAACTTGATTGAGTTTTTCGAGGAGGTAACAAGGAGGGTCGATGAGGGTAGTGCGTATGATGTAGTGTATATGGATTTTAGCAAAGCTTTTGAAAGTCCCACATGGCTGACTGGTTATGAAAGTAAAAGCCCATGGGATCCAGGGCAAAGTGGCAAGTTGGATCCAAAATTGGCTCAGGCTGGGAGCAAAGGGTAACGGTTGCTGGGTGTTTTTGTGACTGGAAGGCTGTATCCAGTGGGGTTCCGCAGGGCTCAGTGCTGGGTCCCTTGTTTTTTTGTCGTATATATCAATGACTTGGACTTGAATGTTGGGGGTATGATTAATAAGTTTCCAGATGACACTAAAATAGGCTGTGTGGTTGATAATGAAGAAGAAAGCTGCAGACTGCAGGAAGATATCAATGTACTGGTCAGGTGGGCAGACCAGTGGCAAATGGAATTCAATCTGGATAAGTGTGAGGTAATGCATTTGGGGAGGTCTAACCAGGCAAGGGAATACACATTAAGTGGCAAGACACTGGTGTTGCAGTTGTGTGAGGTGGACTGGTTGGGCTGGGTGCTCTTTGCCTTTCCGTCATTGTCCATAGGTTTACATGTAACCTTTAGCGCTGCTGACCAAGGGTCGTGCGGCTCTTTGTCGACCGGCGCGGACATGATGGGCTGAAATGGCTTCCTTCTGCGCTGTAAATTTCTATGTTTCTAATTGTAGATGAACAGAGGGACTCGGGGTGCAGGTCCACAGATCTCAGGCCAGGTAGATAAGGTGGTTAAGAAGGCATATGGAATACTTGCCTTTATTAGTCGAGGCATGGAATACAAGAGTTGGGAGGTTATGCTTGAACTATATAAAACACTGGTCAGGCTGCAGCTGGAGTACTGTGTGCAGTTCTGGTCACCACAATACAGGAAAGATGTGATTGCACTGGAATGGGTGCAGAGGAGATGGTGCCTGGACTGGAGAATTTTGGCGATGAGGAAAGATTGGAGATGCTGGGTCTGTTTTCTTTGGAACAGAGGAGGCTGAGGGGAGACCTGATTGAGGCGTATGAGATTATGATGGGCCTGTATAGAGTGGATCGGAAGGACCTGTTTCCATTGGCAGAGGGATCAACAACCAGGGGGCATAGATTTAAAGTAATTGGTTTAGAGGAGATACAAAGGGAAATGTCTTCACCCAGAGCATGGTGGGGGTCTGGAGCTCACTGCCTGAAGGATGGTAGAGGCAGAAACCCTCACCACATTTAAAAAATACTTGGATGTGCACTTAGTGCCGTCACCTACTGGGCTACGGACCAAGAGCTGGAGAGTGGGATTAGGCTGGATAGCTCTGTGTCGGCCGGCACGGACACGGTGGGCTGAAATGGCCTCCTTCCATGCTGTAAATTTTGATGATTTTATGATTAATAACCGAGATGAATTGACCGAGTGTAATGTATCCAACTTTGCTGATGATACAAAACTAGGTGGGACAGTAAGCTGTGAGAACACAAGATATATCGATAGACTATGTGAGTGGGCAGTAAGGTGGCAGATGGAGTATAATGTCGGGAAATGTGAGGTTATTCACTTTGGTAGGAACAATAGAAAAACAGTATCTTTTAAATGGAGAAACTTTTAAATTTTGGTGTTGAGTGATTCATGCAAAAAACAGAAAGTGAGCATACAGGTACACAAGCAATAAGGAAGGCAAATGGTATGTTGTCCTTTATTGCAAGGGGTTGGAGTATAAGAGTAAGGAAGTCTTGCTACAATTGTACAGGGCCTTGGTGAGACCACACCTGGAGTACTGTGCACAGTTTTGGTCTCCTTATCGAAGGAAAGAAATACTTGGCTTGGAGACGGTGAACAAAGGTTCACTCGATTGATTCCTGGGATGAGTGGGCTGTCTTATGATGAGAGATTGTGTAGAATGGGCCTATACACTCTCGAGTTTAGAATAATGAGGTGTGATCTCATTGAAACATACAAGGTTCTGAAAGGGACTGACAGGTTAGATGCTGAGAAGTTGACTCCCCCGGCTGGAATGTCTAGACCTAGGGGGCACTGTCTCAGGATAAGGCGTAGGCCATTTAAGACAGAGATGCTCTCCGTTGGTTTGAGGTGTTCCCGAATCAGCGTGTGAAGCTCTGTGTATGACTTCTCCGTTGGTTTCACTGGTGCAAGCAGGTCCCTGATGAGACCGTAGACCGTGGACCCACAGCTGGTCAAAAGAATCGTCCTGCGTTTTCCTTCCAGTGCCACGCCGTCAAGGTCATTGGCCACAAAGTGCTGGTCAAGCCGCTCGATAAAGACTTCCCAATCTTCACCCTCTGCATACTTTTCTAAAACACCAACGGCAGCCATGACTGCGTAAAAGTTCGTGATCTGTAACTCGTCGCCAGTTCTTAGGTCTGCAATTACCATCGAATAACTCCAAGGCCTTGTACTGTGAATAAGAGGTGTGTGACTTCAGTCCATTTAATACGACTGTAAAGTGATGGGCAGCATGGCTGACCACCTTTTATATGCCCCTGCACACCTGGGCAGGTAACCCCTGGGGCCTCCAACAGCAGCGCCCTCAGGTGGTACATCATACACAGTGAATACAAAGAGTTTGCATACATGACAGAGTGGACTCTGGACAGGCTGCTAAACTGTTTGTTTTCTGTGAACAGCTTTCCTTCCGTCAAAAATAGCCTCCTGTAGCCCAGTGACACAAACCGCCCGTTAAACGCCACCAATGTCCTTTGGTCTGGTGAGGTCTCCCTTTGTGAAATATCGGCTGTTGTTAAAGCTTCTCGTTCTGACTCGCTTACATAGAAACATAGAAAGTAGGTGCAGGAGTAGGCCATTCGGCCCTTCGAGCCTGCACCGCCATTCAATATGATCATGGCTGATCATACAACCTCAGTAGCCCGCCCCTGCCTTCTCTCCATACCCTCTGATCCCTTTAGCCGTAAGGGCCACATCTAACTACCTTTCGAATATGTCCAACGAACTGGCCTCAACAACTTTCTGTGGTAGAGAATTCCACAGGTTCAAAACTCTCTGGGTGAAAAAGTTTCTCCTCATCTTGGTCCTAAATGGCTTACCTCTTATCTTTAGACTGTGACCCCTGGCTCTGGACTTCCCCAACATCGCGAACATTCTTCCTGCATCTAACCTGTCCAGTCCCGTCAGAATTTTATAAGTTTCTATGGGATCCCCTCTCATTCCTCTAAATTCCAGTGAGTATAAGCCTAGTCGATGCAGTCTTAGAAACATAGAAACATAGAAAATAGGTGCAGGAGTAGGCCATTCGGCCCTTCGAGCCTGCACCACCATTCAATATGATCATGGCTGATCATTCACCTCAGTACCCCATTCCTGCTTTCTCTCCATACCCCTTGATCCCTTTAGCCATAAGGGCCACATTAACTCCCTTTTGAATATATTTAACGAACTGGCCTCAACAACTTTCTGTGGTAAAGAATCCCACAGGTTCACAATTCTCTGGGTGAAGAAGTTTCTCCTCATCTCGGTCCTAAATGGCTTACCCCTTATCCTTAGACTGTGACCCCTGGTTCTGGACTACCCCAACATCGGGAACATTTTTCCTGCATCTAACCTGTCTAAACCTGTCAGAATTGTATATGTTTCGATGAGATCCCCTCTCATTCTTCTAAATTCCAGTGAATATAAACCTAGTCGATGTGCACCATGCACATCATGAAATATTAAAGAAATGAGCAGCTCCTTAACTGGGGAGATTGCTTCAGCTCCTTTGCAACTCAGAGTTACCTTCCTTGACACACATCTCATGTTGCCGACAGCTTGATGCATGGATATCAATGAGGCACTGGGCTACAGAAATAAATTGGGAACTATAGAGACTTACACAAGTTTGAAGCTGTAGTGCACTTCCAGCTGGTGACTCGAGTACCCAGTGCCATTGATAGAAGTTGAGAGTTCCTTCAAGGCCAAAGCAGGAGAGACTAGGAGCCCAGAGGAACAAAAGAGCCTGAAGCTATTATAATGACGTGCCAGCGAAAATCTCATGGCGAGGACCCAAGGTGTCAATGATAAAATCTGCATTAAGCCCACTTTTATCCCCTGCTCATTTGTGCTCATCGAAACCGAAGGAGGTTAACGCTTGGGAACACTATGGCTTGGAAATCCCAGCCTCCCCGGGTCCGTACGGAATGTGTATGGAGTGTGTACGGACCCAGGAAGACAACTGAAAACCCAATTTTCTGCGCATAGTGCGCATGCGCTGAAAACCGGCTTTTCCGATCTGTCAAGCTGGAGCTTGACCCATCCAACACATCTCGGGAGCGAGGACATTTGCAAGGGCAAGATTGAGGGATTTTCCCATATCTTGTCCAGCAAATGTCCTCGGAATTCTTGCGCCTGTAAAAGCAGGCACATAGCCTACTGTTACAGGCGCAAGTGTTTAAAAACATACATAAACATAATAAAATTAAATTAAATAAACACATTTTATTTTAAAAACTCTGCCCACTAAGGTAAGTTTATTTTTATCACGAATTACAAAACTTTAAAAAAAAAAATCGGAAAAATATTGTTTTTCTCTAAGGCATTTATTAACTTTAATTTAAATTAATTTTAATTATGTGAGGTCTGTTTTTTATTTATTATTAGTGTGTGTTTGATTTTTTTTCCCATTAATTGCAATGAGAACTAGTAGATACGGAGTTCTCATTGCTATTTGTGGGAAAGCTGTGGAATACCTAACCTGATTGGCTGAGCAGTCACACATGACTGTACCTTCAGTCCTGCCATCCCGGCAATCAGTCTGGTGAACCTTTGCTGCACTCCCTCAATATCAAGCATGTCCTTCCTCAGATTAGGAGACCAAAACTGCACACAATACTCAAGGTGTGGTCTCACCAAGGCCCTGTACAGTAAGACCTCCCTGCTCCTCTGCTCAAATCCCCTCACTATGAAGGCCAGCATGCCATTTGCTTTCTTTACTGCCTGCTGTACCTGCATGCCAACCTTCAATGACTGATGTACCATGACACCCAGGTCTCGTTGCACCTCCCCTTTTACTAATCTATCACCATTCAGATGATGATCTGCCTTCCTGTTTTTGCCACCAAAGTGGATAACCTCACATTTATCCACATTATACTGCATCTGCCATGCATTTGCCCATTCACCTAACCTGTCCAAGTCACCCTGCAGCCTCTTAGCATCCTCCTCACAGCTCACACCACCACCCAGCTTAGTGTCATCTGCAAACTTGGAGATATTACATTCAATTCCTTCATCTAAATCATTAATGTATATTGTAAATAGCTGGGGTCCCAGCACTAAACCCTGCGGCACCCCACTAATCATTGCCTGCCATTCTGAAAAGGACCCGTTTATTCCCACTCTGTTTCCTGTCTGCCAACCAGTTCTCTATCCACATCAATACATTACCCCCAATCCCATGTGCCTTAATTTTGCACACCAATCTCGTGTGTGGGACCTTGTCAAAAGCCTTTTGAAAGTCCAATACACCACATCCACTGGTTCTCCCTTGTCCACTCTACTAGTTACATCCTCAAAAAATTCTAGAAGATTTGTCAAGCATGATTTCCCTTTCATAAATCTATGCTGACTTGGACCGATCTTGTCACTGCTTTCCAAATGCGCTGCTATTTCATCTTTACTAATTGATTCCAGCATTTTCCCCACCACCGATGTCAGGCTGACCGGTCTATAATTCCCTGTTTTCTTTCTCTCTCCTTTTTTAAAAAGTGGTGTTACATTAGCTACCCTCCAATCCATAGGAACTGATCCAGAGTCCATGGAATGTTGGAAAATGATCACCAATGCATCTACTATTTCTAGGGCCACTGCCTTAAGTACTCTGGGATACAGACTATCAGGCCCTGGGGATTTATCGGCCTTCAGTCCCTTCAATTTCCCTAACACCATTTCCTGACTAATAAGGATTTCCCTCAGTTCCCCCTTCTCGCTAGACCCTTGGTCCCCTAGTATTTTCGGGAGGTTATTCGTGTGTTCCTTCGTGAACCAAAATATTTGTTCAAATGGTCTGCCATTTCCTTGTTCCCCATTAGAAATTCCCCTGATTCTGACTGCAAGGGACCTACATGAGTTTTCACTAACCTTTTTCTCTTCACAGTCTGCTTTTGCAGTCAGTTTTTATGTTCCCAGCAAGCTTCCTCTTGTACTCTATTTTCCCCCTCCTAATTAAACCCTTTGTCCTCCTCTGCTGAATTTTAAATTTCTCCCAGTCCTCAGGTTTGCTGCTTTTTCTTGCCAATTTTAATGCCTCTTCCTTGGATTTAACACTTTCCCTAATTTCCCTTGTTAGCCACGGTTGAGCCACCTTCCCCGTTTTATTTTTACTCCAGACAGGGATGTACAATTGTTGTAGTTTATCCATGTGATATTTAAATGTCTGCCATTGCCTATCCACCGTCAACCCTTTAAGTAACATTCTGCAGTCTATCCTAGCCAATTCACGTCTCATACCTCAAAGTTTCCTTTCTTTAAGTTCAGGACCCTAGTCTCTGAATTAACTGTGTCGCTCAGTTCTCAGATGGATTCCACACAGTTTGTAACAAGTCCTCAATCAGCTGGGCTTATTGTCGAGACATCAAGGACTTGAAACACTGCGTGTGTGGGAAACAAACCTGATTTATTGGACAGTGATACAGAATAAACTCTGTCCCAGTTATAGGGATTACTAACATCAGTTTTACCAAACCCCAACTGCCCGAATGAACATGGTTGAGTCCTGGATATGATTAGCAGCAACAATAACAGCAGAATCCAACCCCTGTACTCACTCGTGAACTCGCTGGTGGCTCAGTAGGTTGGATAAATTAGTGAATCCCTTCCCACACTCGGGGCAGGTGAACAGCATCTCCCCAATGTGAATTCGCTGGTGTGTCAGCAGATCCTTTGTGCTTTAATTTATTCATTTATTCCTATTTTAATAGATTTGCTGAATGTGGCCCATACCAAGTGCCAGGATATTGGATCAGGCCCACCATAGAAAATGAGTTTGACCCCGAGGTAGACAATGTCAACCGGATTTCCCCATCCACCAACCTAACAACTTCTTTACAAACTCAAGCTAGTTTGTAAGACGTGACCTTGTTTACCGGAATCCGTGTTCAGTATCTCTAATGGCCCCTTCCCTTTCCCCATGATGGAAAACAGCATCTCTCAGGATCCCTTCAAGCACCTTCCCGGTGATCGAGGTCACATTGATGGGCCTTCAGTTCCCGAGCTCAGACTTGTGCCCAATTTGGAAAATGGGAACTACATGTGCTACCTTCCAATCTCAGGGAACAACCCATGACTACTGAGCTGTTGGAGATATGGGCAAGGGGCTAACAGAGCACCTGTCCCATCTCTTTAAACACCCTTGGGTAGATATCATCCGCACCTTACACATCAAGATTAACCCGCACGGTGACTATACTGTCAGTGAAGAGAGACGAGAAAGACCAAAGTGCCATTTGCCCCTCTCAGTGTGGCCCTGAAGGACTGTGTCCAGGCTGAAGTTCTCCCCCCATACGATCCTCCCCCCAGATTGTCCTCTCTGAGCTTCAGCCAGGTGATGCTCAACACTCAGGCGGGAAAGTCAAAAATCTACAGCAATGTGTTGAAAGCAACATTAATTTATTTGTATATATCCCAAATATTAAACTCCAGTCCAGTTACAGGAGTTATTATCATCAGTGGAAACAAACCCCAACTATCAGCATGAACATGATTCAGTCGGGATGTGATTACCAGCAACAATAACAGCAGAATCCAACCACTGCAGTCACTTGTGAACACGCTGGTGTGTCAGCAGGTAGGATGACCGAGTGAATCGCTTCCCACACTCAGAGCAGGTGAACGGCCTCTCCCCAGTGTGAATTCGCTGGTGTATCAGCAGGTGGGATGATCGAGTGAATCGCTTCCCACACTCAGAGCAGGTGAACGGCCTCTCCCCAGTGTGAATTCGCTGGTGTATCAGCATGTCGCATGATCGAGTGAATCCCTTCCCACACTCAGAGCAAGTGAACGGCCTCTCCCCAGTGTGAACTCGCTGGTGGAACAGCAGGCTGGATGACTGAATGAATCCCTTCCCACACTCAGAGCAGGTGAACGGCCTGTCCCCAGTGTGAACTCGCTGGTGTGTCAGCAGGTTGGATGATCGAGTGAATCCCTTCCCACACTCAGAGCAGGTGAACGGTCTCTCCCCAGTGTGAATTTGCTGGTGTAACAGCAGGCTGGATGACTGAATGAATCCCTTCCCACACTCAGAGCAAGTGAACGGTCTCTCCCCAGTGTGAACTCGCTGGTGTATCAGCAGGTGGGACGATCGAGTGAATCGCTTCCCACACACGGGGCAGGTGAACGGCCTCTCCCCAGTGTGAATTCGCTGGTGTATCAGCAGGTCGGATGACTGAGTGAATCTCTTCCCACACTCCGAGCAGGTGAACGGCCTCTCCCCAGTGTGAACTCGCTGGTGTATCAGCAGGTTGGATGACCGAGTGAATTGCTTCCGACACACGGGGCAGGTAAACGGCCTCTCCCCAGTGTGAACTCGCTGGTGTATCAGCAGGTTGGATGACTGAGTGAATCGCTTCCCACACTCAGAGCAGGTGAACAGCCTCTCCCCAGTGTGAACTCGCTGGTGTCTCAGCAGGCTGGATGACTGAGTGAATCGCTTCCCACACTCAGAGCAGGTGAACGGTCTCTCCCCAGTGTGACCTCGCTGGTGTGTTTCCAGCTGGGACGGAGAGTTGAAACGTTTCCCACAGTCCCCACATTTACACGGTTTCTCCCCAGTGTGAATGCGCTTGTGTCTCTCCAGGTTGGATGATCGGCTGAAGCCTTGTCCACACACAGAGCACGTGTACCGTTTCTCCCTGCTGTGAACGGTGCTTTTTGCTTCCATGGTCAGAGGCCGATGATATTCCGTTCCCGATGAATCGAGTGACTCCATCAGATCTTAATGTGATGTTTGGTTTGAGCCTCCGGTAGACAAATCCTCACCTTTTAATACCCTGTAAAGAGAATTTCAAACAGGAAAAAGGGTGGGTGAGAGAGAACCCACAAAAACAAAAAAGGCAGGTTGTGAAATTGAGCTGAATGAACCTGGTTATTTGTGCGGCCATCAGCAGAAAGAAAGTGACCATGAAAGCTGTCGGATTGTGGTAATAACCCAACTGGTCACTAATGTCCTTCAGGGACGGGAACCCACCGCCCGGTCTGGGCCCACACAAGACTCTGGCCTCTATGGGAGGAGAGAGAGGTGGCCAGGGCGAAGGTGAGGGACTTTATACATCTGCAACTCAACCAGAACTTTGACACAACCTCCCAAACCCACAACCTGTACCACCTAGATGGACCAGGGCAGCAGGTGCATGGGAAATCCATCACCTCCAAGTTCCCCTTCAAGTCTCACACCATCCTGACTTGGGCATATATCACCATTCCTACATCGTCACTGGGTGAAAATCCTGGAACTCCTCACCTAACAGCATTGTGGGAGGACCTTCACCACACGGACTGCAGTGGTTCGAGAAGGCCCACATCACCTTGTCAAGGGGCAAATGAAATTGGAAATATATTCTGGCCTTACTAGCGACTCCCACATCCCAAGAATGGATTAAAACAAATCTGTATATTGAAAGCCTCTACAGAAATACTTGTTCCTAAAACAATACTCTTCTACATAGTGAGGACAGTGTGTGTTTAGCACCTAATCTCCCCTAGAATCCACCGCCGTTGACAGTCTCTCATCGGAAATTGTTGGGCCCGACTGGGCTCAGAGGTACTGGGGGTTAAACCCAGCAGCTTCTCCCCCTCTCCACTCCAGCTCAAACTGATGCAACAAACAGACCCACACAGGCCAGGGAGCGACTTCCGCATCCAGTGCCCACCCTGATACAGAGCGGCTCTGGATTGGTCTCTCTGTGTTTCCTGTATCGATGCACTTAGGATCAGTATATGAGGGAGAAGGGAATCGAGGCTGATGCTGATAGAGTTAGAACCATAGAATCAGAGAATGGTTACAGCACGGAACAAGACCATTCGGCCCGTCGAGCCCGTGCCTGCTCTCTGCAAGAGCACCTCAGCTAGTCCCACTCCCCCCGCCCTTACCCCACAGCCCTGCTAATGTTTTCTTTCAGATACTTATCCAACACCCTTTTGAAAGCCGTGATTCAGTCTGCCTCCACCACCCTCTCAGGCCGTGCATTCCAGATATTAACCACTCGCTGCGCAAAAAGGTTTTTTCTTGTATTGCCTTTGATTCTTTTGCCAATCACCTTAAATCTGTGTCCTCTGGTTCTCGACCCTTCAGCCAATGGGAACAGTTTCTCTCTATCTACTCTGGCAAGACCCCTCATGATTTTGAACACCTCCATCAAATCTCCTCTCAATCTTCCCTGCTCTAAGGAGAACATAAGAAATTGGAGCAGGAGTCAGCCACCTGGCCCCTCGAGCCTGCTCCCCATTCAATAACATCATGGCTGATCTGATCATGGACTCAGCTCCACTTCCCCGCCCGCTCCCCATAACCCTTTACTCACTTATCGCTCAAAAATCTGTCTATCTCCACCTTAAATACAGTCAATGACCCAGCCTCCACAGCTCTCTTGGACAGAGAATTCCACAGATTTACAACCCTCTGAGAGAAGAAATTCCCCATCATCTCAGTTTTAACTGGGCGACCCTTTATTCTGAAACTATGCCCCCTAGTTCTAGATTCCCCCATGACTGGAAACACCCTCTCTGCATCTACCTTGTCGAGCCCCCTCAGTATCTTATATGTTTCAATAAGATCACCTCTCATTCTTTTGAACTCCAATGAATATAAGCCCAACCAACTCAACCTTTCTTCATAAGATATCCCCTTCATCTCAGGAATCAACCTTCTCTGAACTGGAGCCAATGAAAGTATCCTTCCTTAAATACGGAGATGAAAACTGTACGAGGTACTCCAGGTGTGGCCTCACGAATACCTTGTAGAGTTCTAGCAGGACTTCTCAGCTTCTATCCCCCTTGAAACCCCAGCTTCTCCAGTCTGTCCAGGTAACTGAAGTCCCTCATCCCGGGAATCATTCTCGTAAATCTTTTCTGCACCCTCTCAAAGGCCTTCACAACCTTCCTAAAGCTGGTGCCCAGAATTGGACACAGTACTCCAGTTGAGGCCGGACCAGTGTTTTGTACAGGTTCACGCTTTTGAACTCTATACCTCTATTTATAAACAGAGATACTGTCTAGTGTAATATAAACAGGGACCGGGCCTAGTGTAATATAAATAGGGATCGGGTCTAGTGTAATATAAACAGGGACCGGGTCGAGTGTAATATAAACAGAGACAGGGTCTGGTATAATATAAACAGAGACAGGGTCTAGTGTAATATAAACAGAGACAGGATCCAGTGTAATATAAAAAGAGACAGGGTCTAGTGTAATATAAACAGAGTCAGGGCCTAGTGTAATATAAACAGAGACAGGGTCTGGTATAATATAAACAGAGACAGGGTCTAGTGTAATATAAACAGAGACAGGGCCTCGTGTAATATAAACAGAGACAGGGTCTAGTGTAATATAAACAGGGACAGGGCCTCGTGTAATATAAACAGGGACAGGGCCTAGTGTAATATAAACAGAGACAGGGTCTGGTGTAATATAAACAGAGTCAGGGTCTAGTGTAATATAAACAGAGTCAGAGCCTAGTGTAATATAAACAGAGACAGGGTCTAGTGTAATATAAACAGACACAGGGTCTAGTGTAATATAAAAAGAGACAGGGTCTAGTGTAATATAAACAGAGACATGGTCTAGTATAATATAAACAGAGACAGGGTCTAGTGTAATATAAACAGACACAGGGTCTAGTGTAATATAAACAGAGACAGGGTCTAGTGTAATATAAACAGAGACAGGGTCTAGTGTAATATAAACAGGGACAGGGTCTAGTGTAATATAAACAGAGACAGGGTCTAGTGTAATATAAACAGAGACAGGGTCTAGTGTAATATAAACAGAGACAGGGTCTAGTGTAATATAAACAGAGACAGGGTATAGTGTAATATAAACAGAGACAGGGTCTCGTGTAATATAAACAGAAACAGGGTCTAGTGGAATATAAACAGAGTCAGGGCCCAGTGTAATATAAACAGAGACAGGGTCTGGTATAATATAAACAGAGACAGGGTATAGTGTAATATAAACAGAGACAGGGTCTAGTGTAATATAAACAGAGACAGGGTCTAGTGTAATATAAACAGAGACAGGGTCTAGTGTAATATAAACAGAGACAGGGTCTAGTGTATTATAATCAGAGTCAGGACCTAGTGTAATATAAACAGAGACAGGGTCTAGTGTAATATAAACAGAGACAGGGTCTAGTGTAATATAAACAGAGACACGTCTAGTGTAATATAAACAGAGACAGGGTCTAGTGTAATATAAACAGAGACAGGGTCTAGTGTAATATAAACAGAGACACGGTCTAGTGTAATATAAACAGAGACAGGGTCTAGTGTAATATAAACAGAGACAGGGTCTAGTGTAATATAAACAGAGACAGGGTCTAGTGTAATATAAACAGGGACAGGGTCTAGTGTAATATAAACAGAGACAGGGCCTAGTGTAATATAAACAGAGTCAGGGCCTAGTGTAATATAAACAGAGACAGGGTCTAGTGTAATATAAACAGGGACAGGGTCTAGTGTAATATAAACAGAGACAGGGTCAAGTGTAATATAAACAGGGACAGGGTCTAGTGTAATATAAACAGAGACAGGGTCAAGTGTAATATAAACAGAGACAGGGTCTAGTGTAATATAAACAGAGTCAGGGCCTAGTGTAATATAAACAGAGACAGGGTCTAGTGTAATATAAACAGAGACAGGGTCAAGTGTAATATAAACAGGGACAGGGTCTAGTGTAATATAAACAGAGACAGGGTCAAGTGTAATATAAACAGAGACAGGGTCTAGTGTAATATAAACAGAGACAGGGTCTAGTGTAATATAAACAGAGACAGGGTCTAGTGTAATATAAACAGAGACAGGGTCTGGTGTAATATAAACAGAGACAGGGTCTAGTGTAATATAAACAGAGACAGGGTCTAGTGTAATATAAACAGAGACAGGGTCTAGTGTAATATAAACAGAGACAGGGTCTGGTGTAATATAAACAGAGACAGGGTCTAGTGTAATATAAACAGAGACAGGGTCTGGTGTAATATAAACAGAGACAGGGTCTAGTGTAATATGAACAGAGACAGGGTGCAGTGTAATATAAACAGAGACAGGGCCTGGTGTAATACGGTGCGAACTGGTTTAAAAGTTCTGCAGATCTGATTCAACACCAGTGAGTTCACACTGATGGGAAACAGTTCAGTCGCTCTCGCTGTGGGAAGAGGTTCAGTCATTCACCCTCACTGCACACCGACACACTCACACTGGGGAGAGGCCATTTACCTGCTCCGTGTGTGGGAAGGGATGCACTTGTTCATCCATGCTGCAGAGTAAGGGATCAGACATTTAGGACTGAGATGAGGAGAAATTTCCTCACTCAGAGGATGGTGAATCTTTGGAAATCTCTGCTCCAGAGAGCTGTAGGTGCTCAGCCGTTGAGCAGATTCAAGACAGAGGGTGATCATTTTTTGGAAACTAAGGGAATTAAGGGATATAGGGATAGTGCGGGAAGATGAGTTGAGGTAGAAGATCAGCCATGATCTTGTTGAATGGCAGAGCAGGCCTGAAGGGCCAAAATGGCCGACTCCGGCTCTTATCTGTTATGTTCTGATGTACAGGTGGACACGGCCTGCTCCCTCTCCCGGGCCAACCGGGCAAGGACAAGACCGCAGGAAGAGAGGCAGGCAGCCAGAGCAACCCCCTGGGCCCTGCCCATCCTGGGCCTACAAATTGCTGTTCTAGCCAGGCCCAAGAGCAGGTCCAGGAGAAGATCCTCTGATTACCCATACCCTCCACACCAAAGATTAGGAACATGGGGCTAAATTGTAACCAAACATCGAAGAGCAAGTTATTATTTCAATGGAGAAAGATTACAAAGTGCTGCAGTACAGCGGGACCTGGGGGTCTGGTGCTTGAAACACAAGGTTAGTATGCAGGTACAGCAAGTGATCAGGAAGGCCAATGGAATCTTGACCTTTATTGCAAAGGGGATGGAGTATAAAAGCAGGGAAGTCTTGCTACAGTTGTACAGGGTGTTGGTGAGGCCACACCTAGAATACTGAGTCCAGTTTTGGTTTCTTTATTTAAGAAAGGATATACTTGCTTTGGAGGCAGTTCAGAGAAGGTTCACCAGGTTGATTCAGGAGATGAGGGGATTGACTTATGAGGAAAGGTTGAGTAGGTTGGGCTTCTACTCATTGGAATTGAGAAGAATGAGAGGTGATCTTATCGAAACGTATAAGATTATGAGGGGGCTTGACAAGGTGGATGCAGAGAGGATGTTTCCACTGAT
Source organism: Pristiophorus japonicus (assembly GCF_044704955.1). Taxonomy (NCBI): domain Eukaryota; kingdom Metazoa; phylum Chordata; class Chondrichthyes; family Pristiophoridae; genus Pristiophorus; species Pristiophorus japonicus. Next base: position 489,802 of record NW_027251590.1, on the reverse strand, counting down.
AGGGGAGATTAGAACTAGAGACCATATTCTTAGAATAAGGGGCCATCCATTCAAAACTGAGCTAAGGAGGAATTTCTTCTCTCAGAGGGTTGTAAATCTTTGGAATTCGCTGCTTCAGAGAGCTGTGGAAGCTGAGTCATTGAATAAATATAAGACAGAGATAGACAGTTTCTTAACCAATAAGGGAATAAGGGGTTATGGGGAACGGGCAGGGAAGTGGACCTGAGTCCATGATCGGATCAGCCATGATCGTATTAAATGGTGGAGCAGGCTTGAGGTGCCGTATAGCCTACTCCTGCTCCTATTTCTTATGTTATGTAAAATAATGACAAATGTTAAACTGTTTTGCTGACAAAAGAAATCTCGATTTGACTTTTAAAGGATAAATTGTTCAACGGGGGTTCACACAGACTCACCTGACTGGCTAACTCAGGATCCACCTCTCAAGCACCGCGATTGGTTACAGAACACGCTGCTCCCTGGGCCCTCCGGCCTCTGAGCTCTCTTCCTGTTGGTTCCCAGGGCAATCAATCACCACTCACCAACATTACGCTGCCAGATGAAGTTGAGGGGCTCAGAGGAAGAAATAAATTAGGCCGTGAATCTGAGTTAAGAAATAAAATGAGAGAAGCATGATTACATTTATAAACAAAACTATTTAAAGTCAAATCAAATGAATTATTGTAATTAATATATTCCTTTTGGGCCAAGTGGGAAACAAGTGATGTGTGGGCTGTGCAGAGTGTCTGTGCCCGGTTACACAGCGTGTCCCTGGCTCCCCGCTCCAAGTGCACATGTTTCAGCTCACATCCAACTGACTGGATAAACCTCGGCCGTCTAAACCCATCACACAAATATCAGCATTTGTGTTTAGTTCTGCTCAACCTTTATAAACACTGGTTAGGCCTCAGCTGGTGCACTGTGTTCAATTCTGGGCACCACACTTTCAAAAGGATGTCTACACCTTAGAGAGGGTGCAGATGAGATTTACTAGAATGGTACGAAGGATGAGGGACTTCAGTTATGTGGAGATACTGGAGAAGCTGCAGTTATTCTCCTTGGAGCAGAAAAGGTTAAGAGGAGATTTGTTAGTGTTCAAAATCATGAACAGTTTTAATAGACTAAAGAAGGAGAAACACTTTCCAGTGGCAGAAGGGTCGGTAACCAGAGGACACAGAGTTCAGGTGATTGGCAAAAGAAGCAGAGGCGACATGAGGGAACATTTTATAAGCAGCGAGTTGTTGCAATCTGGAACGCACTGCCTGATAGGGTGGTGGAAGCAGATTCAATAGTAACTTTCAAACGTGAATTGGATAAATACTTAAGCGACAATATTTGCAGAGCTATGGGGAAAGATCAGGGGAGTGGAACTAACTGGATAGCTCTACCATAAAGGTAACAAGGAGGATCGAGATGTAGTGGATATGGATTTTAGCAAGGCTTTTGATAAGGTCCCACGTAAGAACATAAGAAATAGGAGCAGGAGTAGGCCATACGGCCCCTCGAGCCTGCTCTGCCATTTAATACAATCTGGCCTGATCCAATCATGGACTCAGGTCCACTTCCCTGCCCGCTCCCCATAACTCCTTATTCTCTTATCGGTTAGGGCAGACTGTTCACAAAAATAAAAACCCATGGGATCCAGGGCAATGTGGCAAGTTGGATCCAAAATTGGCTCAGAGGCAGGAAGCAAAGGTAATGGTCGATGGGTCTTTTTGTGACTGGAAGGCTGTTTCCAGTGGGGTTCCTTGGGGCTCAGTACTGGGTCCCTGGCTTTTTGTGGTATATATCAATGATTTTGACCTGAGTTTAGGGGTATGACTAAGAAGTTTGCAAATGATACAAAAATTGGCCATGTGGTTGATAATGAAGAAGAAAGCTGTCGACTGCAGGAAGATATCAATGGACTGGTCAGGTGGGCAGAACAGGGGCAAATGGAATTCAACCAAGTGTGAGGCAATGAATTTGGGGAGGGCTAACAAGATAAGGGAATACACAATAAATGGTAACTGAGAAGTGTAGAGGTACAGAACGATCTTGGAGTGCTTGTCCACAGATCCCTGAAGAGAGCAGCAGAGGTAGATAAGGTGGTTAAGAAAGCATTCAGGATACTTGCTTGTATTAGCCGAGGCATAGAATACAAGAGCAGGGAGGTTATGCTTGAACTGTATAAAACACTCGTTAGGCCACAGCTAGAGTACTGCGTGCAGTTGTGGCTACCACATTACAGGAAAGATGTGATTGTACTTGACAGGGTACAGAGATTTACGAGGATGTTGCCTGTAATGGAGAATGTTAGCTGTGAGGAAAGATTGAATAGGTTGGGGTTGTTTTCTTAGGGAAAGAGGACACTGAGAGGAACCTCATCAAGGTGTATCAAATTATGAGGGGCCTAGATAGAGTGGATAGGAAGGACCTATTTCCCTTCGCAGATGATCAATAATTGGGGGGGGGGGGGCATAGATTTAAAGTAATTGAAAGAAGGTTTGGAGGGGAGACCTGAATGAGGTATATAAAATTATGAGGGGCCTGGATAAAGTGGATAGCAAGGACCTATTTCCCTTAGCAGAGGGGTCAGCTGTGGCTCAGTGGGTAGCACTCTCATCTCTCAGTCAGAAGGTTGTGGGTTCAAGTCCCACTCCAGGGACTTGAGCACAGAAACTGTAGGCTGACAGTGCAGTGCAGTGCTGAGGGAGTGCTGCACTGTCGGATGAGACATTAAACTGAGGCCCCGTCAACTCTTTATCTGGTGGACGTAAAAGATCCCATGGCACTATTTCGAAGAAGAGCAGGGGAGTTAGCCCCGGTGTCCTGGACAGTATTTATCCCTCAACCAAAATAACAAAACAGTTTATCCGGTCAATATCACGTTGCTGGCTGTGGGATCTTGCTGTGCACAAATTAGCTGCTGCAGTTCCCACATTACAACAGTGACTACGTTCCAACAGAACTTCATTCTCTGTGAAGAGCTTTGAGACGTCTGGTGGCGGTGAGAGGCGCTATATAAATGTAAGTCTTACATCAATGTAAGCCGAGAGCTGTACAGTGGGATCAGGCTGGAGAGCTCTGTGCCGGCCGGCAGGGACACGATGGGCCGAATGGCCTCCTTCTGTGATGTCACCGCCTGGGGCTCTATGACGTCACAGGTCTCAGCAGCAGCCGCACTGCCTGATGGGTGATTGACAGCCGAGAGTCCGCGCCTGCGCACCGGGGATCCGCTCCCGACACAGCGCCCCCTATCGGTCACCATCGGTAATAACTGCGCATGCCCAAAGGATACATACCGACCGACCCAACACACGGGGCTACGCCTGCGCACTCGGGTCCTGTGGCGCGGAGTCGGGTCCTGTGGCGCGGGGCCTTCCGGGGAAAGGTGTTTGTGTCCGTTAAAGAGCCGCGATCGGTGACGTAAAGTGAGTTTTCTCCGCTCCGATTGGGTAGAGAATGGCGCGGGGGGGAGGGGGAGAATAAAGGCAAATCCAAACCTGAGAGTCCGCACATCCGGGTCCCCGACACACGTCACACAGTCTGGCGGAGCGCGCTCGAGGGACACGTGACCCGGGCCCACGGCCTGATTGACGGGAACTTCCGACCAATGGGGAGCGAGCTGGCGGCGGGTCCTCCAACCAATCGGGGAGCCCGAGGGGCGGGACCTGTGCCGCTGATTGGCTGAGCCGCAACAACAACAACTGGTATTTACACACGTCACAAAAGGCGGGAAGGCGCTTCCCAGCGCGCGGTGTGAGAGTGTTCCAGGACAAACACATTGGGCCCCGAGACACAACAATCAGTGAAGGCCGGGGAGCGACAGGCCGCTCACAGAGGCGGCTTTTAAACAGCGGCTTGTCGGGGGACACAGAGGGAGAGCTTCAGGGAGGGGCTTCCCGAGCCTGGGGCCCAGGCAGCTCAAGGCACGGCCACCGCTGGTGGAGCCATTCTAATCCGGGATGGTCAAGGCCAGAGTTAGAGGCTGTCTCAGGGGGAGGGAGGGTCAAGGCCAGAGTTAGAGGCTGTCTCAGGGGGAGGGAGGGTCAAGGCCAGAGTTAGAGGCTGTCTCAGGGGGCGGGGGGTCACAGAGATAGGGAGGGTCAAGGCCAGAGTTAGAGGCTGTCTCAGGGGGAGGGGGGTCACAGAGATAGGGAGGGTCAAGGCCAGAGTTAGAGGCTGTCTCAGGGGGAGGGAGGTCACAGAGATAGGGAGGGTCAAGGCCAGAGTTAGAGGCTGTCTCAGGGGGAGGGAGGGTCAAGGCCAGAGTTAGAGGCTGTCTCAGGGGGAGGGAGGTCACAGAGATAGGGAGGGTCAAGGCCAGAGTTAGAGGCTGTCTCAGGGGGAGGTGTGAGACTGAGGGAGATCACAGAGATAGGGAGGGTCAAGGCCAGAATTAGAGGCTGTCTCAGGGGGAGGGAGGTCACAGAGATAGGGAGGGTCAAGGCCAGATTTAGAGGCTGTCTCAGGGAGAGGGGGATCACAGAGATAGGGAGGGTCAAGGCCAGAATTAGAGGCTGTCTCAGGGGGAGGGAGATCACAGAGATAGGGATGGTCAAGGCCGGAATTAGAGGCTGTCTCAGGGGGAGGGGGATCACAGAGATAGGGAGGGTCAAGGCCAGAATTAGAGGCTGTCTCAGGGGGATCACAGAGATGGGGAGGGTCAAGGCCAGAATTAGAGGCTGTCTCAGGGGGAGGGAGGTCACAGAGATAGGGAGGGTCAAGGCCAGAATTAGAGGCTGTCTCGGGGGGATGTGTGAGAGACTGAGGGAGATCACAGAGATAGGGAGGGTCAAGGCCAGAATTAGAGGCTGTCTCGGGGGGAGGGGGGTGTGAGACTGAGGGAGATCACAGAGATAGGGAGGGTCAAGGCCAGAATTAGAGGCTGTCTCAGGGGGAGGGAGGGAAGTGTGAGACTGAAGGAGATCACAGAGATAGGGAGGGTTAAGGCCAGAATTAGAGGCTGTCTCAGGGGGAGGGAGGTGTGAGACTGAGGGAGATCACAGAGATAGGGAGGGTCAAGGCCAGAATTAGAGGCTGTCTCAGGGGGAGGGAGGTGTGAGACTGAGGGAGATCACAGAAATAGGGAGGGGCAAGGCCAGAATTAGAGGCTGTCTCAGGGGGAAGGCGGGGGGTTGTGAGACTGAGGGAGATCACAGAAATAGGGAGGGGCAAGGCCAGAATTAGAGGCTGTCTCAGGGGGGGGTGTGAGACTGAGGGAGATCACAGAGATAGGGAGGGGCGAGGCCGTGGAGGGATTTGTAAACCAAGAGGAGAATTCTGAAATCGAGGCGTTGCTTAACCGGGAGCCAATGTCGGTCAGTGAGCGCAGGGGTGGTGGGTGATACTTACCAACAGATCCATTACACACCCAATCCACGTCCAGACCGGGGTCAAACAGGGCTGCGTCATTGCCCCAACCCTCTTCTCAATCTTCCTCACTTGCCATGCTCCACCTCACACTCAACAAGCTCCCCACTGGAGTGGAACTAAACTACAGAACCAGTGGGAACCTGTTCAACCTTCGCCGTCTCCAGGCCAGGTCCAAGACCACCCCAACCTCTGTCGTCGAGCTACAGTACGCGGACGACGCCTGCGTCTGCGCACATCCAGAGGCTGAACGCAAGTCATAGTCAACGTATTGATGAGGAGTATGAAAGCATAGGCCTTACGCTAAATATCTGAAAGACAAAGGTCCTCCATCAGCCTGTCCTCGCCGCACAGCACTGCCCCCCGAGTCATCAAGATCCACGGTGCGGCCCTGGACAACGTGGACCATTTCCCATACCTCAGGAGCCTCTTATCAACAAGAGCAGACATTGACGACGAGATTCAACACCGCCTCCAGTGCAGCCTTGGGCCCCCTGAGGAAAAGTGTTTGAAGACCAGGCCTTCAAATGTGCCACCAAGCTCATGGTCCACAGGGCTGTAGTAATACCCACCCTCCTGTATGGCTCAGAAACATGGACCATGTACAGTAGACACCTCAAGTTGCTGGAGAAATACCACCAACGATGTCTCCACAAGATCCTGCAAATCCCCTGGGAGGACAGACGCACCAACATTAGTGTCCTCGACCAGGCCAACATCCCCAGAATTGAAGCACTGACCACACTTGATCAACTCCGCTGGGCAAGCCATATCGTTCGCATGCCAGACACGACACCCAAAGCAAGCGCTCTACTCTGAACTCCTTCACGGCAAACGAGCCAAAGGTGGACAGAGGAAATGTTACTAGGACACCCTCAAAGCCTCCCTGGTAAAGTGCAACATCCCCCCCGACACCTGGGAGTCCCTGGCCAAAGACCGCCTTAAGTGGAGGAAGTGCATCGGGCAGGGTGCTGAGCACCTCGAGTCTCATCGCCGAGAGCATGCAGAGACCAAGCGCAGGCAGCGGAAGGAGCGTGCGGCAAACCATTCCCACCCTCCCCTTCCCTCAACCACTGTCTGTCCCACCTGTGACAGGGACTGTGGTTCCCCTATTGGACTGTTCAGCCACCTAAAGACTCATTTATAGAGTGGAAGCAAGTCTTCCTCGATTCCGAGGGACTGCCTGTGATGCTCCTTCACCATCTGCCCTTTGCCAACACTCTCCAGTTGTGACCCACCCTCCCTGTTGTCTCTCTGATCTCTCCTGCCTTCCCCCCTTTGCCAACACTCCCCAGTTGTGACCCACCCTCCCTGTTGTCTCTCTGATCTCTCCTGCCTTCCCCCCTTTGCCAACACTCTCCAGTTGTGACCCACCCTCCCTGCTGTCTCTCTGATCTCTCCTGCCTTCCCCCCTTTGCCAACACTCTCCAGTTGTGAGCCACCCTCCCTGTTGTCTCTCTGATCTCTCCTGCCTTCCCCCCTTTGCCAACACTCTCCAGTTGTGAGCCACCATTCCCTGTTGCTGCCTGAGCCGCGGACACTTGCAGCATCTTGTCTTTGTGTCGTCACAGACACTTTCCCATCAGCACCGCGCGCCCTGCATTGTTCGCCCATTGATTGATTGATGGGTGCCGCGGCCCCGCCTCCCCCGCCGCTGATTGGCGCGGAGCTGGGTGGGCTGGTGCCCCACGCCGCCTTGCCATTGGCTGCGGGCGGGCGGTTTGTTGGCGGCTCCGCTCGCGGCCTTTGAGCTCGGGGGCCCGGGTGAGAGGGGGGCGGAGTTGTGCGCAGGCGCGGGGCCAGCCGGCGGACGGACGGACGGACGACGTTTCGCAGCCGCCGCGGAGGGTGGAGGAGCGGCCCGGGCAGCGCGCCCGGCCTCCCTGCGGTCTCACATACTCACGGCGGGGACGGGCCTTGGTTACTGTCGGGGGGGTTCGGCCGCCATCTTTGGCCAGCACGGGTTCGCCCGCAGCGGGGAGCAGGGAGCGACAGGGGCGGGGCTTCCGCGACGTCACAATGCTTGCCATTGCCCCGCTACAGAGCAGGGAGCATGCGCGGCGGCCATCTTACTGCAGGGAGGCCATCAGGTGCAGGATGGGGACCAGTGACATGAACACATGAGAACATCAGAAATAGGAGAGGAGTCGCCATTTGGCCCCTCGAGCCTGCCGCCATTCAATAAGATGATGGCTGCAGCATCTGGGGTGGTTCTCCTTGGAGCAGTGAAGGTGCAGGGCAGGTTTAACAGGTGCTCACTGTCAGGAAGGCTTTAGATTGAGTCAGGGAACAGAGTGGTTCTGCTCACACAATCAGAGAATGGTTACAGCACGGAAGGCCAATCGGCCCCTCGAGCCCTTGCCGGCTCCCAGCGAGCCCCACTGCCCCGCCCTTTCCCCCGGCCCTGCAAATGTTTTCTTTCAGATACTTATCCAATTCCCTTTTGAAAGCTGTGATTGAGTCTGCCTCCACCACCCTTTCAGGCCGTGCATTCCAGATCCTAACCACTCGCTGCGTAAAAGGAGAACAACCTCAGCTTCTCCAGTCAATCCACGTAACTGAAGTCCCTCATCTCGTGAATCATTCTTGTCAATCTTTTCTGCACCCTCTCGAAGGCATCACATCCTAATGTGTGGTGCCCAGAATTGGACACAATGCTCCAATTGAGACTGAACCAGGGTTTTACAACGGTTCATCATAACCTCATTGCCTTTGTACTCTATGATGCCCAGGATCCTGTAAGCTTTTTTTACCTGCTTTCTCAACGTGTCCTGCCACGTTCAGTGATTTGTGCACATATACCCGCAGGTCTCACTGTTCATGCACCTGCTTTAGGATTGTACCCTTTAGTTTATATTGCCTCGCCTCTCATTCATTTAATCATGCTTCTCTAATTTTATTTCTTAACTCAGATTCACGGCCTCATTTTATTTCTTCCTCTGAGCCTCTCAATTTCATCTGTCAGTGTAATGTTGGTGAGTGGTGATTGATTGCCCTGGGAACCAACAGGAAGAGAGGTCGGAGGGCCCAGGGAGCAGCGTGTTCTGTAACCAATCGCGATGCTTGAGGGGTGGATCCTGAGTCGGCCAGTCAGGTGAGTCTGTGTGAAACGCTCTTAAAGAATTTATCTTTTAAAAGTTAAATGGAGGCGGCTTTTGTCAACCAAACAGTTTAACATCTGTCAGTATTTTATTTCCTGGAATTCCTATTATGAGTTCCAGACACTTCAGTGCCAAGTGGACCAGGTGTTTAAAGATCATTCATTTCCCTCTTTCCATGTTGCTGTTAGTTAAAGGTACAAAGATTGATTTCCCCCTCATTATGCATTCGTAGTAGTTAAAGTAACATCCTTCCTATTGGTAGTGAGTCACATTCTGTGCTGGAGGAGGTGACTGGTGGCATCAGTCTTTAAAATACTCCTCCACTTGTTGAAATTCCTCCAAAGCCTCAGCCCTCCCTATCTCTGTAACCTCATCCAGCCCACCAGCCCTCTTAGTAGGTTGGGTTTGTTCTCTTTGGAACAGAGGAGGCTGAGGAGAGATCTTATTGAGGTGTATAAAATTGAAGGGCCTCGATAGAGTGGATAGGAAGGACCTATTTCCCTTCGCAGAGGGGTTAACAACCAGGGGACATAGATTTAAAGTAATTGGTAGGAAGTTTAGAGGGGATATGAAGGGTAATTTCTTCACCCAGAGAGTGGTGGGGGTCTGGAACTCACTGCCTGAAAGGGTGGTAGAGGCAGAAACCCTCACCACGTTTAAAAAGTTCTTGGATGTGTACTAAAAGTATTGTAACCTACAGGGTTACGGACTAAAAGCTGGAAAGTGGGATTAGGCTGGGTAGCTCTCTGTCGGCCGGCTCGGACACGATGGGCCGAAATGGCCTCCTTCCGTGCTGTAGATTTCTATGCTTCTATGATGAGAAATAATTTTCAGTGTCAGGGGTCGATAACCAGGTCATTCAATTCCCTCTTTCCATGTTGCTGTTAGTTAAAGGTACACAGATTGATTTCCCCTCATTATGCATCTTTAGTAGTTAAACAAAAATCCTTCCTGTTAGTGAGTCACATTCTGCACTGGGGGAGACGGCTGGTGGCTTCAGCCTTTAAAATACTCCTCCTCTTGTTCAAATCCCTCCAAGGCCTCACCCCTCCCTATCTCTCTCACCTCCTCCAGCCCGCCTACCCTCTTAATACGGAGAAACAATTTTCAGTGTCAGAAGGCTCGGTAACCAGAGGACACAGATTGAAGGTGATTGACAAATGAACCAGATGCTACACGAGGGGATAAGTGAAGCAGCGAGAGGTTATAGAAACATAGAAACATAGAAAATAGGTGCAGGAGCAGGCCATTCAGCCCTTCTAGCCTGCACCGCCATTCAATGAGTTCATGGCTGAACATGAAACTTCAGTACCCCCTTCCTGCTTTTTCGCCATAACCCTTGATCCCCCGAGTAGTAAGGACTTCATCTAACTCCCTTTTGAATATATTTAGTGAATTGGCCTCAACTACTTTCTGTGGTAGAGAATTCCACAGGTTCACCACTCTCTGGGTGAAGAAGTTTCTCCTCATCTCGGTCCTAAATGGCTTACCCCTTATCCTCAGACTGTGACCCCTGGTTCTGGACCTCCCCAACATTGGGAACATTCTTTCTGCATCTAACCTGTCTAAACCCGTCAGAATTTTAAACGTTTCTATGAGGTCCCCTCTCATTCTTCTGAACTCCAGTGAATACAAGCCCAATTGATCCAATCTTTCTTGATAGGTCAGTCCCGCCATCCCGGGAATCAGTCTGGTGAACCTTCGCTGCACTCCCTCAATAGCAAGAATGTCCTTCCTCAAGTTAGGAGACCAAAACTGTACACAATACTCCAGGTGTGGCCTCACCAAGGCCCTGTACAACTGTAGCAACACCTCCCTGCCCCTGTATTCAAATCCCCTCGCTATGAAGGCCAACATGCCATTTGCTTTCTTAACCGCCTGCTGTACCTGCATGCCAACCTTCAATGACTGATGTACCATGACACCCAGGTCTCGTTGCACCTTCCCTTTTCCTAATCTGTCACCATTCAGATAATAGTCTGTCTCTCTGTTTTTACCACCAAAGTGGATAACCTCACATTTATCCACATTATACTTCATCTGCCATGCATTTGCCCACTCACCTAACCTATCCAAGTCACTCTGCAGCCTAATAGCATCCTCCTCGCAGCTCACACTGCCACCCAACTTAGTATCATCCGCAAATTTGGAGATACTGCATTTAATCCCCTCGTCTAAATCATTAATGTACAATGTAAACAGCTGGGGCCCCAGCACAGAACCTTGCGGCACTCCACTAGTCACTGCCTGCCATTCTGAAAAGTACCCGTTTACTCCTACTCTTTGCTTCCTGTCTGACAACCAGTTCTCAATCCACGTCAGCACACTACCCCCAATCCCATGTGCTTTAACTTTGCACATTAATCTCTTGTGTGGGACCTTGTCGAAAGCCTTCTGAAAGTCCAAATATACCACATCAACTGGTTCTCCTTTGTCCACTTTACTGGAAACATCCTCAAAAAATTCCAGAAGATTTGTCAAGCATGATTTCCCTTTCACAAATCCATGCTGACTTCGACCTATCATGTCACCATTTTCCAGATGCACTGCTATGACATCCTTAATAATTGATTCCATCATTTTACCCACTACTGAGGTCAGGCTGACCGGTCTATAATTCCCTGTTTTCTCTCTCCCTCCTTTTTTATGGCCTGGAACGCACTGTCTGTAAGGCTGGTGGAAGCAGGTTCACTCGTTACTTTCCAAAGAGATAAAGATTAGCAGAGTTATGAGGCAAGAGCAGGGGAGTGGGTCTAATGCTACAGCTGAGGAGGGGCAAGAGAGGAAAGAATGTTCCAGAGAAACTAGAACTGTCTGTTCAGAATTTCTATCCTGGGCAGGGCCGCTCAGTCCCGTGTAATGGCCATCCTGGGCCATGTGGGAAGTCCCTGGACGACCATGTTGTGGGAAGTGTCACCAGCTGGACCAGCTCGCGCTCCGGGTTTCGGAGCCTGAGCGGCGGCTGGCGTCACTGCAGTGCATCCGCGAGGCTGAGAACTTGGTGGATAGAACGTTTCAGGAGGTGGTCACCCCACAGCTTAAGAGGCAGAGAGGGAATGGGTGACCGCCAGACAGACGAGGAGTCCCCTGACTCGTTAACCGGTTTTCAGTTCTGGATACTGGTGAGTGCGATGGTTGCTCTGGGGAGTGCAGCCAGCACCAAGTCCTTGGCACCACGGGTGGCTCAGCTGCACAGGGGGGAGGAAGAAGAGTGGAAGAGTAATCGTGGTAGGGGGTTTGATACTTGGGGAACAGGCAGGTGTTTGTGCAGCGACAGACGTTTCTCCAGGGGTGGTGGTATATTGCCTCCCTGGTGCCAGGGTCAAGGTTGTCACTGAACGGCTGCAGGACATTCTGAGGGGGTAGGGGGGGGGGTGAATAGCCAGAGGTCGTGGTCCATATCGGCACCAATGACAAAGGTAGAAAGCGGGATGAGGTCCTTCAGGCAGATTTTAGGGAGCTAGAAAAGAGATTAAAAAGCAAGACCTCAAAGGCTGTAATTTCCAGATTACTCCCGATGCCACGTGCTGGTGAGAACAGAAATAGGAAGATAGAGCAGATGAATTCATGGCTGGAGAGATGGTGCAACAGGGAAGGCTTTCGATTCCTGAGGCATTGGGAATGTTTCTGGGTGAGGTGAGACCTGTACAAGCTAGACTGGTTGCACCTCAACAGGACTGGGACCAATATCCTTGCTGTGGGGTTTGCTAGTGTTGTTACGGATGGTCAAAATGCAGGAAACTATAAACCAGTTAGTCTAACATCTGTGGTTGGGAAAATGTTGGAGTCCATTATTAAAGAAGCAGTAGCAGGACATTTAGAAAAGCAAAATTCGGTCAGGCAGAGTCAGCATGGATTTATGAAGGGCAAGTCATGATTGACAAATTTGCTAGAATTCTTTGAGGATGTAACGAACATGGTGGATAAAGGGGAACCAGTGGATGTGGTGTATTTGGACTTCCAGAAGGCATTTGACAAGGTGCCACATAAAAGGTTACTGCACAAGATAAAAGTTCACGGGGTTGGGGGTGATATATTAGCATGGACAGAGGATTGGCTAACTAACAGAGAACAGAGAGTCGGGATAAATGGTTCATTCTCGGGTTGGCAATCAGTAACTAGTGGGGTGCCGCAGGGATCAGTGCTGGGACCCCAACTATTTACAATCTATATTAACAATTTGGAAGAAGGGACCGAGTGTAATGTAGCCAAGTTTGCTGACAATACAATGGGAGGAAAAGCAATGTGTGAGGAGGACACAAAAAATCTGCAAAAGGACATAGACAGGCTAAGTGAGTGGGCAAAAATTTGGCAGATGGAGTATAATGTTGGAAAGTGTGAGGTCCTGCACGTTAGCAGAAAAAAGTCAAAGAGCAAGTTATTATTTAAATGGAGAAAGATTGCAAAGTGCTGCAGTACAGCGGGACCTGGGGGTACTTGTGCATGAAACACAAAAGGATAGTATGCAGGTACAGCAAGTGATCAGTACTCATTGGAATTCAGAAGAATGAGAGGTGATCTTATCGAAACGTATAAGATTATGAGGAGGCTTGACAAGGTGGATGCAGAGAGAATGTTTCCACTGATGGGGAGACTAGAACTAGGGGGCATAATCTTAGAATAAGGGGCTGCCCATTAAAACTGAGATGAGGAGAAATTTCTTCTCTCAGTGGGTTGTGGATCTGTGGAATTCGCTGCAGAGAGCTGTGGACGCTGGACATTGAATAAATTTAAGACAGAAATAGACAGTTTCTTAAACGATAAGGGGATAAGGGGTTATGGAGAGCGGGCAGGGAAGTGGACCTGAGTCCATGATCGGATCAGCCATGATCGTATTAAACGGAGCAGGCTCGAGGGGCCGTATGGCCTACTGCTCCTATTTCTTATGTTCTTGAACTAGCTTGGCAGGGGATGGGAACCTGAGAGTAAATTTAGATGGGAGAGAAGAAAAGCTGGAATGGGAGGCAAAAATTTGAAAGCGTGTTTGGAAGGCAGAGGAAACAAAGGCTAGAAAATAGACAACAAGGGAGTTTGGCCGTGCTAAATGGTATATAGTTCAATGCAAGGAGTCTAGGGAATATGGCAGGTGAGCTGAGGGCACAGATATACACGTGGGGGTATGATATTAAAGTTATTACTGAGACACGACTGAAAGAAGGGCAGGAATGGCAGCTCAACATTCCTGGTTACGGGGTTTTAAGACGAGATCAAGAGGGGGATAAAAAAGGAGGGGGGGGGCGTTGCAATATTGATTAAAGAAACATAACTGTGAGAAGGGATGATATGTCAGAAGTGTTATGTATGCAACCCTAGGTAACCAGCATCCCTTGGGAGCACTGTATATTAGCAGGCCTCCCATGCTGTACCAACGCTCTGTCGTTTGAATAAAGGAGCTAAGGTCACACTGACTCATGTCTACAGTACTCAGTTACATTACTTTATTATGAGTTTAACAACTGTTGACGAGATAACGAACCATCACGTGAAAATGCAGGGAACTGTTGGTATCCTGGAGAAATTCTCAGAAGGTGACGATTGGGAAGCCTTCGTGGAGCGACTCGACCAATACTTCGTGGCCAATGAGCTGGAAGGGAATGAGAACGCTGCCAAACGAAGGTGAATCCTCCTCACTGTCTCCGGGGCAACAGCCTATGGCCTCATGGAGAATCTTCTTACTCCGGTGAAACCAATAACCAAATCATATGAAGAACTGTGTACGCTGGTCCGGGAGCACCTCAATCCGAAGGAGAGCGTTCTGATGGCAAGGTATCGATTTTATACATGTCAACGATCTGAAGGCCAGGAAGTGGCGAGCTACATCGCCGAACTAAGGCACCTTGCAGGACATTGCGAATTTGATGGATTCCTTGAGCAAATGCTAAGAGACTTTTTTGTGCTTGGCATTGGCCATGAGGTTATCCTTCGCAAACTATTGACTGTTGAAACACCGAACCTGAGCAAAGCCATAACGATAGCCCAGGCATTTATGTCCACCAGCGATAACACTGTAAATGTAGATTCTTTTCTCTCAATCTGGTTCAGTAAAATTACTGAGTCGAATACCTATTGTGCTTTCAACAAAGCAGTCTTTATTTTACCGGCCGGCGAGACTTATCAGACAGAAGATATACTTTCTCGATAGAGCGTACACACTTCCTACGGATAAGTGAAGTTACATCGTAAAGCGACAACAGTTATACATTTTTGAAAATAGATAACAAGATACAATTAGATTGACATTCTAACTCAGCCACTCATTAGTCAATCTATATGGGATGTTTTTACGAAAGCTCAAGCATTGCCTCTGAATGTTACAACTTTACTGGCATGACTACTAACTGAGACCTTGTAATTCTGCAGATTTATCCATATATTCATTTCATGTTACAATTTATATTGGCAGGATTAGTAACTTAAAACCTTGAGAAAGCCTGTTAATTGTGCTGATGTTGTATTATTTGCAATCTGACATTCTCTTAGTTATTTTTCCATGGCTTATACATTTTCATATATCCAGTTCACTTTACTGTCTTTTAATTCCATATATCCCGTTCATATATCCACATTCCCTCCTTTTATCATTCTATGATAACATTTAGGATCAGTCTAAGAGTATTGCATTCATCCGTTCACACTCCATTTCCAGAATCATATTAGTTTGTTGGATCATAACCCAGGAACCCTTGACCACAAGAGGGTTTGCTAACCTTGCCATCATTACTTTACAGCAGAGGTTAAGGCAACCAACAATCAAACAACAGGTAATTATTATTACGATGAGAACAATTGCCCCATGCATTAGGTAGGATCTCCAAGACCCACCTAAAAGCCAATCAGACCTGCCACGTTCTTTTGCTGGTGTGGATAACTTCTTCACCTCCCTCCTTATGTGATCGGCGAGATTGGTTATGTTTTCTGAACTATCAGGAATGTAAGTGCAACATTCAGATCCTATCAGGGCACACGTTCCCCCTTTCTCAGCTAACAGGTAATTGAAGGCCATTCGGTTTTGTAATGCTACGGTCCTTATTGCTACCATTTCAGCTGTGATGCCCTCCAGAGCTTCAGCAGTGTGGTTAGCTACCTGTTCCAATATCGTCTTTAAGTTCTGTACTTCGTCCATGAGACGTCTTATCCCGATTGGGAACACCAGGACCCCAAAGAACTTGTCGGCGGGGGTGATGGCTCGCTTGTATTGGCTGGAGGCATGTGCTTCCGCCAGGGTACGTACTTGTCGCACAAATGGCACCACATATCCTAGATAGCAGAACCCTGTCCATCGCCTGGGCAACCAAGGATATGACCGCACACGAAATACGTGCCGTTAAAAGCTGCTTTCTGATATATTGCCTCCGGGTCCCAGGACTGGGCCCACAAACTTCCACCTGTGTTATTCGGATCGTGAGTGGATGGTGACTCGTGCATCTGTGGTGAGGTTGAGACTGTGTGGGCAATTGTTGTACCCTACGATATGTCCCTTGTTACTGGTGTCATTTCGAATTAGACATATGCTCCCTGTTGACCTCCCAATCCCTGAAATATTGATCAGAGCTATGAACGGGGGTTCCTTTTCCCGGTTGTAGGTTGGTTGGTACCATTCCTGGAAGGTCTGACTAATGGGATCTCCAATACTCTCCCACTTGGTGACCTCCCCGTGTTTGTTCAGGTGGTAACGGTATGATACTCCTCCTGGTCTCCGTGATCCCTCTTTTGACCCGCCTTTCATCATTCGTACTTGTATTGGCCCCCCTCCTCTTATTATAGTTTGGCTCTGAATCCATCTGACAGTCTCAGTTAGGGTCAGTGGAACGGTGCGCAAAGGAATTCCCCCTTTGGAATGTATAGGGATATGTGAACACACCCAGCATCTAGAGAAGTGCCCTTTTTGCGCATAAACATAAGACATATACAAAAAGGTGTTTACATGGAGCTCTCGCCTTTGTCTCCCCTCCCATGCGCCAAAACTGCCATATATCCATAGTATTATACAGACTGTGGCAAACAGACATAGTTTCATCTTAAAGCTCAGAAATTTGCTGATTAAAAAGTTCGGTTCTCCCGTCTCTCCTCTTAGGTCACCGTCGGTGTAGCTGGCTGTCTATCACTACGGGTAAAAGTTCAAACTGGTCCACGTTACAATTAGGATGTCAACTGCCTTGTTCAGCTATGGAGAAGAGGAAATCTGGAACAGAAACAGGAATTAGAATAACCAGTAAAATAGGTTCGTTAGAGGGTGGTGAGCTTGCAGTGGTGCAGGTGAACCCAGGCATTTTTCCCCTCAACCTTAGCTGCTGTAGGGGTAGTGAGTAACACCTGAAAAGGCCCCTCCCATCGCGGCTCCAATCCCTTTCGAATCCATTTCTTAATCAAGACATACTTCCCTGGGACCACAAGGGATGATTCGGGTAAGACTGGGAGGTCAAGGTGAGCCCCTCGAACCTGGTTGTGGGCTTCTCGCAGAGCCTGAGTTAAGGAAAGAATGTATGTGGTCATCTCCTCAGTCATGTGGTGGAACTGGACAGTGGAGGGGACATTCTGATTCCAAGGGGTTCTTGGGGGTTTACCATAAATGACATCAGCGGGGGTCAGCCTAGTCTTACCAGTTGGAGTAGTGTGTATCTGGAATAGGGCTATGGGAAGGAGTTTAAGCCAATTTAATCCAGTTGATGCTACTAGTTTTGCAAGTTTGGTTTTAAGAGTTTGATTAGCACGTTCAACTAATCCCGCAGCTTGGGGTCAGTAGGCGTGATGCAGCTGCTGGTTAATGTGCATCTGGGAGCAGAATTCTTTGTTAACTTGTCCAATAAAGTGAGGGCCATTATCAGAACTCAGTCGAGCAGGGATACCATATCTAGGAACAATTTCCCTTATTAACACTTTAACAACAGTTTGAGCTTTATTGTCCAGGGTAGGATAAGCTTCGATCCATTTGCTGAATACATCCACTATTACTAGCATATATTTGTAACACTGAACCCTTTGCAACTCAATGTAGTCCATCTGCAAGGTCTCAAAGGGACCTTCTGGTAGGGGCGTCTTACCCCAATCACAGGGGACTCCCTTCCCTGGATTATGCTGTTGGCAAACAAGGCAACGACTACTAGTGTTCTGGGCCAACGTCTGGAGTCTAGGGTGCCACCAAGTAGCCAAAAGCGTATCACTTGTTGCCCTTGCTCCACAATGAGTAGCAAAATGCAGACATTCTATTACCCATGAGGCCAACTCGTCAGACATGCAAGTCTGTTCCGCGGGAGTGGTCCAGAGTTTAGAGATATTGTCATAGGTACATCCATAATCTTTCCACAACAGTTTATCTTTTTCAGGAGCGTCCTCCTGTGCTTTAATAACATCTTGGATGGTTGGCATTGGTTTTTCCGAGGCTAACTTATCCTTTGTAGGGTTTTTAGTTTGACTCATCATTCTAGGCACTACCATCCGTTGTCCACGAGAGGCCTGTTTGGCCTCTTGGTCAGCACAACGATTCCCTATATCAACCAGAGAATTTCCGGTAGTGTGGGCGGTACATTTGACAATGGCAATGCGTTTGGGGAACATGAGGGCTTGCAACAAATCAGATACTAGCTGTTTATGAGATATCTCATTGCCCTGTGAGGTTAGGAATCCCCTATTTTTCCATAATTGTCCAAAATCATGGGCTACTCCAAAGGCATACGTAGAGTCGGTATAGATATTGACTTTGAGATCTTTGGCCAAGATACAGGCTCGGGTAAGGGCAAATAGTTCAGCTTGTTGGGCGGAATAGGCGGTCTCAAAGGCGACAGATTCCACGGTCTGATTCTCCTGGTTTACTATAGCGTATCCAGAATTTTGTCTGCCTTCTGGGTCAATGGAAGAACTTCCGTCTACATACATAATACAGTCTGGATCTTCCATTGGTACATCAACTAAATCCTCCCTGACTGATGTTGCCTCCTGAATTAAGGATAAACAATCATGATTAGGTTCTTCCTCATCTTGGGGTGGCTCGGTAAGAAAACAGGCCGGATTGATGGCAGTACAGTGCCAAAAGGTCAGCCTTGGATTATTTAGTAGGTAGATCTCATATCTACTTTGCTGCTGGGATTAAAGACAGTATCTGTGCTGGGTTGGGAACCAGAGCGTGCAGGGGCTGGACGATAGCATTGATAGCTCGAAGGTCTTGGACTAAACGGTATTCGTTTGGTCTGCCTGGCTTAGGCACTGCCAGTATAGGAGTATTACACGGGGACTGGCATCGGACCAAAATCCCCTGTTCCATTAGCCCCTTAATCAGTCGGTGGATACTTTGTATTGCCTGTGATTTCAGTGGGTACTGTCGGAAAGAGGGCCAGTCCACATTGCCCTTCACTGGGATCTCAATCGGATCAATGGGAGTATAACCCACATGGGAGGGGTCCTCTGCCCACACATGAGGATCCACATAGTCAGGTATGCCAGAACTTCTCGGGGTCCCCATGAAATTGGACTGTTCGGCCATGTTTTACGATTTGCACATCCCGGCTGGTAGGGTCAGCCTCATCTATGGCCTTGCGTACCATAACTCCTAAATCTTTAGCATGGTGAGGGGCGAGTACTTCATGAGCAATATGCGGTGCCATTGTTAGGGGCTGTTTTCACAGATTCTTATCCATTTCCACAAAATCTGCCTCTCCTTCCGGTCCAGTCACTCTAGCCCTTAATAGAATTCCCTTCACTTCCCCTTCGTGATCCTGATAAAAGTTCTGCAGGTCCTGATTCTTTCCGCTGGGATCGTATGCTAGGGCTACGTGATAGGGTGCCTGCGGCAGGTCCAGAGACCACCACTGAGGGGTTCTAGTGGTATAATACTGCCGCTTAAGGGTTTCCTGTTTTACAATAATCCCATCATCTCCACACTCCAAAATGCAACTGGAATTTGCAGAGGAGGTCTCTAGCCATCAAGTTACAGTCCAGATTGGTTGTGATAACAAATCGATGTTCCACCGATTCTTCCTGGTAACCCATTTTAACCGGTTCTGACACCGGGAATGTAGAGACTTGTCCCAGGAATCCTGACAGTCCCTGTGTTTCAGTGAAGGCGGGGAGTTTAAGCTTTGATTATACAGAAGACATGAAGGCTCCCGTATCTATCAAGTAGGGTTGCCACTCATTCCGAATTTTTAACAATATCATCGGTTCGTCATCCGGGGAGGGTCCCTGCATAGTCAATATGAATCGGGGAACGGTTGGCCAAAGGGGTTGTTCTGGGAGAAGTTAGTGTAAGATCCCCGTCCTCTTCCCCCCTCCTCTTCCTTTTTCGTGCTGACGGGAGGGACAATTTCTATTCCAATGTCCTTCTTGCCCACAAATAAAGCATCCATCTCGTCTTTCCCAGCCCCGACCTCTTCCCATACCAGGCCGGGGACAGTAGGGCGGTCCGTAATTAGCAGGGCCCGGGCCATTTGGGTGTTTGGTATAACCGTATCCCCATTTATCCACCCAACCCTGCACGCAATACTGCGGTTCCATCTAGTATCCCCTTGGGTCGGGTTTTGGTCCTTCCATCCGAGGCGGCTCTTCCTTTCTAGTCACGTATTCAGTTTTGACCCGGGTTGGGGGCGCACCTCCCCCCTCTCTTTTCCTGCCAATAATATTTTTTTCCTGCCAATAATATTTAACCGCCCTTTCCATCTGGGCTTTACTGTTATCTGCCCAATTCATATTATTTGTCCGGATAGCGTGAGCAATCGAATAGGGCAGGCACTGAAGTAGGATAGCGCAGAATTGAGGAGAATCCTCTCCTGCCCTGACGGCATTATCTCCTGATTGACTCCCGTATATTTCAATAAATCTTTCCATAAATTCATCGGCAGTTTCTTCACGCTTGGGTTTAGTTTCTAATACTGTGGCCATACTGATGGGCTTCTGAAGGGTTGTGGTGAGAGCATTGAAGATAGCGTTTAGGCGATCCTGGATATCGTTAGGGTGAGCAACCAACAATGCATCATGAGTAGCACGTCCTTGGTGAGTTAGAAATCGGGTGTGTTCAGTTGAGCTCAAGGTTTGCTTTACCAAGGCCCACAGGTCCCTTGATTCTGCATTATAAACTGAAATAGTTGTTCGAAGATAATCTATAAATTTGATAGGTTCTTTTTTTCGATCTGGTATGCTGGCCATAAGGGCCATAATTTCGTTCGGTTTCCAGGGCACATAGACATCTATAGTGGGGTGGTCTGCAGCTTGTGCATCAGGGTTTGGCATTGGTCTGACAGGGAATTGGTGTCGGGACTTTGGGATCTTGGAAATCATTTCTAGGTCGGAGGATGTTTCGGAGCTGTCTGACTGCTTGACAGTTCTGCGTCTCGATTGGCGGGGGTGTTTGCTATGTCTTTCACAACTTGGACTGGTAGATTGACTAGAAGATTTACGGGACTGTCTGTGATATCGAGATATAGTTCTGCCCTTTCGAGTGTGAGATCTGGTCCTTTCGGCTATATTGCTTGTGAACTGGGGATCCGAATCGCTATCAGAGGATGAGGACTCAGTTTGGTTTTGTTGCTTTGTTGGTATGGGGTTATTTTTAACTCCTCTCGCCGGAGTGTAAGGTGGAGGGTGTTGGGAAGAGGACTGGAGCAAGGGGCCAGGGAGTGCGGGAGGCGCCGTTGGACGCTGAGTCAGTGACCACTCATCAATTTCATCATCAGCCTCGGTTAACACAAAGCCAGCCATTTGACTACGTAGTCGTTCAATACCTTTCTCAGAGGTCACAGAGGAACTCTTAGTAAGTTTCTCGTGCGCGCATTCTTTTTTTAAGACGTCTACAGTTTTAACATGTGTTCCCTCTGTCAATGAGAGTCCTAATTTAATAACATTTATTTGCCAACTTGACAGAAGTGATGCATCTTTTAATTTTTGACAATAGTGTCGCCATGTTGCAATAACATTTTTGTCCCCTTTTCCTCGTCCCCTTCTCTAAATTAATCCCTGTGCTTTTTTTGCTACCTCTACGCTTCTAGTGCCACCGGTCATCTCCTAATAATTTGTTCAGGGCTCCTGATAATTTTCTAAAGTCTTCAGCTCTTTCAGGGAATTCCTCACGTAACTTTTGCAGCGGACTATCCGCATCCGTTGTTTTATCCAACTGATTACCCATTTTCACGCTGCCCCTCGTATTTAAACTGACTCTAATTACCGTGTCGTTACGCGTTCGCGTCGTCGTGCGATTTGAACAAACTTAAAATAAACACAGACTTTACTAAAACTAACACCGACTTCCGCGTCGTCCCGCGGTTCGCGTCGCCGCGCGATTTGAAACACTTAAAATAAACATGGACTTCCGCGTCGCCACGCGATTTAACAAACTTAAAATAAACACAGACTTACTGAAACCAGCACTGACTTCGGCATCACCCCGCGGTTCGAGTTGCTGCGCATTCGCGTCGGCCCATGTTCACTCTGCCGCGCACTCGCGCCACTGCACGTCCCACGCCGCCACGCGTTTCACGCTGCTGCGCGTCTGCGTCGGCCCACGTTCACTCTGCCGCTGCACGTCCCACTCCTCTGCGCGTTCGCGCCGCCGCGCGCTTATCTAGCCCTACCTTTCGAGTTGCTGCGTGATTTAAATTCAATCAGTGCCTAGACGGGCCAAGTGATATACGAGGTCGACGTCACACCTGATTTGAACACTTATCCTCTATTTAATTCCCCATAAGCCTTACTTAATTCCCTGTGAGCCTAATTTTCTAAATTTGATTTCTTATGAGCCTTATTTAATTTCTTTTAGTCTCCAAATTTCCCTATCCTTTCGCGTCACTGCGCAATTTAAATCCAATCAGTGCCTCGACGGGCCAAGTGATATACAAGGTCGACGTCACACCTGACTTGAACACTTATTTCTAAATTTAGAAGGTATTCGCCAGATTGTTATGGATCTCGTTCAGACACTACCCGAGAACCAGCGAGTGGCTAAACTTTTCTCAGACTTTTGAAACCGGGAGAAACTGGAACAGTATTGAAATCATACTCCAGTGGCCACTTTCCCCTCGTCTCGTCCAAGGCTAGTCTGGCTCTTAATTCACAAGTTTTCGGCAGTCGTCTGTTGAGATCCCACTTCTGACACCAAATGTAAATGTAGATTATTTTCTCTCAATCTGGTTCAGTAAAATTACTGAGTCGAATACCTATTGTGCTTTCAAAAAAGCAGTCTTTATTTTACCGGCTGGCGAGACTTATCAGACAGAAGATATACTCTCTCGATAGAGCGTACACACTTCCTACGGATAAGTGAAGTTACATCGTAAAGCGACAACAGTTATACATTTTTGAAAATAGATAACAAGATACAATTAGATTGACATTCTAACTCAGCCACTCATTAGTCAATCTATATGGGATGTTTTTACGAAAGCTCAAGCATTGCCTCTGAATGTTACAACTTTACTGGCGTGACTACTAACTGAGACCTTGTAATTCTGCAGATTTATCCATATATTCATTTCATGTTACAATTTATATTGGCAGGATTAGTAACTTAAAACCTTGAGAAAGCCTGTTAATTGTGCTGATGTTGTATTATTTGCAATCTGACATTCTCTTAGTTATTTTTCCATGGCTTATACATTTTCATATATCCAGTTCACTTTACTGTCTTTTAATTCCATATATCCCGTTCATATATCCACAACACCAAACAAATTTTGCAGCATAAAGAGGTTTCGGCAAGTAATGTACACAAAGTAACGTTGTTTTCAGGCAGGAATGCACACAGCACGACCTCAGATGACTCAGAGTCGGCCATCAAACGTTAATGCGAGGCAGTTAACACCTTGTTGGTGCTGCGGAGGTGATCATCGAGCCCATCAATGCCGCTTCAAACACTATGCGTGCAAAAGCTGTGGAACAATGGGACACACACCTCCAGCGAATGTGCAGACGAGCTGCAAACCCTGCAAACCACCACGTTGCAGAGGAGGATCGATCCATGGTGGATCAGGTTGAACTAGCGACTCGAACTGAGGAGGCAGAAGTGTACGGGGTACACACCTTCACCACGAAATGTCGACCGATCATGCTAAAACTGGACAGAATTCCAATATCCATGGAATTGGACACGGCTGCGAGTCAGTCTATCATGAGCAAAAAGGCCTTCGAGAGGCTGTGGTGCAACAAGGCACACAGGCCAAAGCTTAGCCCCATTCATACCAAGCTAAGAACTTACACTAAGGAGCTGATCCCTGTTATTGGCAACGCAGCAGTAAAAGGCTCCTATGATGGAGCAGTGCATGAACTCCCACTATGGATTGTACCAGGAGATGGCCCCACAATGTACAGCAGAAGCTGGCTGGGAAAAATCTGCTGGAACTGGGACAACATCGGAGAGCTTTCATCTGTCGACGACACCTCATGTGTCCAGGTTCTGAGCAAGTTCCCGTCATTGTTTGAGCCAGGCATCGGAAGTTTCTCGGGGGCGAAGGTACAGATTCACTTGGTTCCGGGTGCATGACCCATCCACCACAAGGCATGGACGGTGCCATATATGCAGCGAGAAGGCATCATTGCGCCGGTGGAGTTCAACGGATGGGCCAGTCCGATTGTTGTGGTCCTCAAAGGCGATGGCACGGTCAGAATTTGTGGGGACTATAAAGTAACGATTAACCGTTTTTCGCTACAGGTCCATTACCTACTACCCAAGGCAGACAACCTATTTGCGACTCTGGCTGGAGGAAAGATGTTCACCAAGTTGGACCTGACATAGAAACATAGAAAGTAGGTGCAGGAGTAGGCCATTTGGCCCTTCGAGCCTGCACCACCATTCAATATGATCATGGCTGATCATGCAACTTCAGTACCCCTTGGTCCCTTTAGCTGTAAGGGCCACATCTAACTCACTTTTGAATATATCTAACGAACTGGCCTCAACAACTTTCTGTGATAGAGAATTCCACAGGTTAACATCTCTCTGAGTGAAGAAGTTTCTCCTCATCTAGTCCTAAATGGCTTACCCCTTATCCTTAGACTGTGACCCCTGGTTCTGGACTTGCCCAACATCGGGAACATTCTTCCTGCATCTAACCTGTCCAATCCCATCAGAACTTTATGTTTCTATGAGATCCCCTCTCATTCTTCTAAATTCCATTGAATATAAGCCTAGTCAATCCAGTCTTTCTTCATATGTCAGTCCTACCATCTCAGGAATCAGTCTGGTGAACCTTTGCTGCATTCCCTCAATAGCAACAATAGCAGATTAGGAGACCAAAACTGCACACAATACTCAAGGTGTGGTCTCACCAAGGCCCTGTTCAACTGCAGTAAGACCTCCCTGCTCCTATACTCAAATCCCCTTGCTATGAAGGCCAGCATGCAATCTGCCGCCTTTACTGCCTGCTGTACCTGCATGCCTACCTTCAATGACTGATGTACCATGACACCCAGGTCTCATTACACCTCCCCTCTTACTAATCTGTCACCATTCAGATAAAAATCTGCCTTTCTGTTTTTGCCACCAAAGTGGATAACCTCACACTTATCCACATTGGGCAAATGCATGACAAATGCAGTATATTCACCTAACCTGTCCAAGTCCCCCTGCAGCGTCCTAGCATCCTCCTCACGGCTCACACTGCCACCTAGATTAGTATCATCTGCAAACTTGGAGAAATTACATTCAATTCCTTCGTCTAAATCATTGATGTATATTGTAAATAGCTGAGGTCCCAGCACTGAACCCTGCACCACTAGTCACTGCCTGCCATTCTGAAAAGGATCCGTTTATTCCCACTCTTTGCTTCCTGTCTGCCAACCAGTTCTCTATCCACGTCAATACATTACTCCCAATACTATGTGCCTTAATTTTGCACACCAATCTCTTGTGTGGGACCTTGTCAAAAGCCTTTTGAAAGTCCAAATACACCACATCCACTCGTTCTCCCTTATCCACTCTACCAGTTACATCCTCAATAAATTCTGGAAGATTTGTCAAGCATGATTTCCCTTTCATAAATCCATGCTGACTTGGACCGATCCTGTCACTGCTTTCCAAATGTGCTGCTATTACATCTTTAATAATTGATTCCAACACTTTCCCCACTACTGATGTCAGGCTAACCGGTCTATAATTGCCTGTTTTCTCTCTCCCTCCTTTTTAAAAAAAGTGGGGTTACATTAGCTACCCTCCAATCCATAGGAACTGAACCAGAGTCTATAGAATGTTGGAAAATGACTACCAATGCATCCACTATTTCTAGGGCTACTTCCTTAAGTACTCTGGGATGCAGACTATCAGGCCCTGGGGATTTATCGACTTTCAGTCCCTTCAATTTCCCTAACACCATTTCCTGACTAATAAGGATTTCCCTCATTTCCCCCTTCTTGCTAGACTCTTGGTCCCCTAGTAGTTTCAGGAGGTTATTTGTGTCTTCCTTAGTGAAGACAGAACCAAAGTATTTATTCAATTGGTCTTTAATTTCCTTGTTCCCCATATGAATTCCCCTGATTATGACTGCAAGGGACCTACATTAGTCTTCATTAATATTTTTCTCTTCACATATCTATAGAAGCTTTTGCAGTCAGTTTTTATGTTCCCTGCAAGCTTACTCTCATGTTCTATTTTCCCCCTCTTAATGAAACCCTTTGTCCTCCTCTGCTGAATTCTAAATTTCTCCCAGTCCTCAGGTTTGCTGCTTTTTCTGGCCAATTTATATGCCTCTTCCTTGGATTTAACACTTTCCTTAATTTCTCTTGTTAGCCACGGTTGAGCCACCTTCCCTTTTTTATTCTTATGCCACACAGGGATGTACAATTATTGTTGTTCATCCATGTGATATTTAAATGTCTGCCATTGCCTATCCACCGTCAACCCTTTAAGTATCATTCTCCAGTCTATCCTAGCCAATTCATGTCTCATACCATCGAAGTTTCCTTTCTTTTAGTTCAGGACCCTCGTCTCTGAATTAACTGTGTCACTCTCCATCTTAATGAAGAATTCTACCATGTTATGGTCATTCTTCCCCAAGGGGCCCCGCACAACCAGATTGCTAATTAATCCTCTCTCGTTACACAGGACCCAGTCTCGGATGGCCTGCTAGTTGGTTCCTCGACATATTGGTGTAGAAAGCAACTTGCAAAGGACCTGTTTATCCCTGCTCTCTGTTTCTGTCCATTAACCAATCCTCTATCCATGCTAATACACTACCTCCAATTCCATGAGCCCTCATCTTGTGTAATAACCTTTTACGTAGCACCTTATCGAATGCCTTTTGGAAATCCAAATATATTACATGCACTGGTTCCCCTTTATCTGCCCTGCTAGTTACATCCTGAAAAAAACTACTAAATTTGTCAAACACGATTTCCCTTTCATAAAACCATGTTCACTCTGCCTAATCATGTTATGATTTTCTAAGTGCCCTTCCTTAACAATGGATTCCAGTATTTTACAGATGACTGCTGTCAGTCTAACTGGCCTGTAGTTCCCTGTTTTCTCTCTCCCTCCTTTCTTGAATAGCGGTGTTATATTTGCTACCTTCCAATCCGCTGGGACTGTTCTGCAATCTGGGGAATTTTGGAAGATCAAAACCAATGTATCCACTATCTCTGCAGCAATCTCTTGTAGAACCCGAGGGTGTAGGCCGTCAGGTCCAGGGGATTTGTCGGCTTTTAGTCCCAATAGTTTCTCTTGGACATTTTTTCTACTTATATTGATTACGTTAGGTTCCTGACTCTCATTAGACCCTAGGTTCCCCACCATCTTAGGTATGTTTTGTACGTCTTCTATTGATACAAAATATTTGTTTAATGTTTCTGCCATTTCCTTATTCCCGATAATTTCTCCTGTCTCAGACTCCAAGGGATCAATGTTCACTTTTTCTACCCTTTTCCTTTTTACATACTTGTAGAAGCTCTTGCAATGTTTTTATATTTCTGCCTTGATTTCTCTCATTGTATTTTTCCCCTTTTATCAATTTTTTGGTCATCCTTTGCTGGTTTCTGAAACTCTCCCAATCCTCAGGCTTACTGCTATTCTTTGCAATGTTATAAGCTTCTTTCAATCCAATGCTATCCTTAACTTCTTTAGTTAGCCACGGATGGATCACTTTTCCTGTGGCGTTTTTGTTTCTCAATGGAATGTATTTTTGTTGAGAATCCTGAAATATTTTTTAAAATGCTAGCCACTGATTATCTACTGCCACTGCGTTTAATCTATTTTTCCAAACTACCTTAGCCAACTCGTCTTTCATACCGATGTAATTGGTTTTATTTAAGGTTAAGACTCTAGTTTCAGACTTAGGCAGGTCACTCTCAAACGTAAGGGGCATACAGGATCGGATAAAGAAATCAGGACAACCTTATGACAGATACTGAGCACTCAATACTGCAGAACCCCTAGAGAAGTATAGAAAGTGCAGGGGTAAAATTAAAGAAGAAATTAGGAAAGCAAAGAGAGAGCATGAAAAAATATTGGCAAGTAAAATCAAGGAAAACCCAAAGCTGTTTTATTAATACATTATGAGCAAGAGGATAACTAAAGAAAGAGTCGGGCCTATTGGTGACCTTAAAGCAATCGTGTGTGGAGGCAGAAGATGTGGGTATGGTTCGTAATGAATACTTTGTGTCTGTTTTCACAAAAGAGAGGGACGACGCGAACATTGCAATCCGGGAGGATGAGTGTGAAATAGTAGATGAAATAAACATCGTGAGAGAGGAAGTATTAAGGGATTTAGCATCTTTGAAAGAATCCCCAGGCCCAGATGAAATGTATCCCAGGCTGTTAAGCGAAGCAAAAGAGGAAATAGCAGAGGCTCTGACCAGCATTATCCAATCCTCTCTGGCTGCAAGTGTGGTGCCGGAGGACAGGAGGACTGTTGTACCGTTTAAAAAGGGAGAAAGGGACAGACCGAGTAATTGCAGGCCAGTCAGCCTGACCTCATTGGTGGGAAAATTTTTGGAAAAGATTCTGGAGAAGATGAATCTTCATTTACAAAGACACAGATTAACCAAGGACAGTTAGCATGGATTTGTTAAGGGAAGGTTGTGTCTGACTAACCTGATTGAATTTTTTGAGGAGATAACAAGGAAGGTGGATGAGAGCAGTTTGATGTAGTGTTTATGGATGTTAGCAAGACTTTTGATAAGATCCCACATGGCAGATTGGTCACAAAAGTAAAAGCCCATTGGATCCAAGGCAAAGTTGCAAATTGGATCTGAAATTTGCTCCGAGGCAGGAAGCAAAGGGTAATGGTCGATGGGTATTTTTGTGACTGGAAGACTGTTTCTGGTGGGGTTCCGCAGGGCTCAGTGCTAGGTCCCTTGCTTTTTGTGGAATATATCAATGGTTTGGACTTGAATGTAGGGGGTACAATTTAAAAAGTTTGCAGATAATACAAAAATTGGCCGTGTGGTTGATAATGAAGAAAGCTGTAAACTGCAGGAAGATATCAATGGACAAGTAGGCAGAACAGTGGCAAATGGAATTCAATCTGCAGAAGTGTTAGCTAATGCATTTAGGAAGGGCTAATAACAAGACAAGGGAATATACAATAAATGGCAGGATACTGAGAAGTGTAAAGGAACAGGGACTTTGGACTGCATGTCCACAGATCCCTGACGGTACCAGGACAGATAGATAAGGTGGTTAAGAAGGCAGAGGAGATATTTGTCTTTATTAGCCGAGGCATAGATTATAAGAGCAGGAAGGTTATGCTTGAACGAGATAAAACACTACTTAGGCCACAGCTGGAATACTGTGTGCAGTTCTGGTCACCACATTACAGGAAAGATGTGATTGCACTAGAGTGAGTACAGAGGAGATTTACGAGGATGTTGCCTGGACTGGAGAATTTTAGCTATGAGCAAAGATTGGATAGGCTGAGTTTGTTTTCTTTGGAACAGAGGAGGCTGAGGGGAGACCGAATTGAGGTGTATAAAATTATGAAGGGCCTAGATAGAGTGGATAGGATGGACCTATTTCCCTTAGCAGAGGGGTCAGCAACCAGGCGGCATAGATTTAAAGTAATTAGAAGGTTCAGAGGGGATTTGAGGAGTCCTTTTTTCATGCAGAGGGTGGTGGGGATCTGAAACTCACTGCCTGAAAGGGTGGTGGAGGCAGAAACCCCCATAACATTTAAAACGTACTTGGATATGCACTTGAAGTGCCGTAACCGACAAGGCTACGGAGCAAGAGCTAGAAAGTGGGATTAGGCTGGCACGGACACGATGGGGCCAAATGGCCTCCTTCTGTGCTGTAAATTTCTATCGGCTCAATTTCCCCCAGTTATCTGCACCGTTTCTTTTGGCGTGAATTAGAGTCTCCAAGTTGCCACAAAGTTTCTGCACCAGTGTAACTCAGTTAGTTACTTTTTTTTAGGTTAGTATTTTTTTGTGCCAGTTTTTCACATTGAAGCAAGCTTGGCCAACTTACATTTTTCCTCGGACGGAGTATGTGACCATTCCCAAAAAATCTTCTGGGCACTGAAGAAAAACCAGCGCACATTACAGCATCAGCTCGGGAAGATGCCGTTGTTTTTAGGTGAAGTTTTCGAGGGAGTCAGGAAGACAAAGAATATGCATCATGAAGCTTAATTTTTTCAAAGTCAAAAGGGAAAAAATGGAAGTCTAATCCAATTCTTTAATTTTTGATTTTTTTCAAGTACCACACCACCACCAAACGTCTCCTCACCGGGTTCGAGGGTCAGAGCGTCGGCCAGCAGAATCGCTCCCTCGTCCGGACACAGGCTCGGGGCTCGGCTTCAGAAGAAGCCTGGGATGGGATGGAAGCCAAACTGAAGGGATGAGAACCCTTCGGCTATACAGAAGGCGGCCAGGGGTGGACGTCGAGCCGGTGTCCGGGCGAGGGAGCGATTGGGCGGCCGAACCCCGAGCCCGGTGTCGGGACGTTCGGTGGTGCGGTGGTACCTTGGAAAAAATCAAAAATTAAAGAATTGCATTAGAATTTGTTTCTTTATTGAATGCCTAGCTTCCCGTTCTAAGCAAGCCAATTGCGCATATGCAGACCAGGGTGTGGTCCATACTCGGCTGTCGACCTTGGGGAGAGAGAGGAAAGAAGGTGTGAGTGCTTTGTCCTGCTGCTTTGAGCTTCTTGCAAAGCTACAATTAAATTATGGGGGCGATATTGACAATGCCATACCTCGCAAGGCTTCTGCATGATTGTGCTGCGGAGCAGAATATTGATTAGACATCATCACATGAGGAACCTCTGAGCACGTAGGATGATAGGCAGGAGGCCTTACCCACATCGGGTATATCGAGACAGGCGTTTATACTTGCACCTGAGTGATGCAGACTGTGTGAGAAGGCTGTGTTTCCACAAAGAAGTTGTATCCGAGATCTGTGAGTTAATAAAAGCAGACCTGCACCCTCGAAGTCTCAGGAGGATTGCTTTGTGAGTTAAAGTAAAGGTTACAGCTGCACTTTCATTTTATACATCTGGATCATTCCAGGCCACAGCTGGGGATGTGTGCACCATTTCTCAACATGCAACACATATCTGCATTTGGCAGGTGACTGCTGCACTATATGCCCAGAGGAATGATTACATAAAGTTCCCCATGACTGCCCAGGCAATGCGTGACAGGGCTGTGGTCTTCTCCAGGATTGCTGGCTTCCCAATGGTACAGGGCTGCATTGATTGTACCCACATCGCCTTGCGAGCACCTTTAGAGGATTCCGAGATGTACAGGAACAGAAAAGGCTTCCCTTCTGTGAATGTGCAGGTCGTCTATGCCGACATGCATCGCATCATGACAGTTGATGCGAGATACCCTGGGAGCACCCATGATGCGTTCATCCTACGCGAGAACACTATTGGCCATGTTTCTGCAGCAGCCAGAAGGACAGAGTTGGCTGTTGGGGGACAAAGGGTACGGCCTCGCCACCTGGCTCATGATGCCCCTACGCATGACCCGGACAGAAACTGACCGGGAATACAACATGTCGCACAATGCGACGTGCAACATAACGGAGAGGACCATTGGCATCTTGAAGCAGCGTTTCCGATGTTTGGACCATTCCGGAGGCTACTTGCAATACTCCCCTGAGATTGTCGCTCAGTTCACTGTTGTCTGCTGCATGCTGCACAATTTATCCATCGTGAGGCAGCAGCAGCTGGTAGTAGAAGACCCACCTGAGGGGAGAGTGGCTGATGATGATGAGGAAGATGCAGATGACGAGGAAGCCATGCAACGACCTGAACCCGGAGCAGGGCGGCGGAGGAGTGTGGGTGGGCCGTTGTGCCCCTTTAACGATTGCTCAAGCCTTGCATCAGCAGCTCATCCGAGAACGCTTTTCTGCCTGAAGGCCCAGCGGCAACTATTCCACATGGACCATGTTTACTGTTTGGACCTGTTCCGTAATGTTGTGTTGTGTTAATGGAACAAATAATGGAAATGATTCAGTTAGAATTTAAAATATATTTTATTCAGAAGTTTAACACTTGTTTGTACTTAACTTTAATACAAAAATATTTCTATCAAACTTTAAAGTTTTCAGTTAAGATCACTTCCAATCTTTAAGGTCACTTACAAACTTTTAAACTTGTAAATTTATATCACTTACGAAAAACTTTAAATTTGAGAACAGTTTCAACAGTAACAACAATAATAACAACAGCAAAGAAAGGCTTCACCCATCTCTCCTCCACATTATTCTAAGACCACCCACTGCACTTGGTCTTGGTGACTCCACCCCTACCCACAGGCGGAGGTGCAGTGTTTCTTGGGTTGGTACCAAGCTTATTCTTTTGAGCATCCTGGGTAATGTGAACTTTTTGATGGGGGGCGTGGGCAGGCGGTAATGTGGAAGTCTCGGCTTGGGCCTCTTCGGAGGCTGGTCTGGGGATTGGAGTGGGAGTGGCAGTTGATTCCGTCAATGGCCGCGGGGTCTGAACATGTTCCCTTATTGCAGCAACTACCTCTGACATTCCCTCCCTCATGTGCCCCGACAGCATCTCAACTACCTGCAACATTCCCTCCCTCATGTCCACTAACAGTGTATCAGCTACCTGCGACATTCCTTCACATGCCCGGACAGTGTTTCCATTTCTCGTGAGAGTGTTGTTACTTCTCCCGACAGTCTCGATACCTCATCACCCACCCCACTGATGGTGTCCAGGAGTGATCGCGTAAGGTCAGTGCTCTCCGCACTCATTGCCATCATCTGAACAACATCTGTTAGATCTTGCATCTCAGCAGAGCGCTGTCGAGCTCTCCTTCCCCTCCTCACCCTGGGTGTGGCTCGCTGCATC
Source organism: Pristiophorus japonicus (assembly GCF_044704955.1). Taxonomy (NCBI): domain Eukaryota; kingdom Metazoa; phylum Chordata; class Chondrichthyes; family Pristiophoridae; genus Pristiophorus; species Pristiophorus japonicus. The sequence goes on along the minus strand of NW_027251590.1, from coordinate 457,132 downwards.
CCACTGGGACCTGCAGCCTCAGACGGTGGGGCCCTGGGTGTGCCTTGCTGCACCACACTGGGACCTGCAGCCTCAGACTGAGAGAAACCATGCAATGTCCCAACACTCGTACCACTCAGGAAAGTGGCTGGCACCTCAATGGACGGCACCAGCACTTCCTCCAGAGTGAGTACAACAGTGGGGGCTTCATCCTGCCCTCCCCCTCACCCCCATGCTCTTGGTCTGGAAGGTGGGATTGGAAGATGTTCTCCTCTTCAGGTTCGACAGTGTCGGAATCATCTTCTGCATCGGCTTCAGCCTAGTCAGGGTTGGCCTCAAGTTCTGCAAAATATAACCGAACAGACAAATGGTTAGCAGCGGAGGAGGTGCAGAGAGCCATGAGTGGGCTCACACAGCACAGGCAGCAGGCTCATTTGAAGGACCATGATGAATGATAGCACATTGCATCAACCGAACTGACGGAGACATCCCCATGAACTGAAGCATGGCTAGCCCACACAGTACTTAACTTTTAGCAAAGCCAGAATGTGGAATTTGCAGGACTCTCCCTCGAGTGTGGGCCCAGCTTGTGCAGTGGTGGTTGCTTTTCTGCAAGCAGGGCCCATCAAAGCAGCATCCAAGGATGTCAGTGGCTGCAGATTTGCCGGGCCTCCTCCTGTTCAAGTTCTCTCTTGTGTGCCCCCTTCCTCTGCAAAGATGGAAATATAACTTTTTAGCGAGGGTGTCTTTCTGCTGGGTAGAACATATACAGATGGTCACATTTACAATTGCAATTCCAGTGAATAAATGAAAATAATACTTACACTAACTACTTGACCAGGGTCCTGCCACTTCTTTTTGCACTGGCCTCCAGACCTCGGGGTGGTCACCATTGCACAGTGATCTTCTGCAAGTTGGTTCCAGCGTTTCTTCTTTTCTTTTGGTGAAACTTTTATGTGACCTCTGCTGGTGTCCAGCTCGTGCCATCTGACCTCAATTACAGTAACCAGGGCCTCCACTTCCTCGTCAGAAATTCTTGGTCCTTGAGCCACATCGCATATTGCAGCTCCGATTGTTTTCCACTGAGAATTAAAGTTCTCACACAACTGGCTCTTTAAAATGGCTGAATGCAGACCGGGAGGTGTACTGGGCATGCTTGGAGTAGTCGGGGCCAAAAAAAAATGGGTGTAACTCTTGAAATACACCAAAAAACGGCATTGGGGAAAATTGAGCTCTCTGGTCCTGTACTTGCAATGATGACTTTTGTAAATGATGAGGACAGGTTGCACAGACTAGGCTTGTATTCCCTTGAATCTAGAAGATGAAGAGGTGATCTAATTGAGGTGTTTAAATGATTAAAGGAGTTGATCGGGTGGATGGAGATAAACTATTTCCTCTGGTGGAGGAGTCCACAACAAGGGGACACAACCTTAAAATCAGAGCCAGGCCGTTCAGGACTAATGTCAGGAAGCACTTCCTCACACAAATGCTGATTGGCTGTTCTCTTGGTCTCTTGGTTGGAGAGTCGAGAACTAGGGACATCGTCTCAGGATAACGGACGGCCATTTAAGACTGAGATGAGGAGAAATGTCTTCACTCAAAGGGTTGTGAATCTTTGGAATTCTCTGCCCCAACGAGCTGTGGATGCTCAGTCATTGAGTGTATTCAGGGCTGTGATCGATAGATGTTTGGACACTAAAGGAATCGAGGGATACGGGAAAGTGGAGTTGAGGTACAAGATCAGCCGTGATCTTATTGAATGGCGGAGCAGGCTCGAGGGGCCATATGATCTACTCCTGCTCCTATTTCTTATGTTCTTAAAGCGTAGTGTAAATCGGGAACTCTGTTCCCCATAAAACGGAGGCTGGGGGCCAATTGAAAATCACAAAACTGAGATTGATAGATTCTTCTTGGGCAAGGGTATTAAGGGCGATGGAACCAAGGCAGGTAGACGGAGTTAAAATACTGATCAGTCACCATCTAATTGAATGGTGGGACAGGCTCAAGGGGCTGAATGGCCTTTTCCTGTTCCTATGTTCCTACTTGCAGTGATGACTTTTATAAACAGCTTTTATAGGGGATTAGAAGGGGAGGATATGCAGACAGGATTAAACCTGTGCCCCTCCTGTTCCTATGACTCAGTCACACCTTTACCCACTGAGCCATTGGGAGGGTCCAGTGACCCTGCTGGAAAATGCACGTGTGAGGCCTCAGGTGAGGACAGTGGAATGGCTTGTCAACACTCACTGTCGAGGTTCACACAGGGAGATTGGGCACATGGGTCACATATTGGTGAGAAACTGGTGAGTGTAGAACTGAACCCAGCCAGAGTCAGCACCTTCAGGGGAGGAGAGGGCGGGGAACCAGTGAGTGTAGAACTGAACCCAACCAGAATTGGTGGTGAAAACTGGGAGTGGAGAAGAAACAGTCTAGAGATGTGTGATGTGCTTCGATTTCAGCACAGCAGGAGGGACAATGTGTGGGACAGGGATTTATAGCTTTAGGGGAACAAAAGAGGCAAGAATGTTCCATGGAAACTACATATGCCTATTCTGAATTTCTGTCCTGTACTTAGTGATGTGTTTTGAAATCTCCCTTTCCAGGGTATTAGAAGGGGAGGATTTTCAGACAGGAAACTCAAACCAAACATCGCGTCAAGATCTGACATAGTCTCTCGATTCATCAGGACCTGAATATCATCGGCCTTTGAATGTGGAAGGAGAAATGTTTGTCTGTTCTGTCTGTGGGAAAAGATTTCAAACATCAATGTGACTGGAAAAGCACCGAGACACACACACCCGAGTGAGTGTTCCAGTGCACTGCCTGTGGAAAGAGCTTTAACCAGTTACACAGCCTGAAAAAACATCGCACCATTCACAGCGGGGAGAAACTGTAAACGTGTTGTGTGTGTGGACCAGGCTTCAAATCTTCGTCCAATCTGGAGAGACCAGGACACCCGCTCCATGGAGAAACCATGGAAATGTGGGGACTGTGGGAAGGGATTCAGTTCCCTGTCTGAGCTGGAAATTCATCATCGCAGTTACAAAGGAGAGAGGCCGTTCACTTGCTCCGAGTGTGGGAAGGGATTCATTGGGTCATCCCACCTTGTATCGCACCAGCGAGTTCACACTGGGGAGAGACCGTTCACCTGCTCCGATTGTGGGAAGGGATTCACTCGGTCATCCACCCTGCTGAGACACCAGCGAGTTCACACTGGGGAGAGGCCATTCACCTGCTCAGCGTGTGGGCGGGGATTCACTCAGTCATCTAATCTGCTGAAACACCAGCGAGTTCACACTGGGGAGAGGCCGTTCACCTGCTCCAATTGTGGGAGGGGATTCACTCAGTCATCTAATCTGCTGAAACACCAGCGAGTTCACACCGGGGAGAGGCCGTTCACCTGCTCAGCGTGTGGGAAGGGTTTCACAGATTCACCCCACCTTGTATCGCACCAGCGAGTTCACACTGGGGAGAGACCGTTCACCTGCTCCGATTGTGGGAAGGGATTCACTCGGTCATCCACCCTGCTGAGACACCAGCGAGTTCACACTGGGGAGAGGCCATTCACCTGCTCAGCGTGTGGGCGGGGATTCACTCAGTCATCTAATCTGCTGACACACCAGCGAGTTCACACTGGGGAGAGGCCGTTCACCTGCTCTGAGTGTGGGAAGGGATTCACTGATTCATCCACCTGGCTGACACACCAGCGAGTTCACACTGGGGAGAGACCATTCACCTGCTCCGTGTGTGGGAAGGGATTCACTCGGTCATCCAACCTGCTGAGACATCAGCGAGTTCACAAGTGACTGCAGGGGTTGGAATCTGCTGTTATTGCTGCTGTTAATCACATCCCGACTGAACCATGTTCATTCTGACAGTTGGGGTTTGTTTCTGCTGATAATAACCCTATAACTGGACTGGACTTTAATATTCTGGATATATTGCTGAATATTGCTCGGGACTGCAGTGTCCATTTAAGAAACACTGTGTGTTATCTTTCCCCTTAATTCAGGGACTCGCAACAGAAATTTAGTTTGCAATAAAATTATGAAATTTGACTTCAATCCTTAATTGATTTTTGGTACAAAATCTACAATTCAGTGTCTGAATGTTTCCACCGAATAAAATCTCCAATTAGAAAGTGCTGATTAATCCTTGCTGACAATTCTTACTGACTTGCACATTACACACAGTGGCCCCTCCATTATCCACCAGAAAAAAGGGGAATGGGAATAGGTGGAGAATCGAGAGCCCCAAATGTTGCCCCTCCGTCTGGTACAGCAATCCCCTCGGCACGGGAATGTAGACATGTTCAATCCAAGTAACGGGATGAGTTTAATCTTTCTGGGCCTGTGGGGTTGGTTTATATCAGACAGGAGGGGATTGGTGTCAGTGACTGTGGGGTGGGTTTATATCAGACAGGAGGAGATTGGTGTCAGTGACTGTGGGGTGGGTTTATATCAGACAGGAGGGGATTGGTGTCAGTGACTGTGGGGTTGGTTTATATCAGACAGGAGGAGATTGGTGTCAGTGACTGTGGGGTGGGTTTATATCAGACAGGAGGGGATTGGTGTCAGTGACTGTAGGGTTGGTTTATATCAGACAGGAGGGGGTTGGTGTCAGTGACTGTGGGGTTGGTTTATATCAGACAGGAGGGGATTGGTGTCAGTGACTGTGGGGTGGGTTTATATCAGACAGGAGGAGATTGGTGTCAGTGACTGGGGTGGGTTTATATCAGACAGGAGGGGATTGGTGTCAGTGACTGGGGTGGGTTTATATCAGACAGGAGGGGATTGGTGTCAGTGACTGGGGTGGGTTTATATCAGACAGGAGGAGATTGGTGTCAGTGACTGAGGGGTGGGTTTATATCAGACAGGAGGGGATTGGTGTCAGTGACTGTGGGGTGGGTTTATATTATCTCATCAGGCCTTTTGGCTAAGATCAAGTGTAGTATCTGTTCCTATCAGTTTAATATCCCCTATGGGGACATGATATTGAATTGATTTTTGGACAGGGAGCTGGATCAGGGGCATGCCCCGTCCACTCTATGCACCGACCTGGTATTGCAATATTTCCAGGAACGGTGCAACTTCGCCTCTCGGCCTTTTGGCCTAAGATCAAACACATTGGCGCAAAGTGATCTTTGGCGTTAGAGTTGATCTGGAACGAAATTGGATAAAAATAAAAAATTTAAAAAAATTAAAAATCTCATCAGTTCCCCCACAGGATTCCTGTTGTAAAGGGCCAGCGAGCGACATGGCAGCAGCATAGTTATAGATTTAATGGTGGGATATTTTAAAGCTGGGTGTCCCATGTTTTGCTCTCGTGGGCAGCGCAGTTTGTACCTTGGGGCCTTGAGTGTCGCGGAGGTTTCAATCCGCTCTCGATGGTTCTGTTGTATCTCTACTCCTGCTGATGGTCTTGCAGGCCAGGACCGGGCTGATTTCCGGGCCGGGCCACCGCACATTGCTCGCTCTGGTGGCCCCGGCCTGCTGATGGTCTTGCGGGCCGGGGCCATTGGAGGGAGCAACGTGCGGTGGCATGCCACTACAGGGAGCATCACGTGCTGCTGCAGGAGAGCTACGGCTATGAACAGGGCGACTGGATTTGACGTCACCCAAATCCAGGTCACTGATTGGACTGCGGGCAGGTACAGCTGGGGCGGTGAGGTCGGGGCGAAGGAGCGGCGAGAGTTCATAGAGGGACGTGGTTGGGCCCAGGAGAGGCATGTGTTCAGGGGCAGCACGGGCCAGCCCACACTGTGATATGTGTGCGCGCTAGGTCAGTGCAGCAGAGCTGGGCTCCAGTCGTCTTGGTTAATCCTTGCCACTGGATAAAGACCGAGCTCTGTCCACGCACTGGCATCTTCCACCCTTCAGGATGTAGTTCGGGATCCGGAATATTAGGTCCTTTAGTGAACCACCTGTGAACTCATTCCTTTTTGACGTGGTAGCAAGTCATCCTCGTTTTGAGGGACTGCCTATGATGATGATGATAGTCTATAACAGACAGGAGGAGATTGGTGTCAGTGACTGTGATTGGTTTATATCAGACAGGAGGAGATTGGTGTCAGTGACTGTGATTGGTTTATATCAGACAGGAGGAGATTGGTGTCAGTGACTGTGATTGGTTTATATCAGACAGGAGGAGATTGCTGTCAGTGACTGTGATTGGTTTATATCAGACAGGAGGAGATTGGTGTCAGTGACTGTGATTGGTTTATATCAGACAGGAGGAGATTGGTGTCAGTGACTGTGATTGGTTTATATCAGACAGGAGGAGATTGCTGTCAGTGACTGTGATTGGTTTATATCAGACAGGAGGAGATTGGTGTCAGTGACTGTGATTGGTTTATATCAGACAGGAGGAGATTGGTGTCAGTGACTGTGATTGGTTTATATCAGACAGGAGGAGATTGCTGTCAGTGACTGATTGGTTTATATCAGACAGGAGGGGATTGGTGTCAGTGACTGTGATTGGTTTATATCAGACAGGAGGGGATTGGTGTCAGTGACTGTGATTGGTTTATATCAGACAGGAGGAGATTGGTGTCAGTGACTGTGATTGGTTTATATCAGACAGGAGGAGATTGGTGTCAGTGACTGTGATTGGTTTATATCAGACAGGAGGGGATTGGTGTCAGTGACTGTGATTGGTTTATATCAGACAGGAGGGGATTGCTGTCAGTGACTGTGATTGGTTTATATCAGACAGGAGGAGATTGGTGTCAGTGACTGTGATTGGTTTATATCAGACAGGAGGAGATTGGTGTCAGTGACTGTGATTGGTTTATATCAGACAGGAGGAAATTGGTGTCAGTGACTGTGATTGGTTTATATCAGACAGGAGGAGATTGGTGTCAGTGACTGTGATTGGTTTATATCAGACAGGAGGAGATTGGTGTCAGTGACTGTGATTGGTTTATATCAGACAGTGATTGGTGAATATTGGATTCAAGATGACTCCTGGGTTGACAGCTCCTTACTGAGCTCTCTTCTCCAGCGGTATCCTTGGCCATCCTTTGCCCTTTCTTCCCCCAATGTCCTTTCTCTCGTTGCTAAAGATACCCTGGCTCTGATGGTGAAGGCATTTCAGGCCAAACTACAGGTTTAAAGGTGTCCCTGCTGAGTGCGCCGCCCATCCCCCGACCCTGTGTGTCTTTGTTCTCACTGAGCTCGTTCACCTGCCGGAACTCTGCTGAAACTTGATTCCATCAGCTGGATTCCTCGGCCACAGGACTCCGCTGCTCTACTGAGCACACTGTGTGACTCAGCCGCTGTGTCTCTGCTCTGCTATTCAGTCGCTTCAGTGTCTTCAGCTGCTGAATTCATTTCTCAAATGGGTTTGCGATCTGCTGGGCTTCAGTGGACATTGAGATTCCATGTCTGCACTGCACTACATTGGATTGCACCGTAAGATTTCCTGCTGTGTCTCTATCTCTGCTGCTTAAAAAAAAAAGTTTAAACTAATTGAAACTGCGGCCGTGTGTGCTGAACTGGTTCCTGTGGTTTTTCAGCGCTGTTGGCCTGTAGCTAACACCTGCTGTGTCACTTGCTGTCCGTCCGGTGACTCGTTCCACCGGTTTCCAGCTTTGCTGCTCGCTGGCTTGTGGTTTTACTTTGATCTACGGTGACTTCCAACTTGGGTCTGTTTCACCATCAGCTTCCTTTACCGCCACTGACTCTCATTCCTGCGGCAACTCACTCCTCGAACTCTCTGCCCCTCAAATAGCCTCTGGACTTCCCTCGCCTGCTGCGCCCGTCTCTGAATTTGGACAGCGGTTCGTCGATGCTCCGCGCCGGCCCCATCCTGCTTCCACCGGCTTTGTCCCTCCATGGGACCTCGCACTTTGACCCTGGTCTCCTGACTATTGTTGTGTGTGGAAAGTGATTCAGTCTCATCCCACCAACTGACATTCGAGGAGTTAGATAACAGACTTTCTCCTGTGAATATAGAGCTGGTTTATTGGGCCGTGATGTGTTTATTTATTCATCTTGTTGACTCTAAATCTTTGATAATTATTTGATGTGATCAGTTTACATGGACATATTTTTAAAAATAAATTTTCTGAGTGGATTCAAATTTAAATTGAAACCAGGTCTGCAGGTATGATGCTCCATTCACACATTGAAGGGGAGAGAGATGCTGTGGAGCACACGCTAAGTCCAGTCGCTGAAAGTGATTAACAGACTAGGTTTTGTGTTTAGCGATCCCAGGCATGTTACCAACACCTTCCCTGATCCCAAGGCTAGGAGAGGCACTCTGGAAGGTATGGCGAACTGGGACTTGTCCCTGAAAGTAACCAAAGGTCTGAGAACTGAAATAATCCAGAGTTAGAAAGGAGAAAAGGCCCAAAATGGACCAGTCAGTAACAGGACATCAATTAGTCTCTTATCTTGGAGACATAAAATTTCGACGCACTCTGTTAGTTGAAATATCACCATATTTAGCTCCAGCTCAGTTATAAGGGTTATTAACATCAGCAGAAACAAATCCCGACAGAATAAACACGATTCAGTCGGGATGTGATTAACAGCAGCAATAACAGTAGAATCCAACCCCTGTAGTTACTTATGAACTCGCTGGTGTGTCAGCAGGTGGGATGACCGAGTGAATCCCTTCCCACACTCCGAGCAGCTGAATGGCCTTTCCCTGGTGTGACTGACGATGTATTTTCAACTTTCAAGGTTGGGTTCAGTTCTGCACCCGCTGTGCACAGAGTGAGAATAAAATCAATGAGCTGCTGATTTTCTCTGCTCAACACTGGTTCTATTGTGCTGGCCCAATAGGGTGAGCCTGTGCTGGCCCAACAGAGTGGGCCCGGGGCTGGCCCAATAGGGTGAGCCCGGGGCTGGCCCAATAGGGTGAGTCCGGGGCTGGCCCAATAGGGTGAGTCTGTGCTGGCCCAACAGAGTGAGCCCGGGGCTGGCCCAATAGGGTGAGCCCGGGGCTGGCCCAATAGGGTGAGCCCGGGGCTGGCCCAATAGGGTGAGCCTGTGCTGGCCCAACAGAGTGGGCCCGGGGCTGGCCCAATAGGGTGAGCCCGGGGCTGGCCCAATAGGGTGAGTCTGTGCTGGCCCAACAGAGTGAGCCCGGGGCTGGCCCAATAGACTGAGCCCGGGGGTGGCCCAATAAGGTGAGCCCGGGGCTGGTCCAATAGGGTGATGTGATGACCAGAACTGTGCAAGTATTCTAGCTGTGTCCTAACTAGTGTTTTACACAGTTCCAGCACAACCTCCAGAGGGAGCTGGGAGTCTGAAACTTACTGCCTGAAAGAGTAGTAGAGACAGAAACCTTCATCACATTTACAAAAGTACTTGGATATGCACTGGAAGTGCCGTAACCTACAGGGCTACGGACCAAGAGCTGGAAAGTGGGATAAGGCTGGATAGCTCTTTTTCAGCTGTAAAGTCACGATGGGCTGAATGGCCTCCTCCTGTGTTGTAAACTGCTATATTCCATGGCACCAATCACCTGAGTGATGTAAACCAACCCCACAGTCACTGACACCAATCTCCTCCTGTCTGATATAAACCCACCCCACAGTCACTGACACCAATCTCCTCCTGCCTGATATAAACCCACCCCACAGTCACTGACACCAATCCCTTCCTGTCTGATATAACCAACCCCACAGTCACTGACACCAATCCCCTCCTGTCTGATATAAACCCACCCTACAGTCACTGACACCAATCTCCTCCTGTCTGATATAACCAACCCCACAGTCACTGACACCAATCCCCTCCTGTCTGATATAACCAACCCCACAGTCACTGACACCAATCCCCTCCTGTCTGATATAAACCTACACCACAGTCACTGACACCAATCTCCTCCTGTCTGATATAAACCCACCCCACAGTCACTGACACCAATCCCCTCCTGTCTGATATAAACCCACCCCACAGTCACTGACACCAATCCCCTCCTGTCTGATATAACCAACCCCACAGTCACTGACACCAATCCCCTCCTGTCTGATATAAACCCACCCTACAGTCACTGACACCAATCTCCTCCTGTCTGATATAACCAACCCCACAGTCACTGACACCAATCCCCTCCTGTCTGATATAACCAACCCCACAGTCACTGACACCAATCTCCTCCTGTCTGATATAAACCCACCCCACAGTCACTGACACCAATCCCCTCCTGTCTGATATAAACCCACCCCACAGTCACTGACACCAATCCCCTCCTGTCTGATATAACCAACCCCACAGTCACTGACACCAATCCCCTCCTGTCTGATATAAACCCACCCTACAGTCACTGACACCAATCTCCTCCTGTCTGATATAACCAACCCCACAGTCACTGACACCAATCCCCTCCTGTCTGATATAACCAACCCCACAGTCACTGACACCAATCTCCTCCTGTCTGATATAAACCCACCCCACAGTCACTGACACCAATCTCCTCCTATCTGATATAAACCCACCCCACAGTCACTGACACCAATCTCCTCCTGTCTGATATAAACCCACCCCACAGTCACTGACACCAATCCCCTCCTGTCTGATATAAACCCACCCCACAGTCACTGACACCAATCTCCTCCTGTCTGATATAAACCCACCCCACAGTCACTGACAGCAATCTCCTGTCTGATATAAACCCACCCCACAGTCACTGACACCAATCCCCTCCTGTCTGATATAAACCTACCCCACAGTCACTGACACCAATCCCCTCCTGTCTGATATAAACTAACCATTATCATCATAGGCAGTCCCTCGGAGTCGAGGATGACTTGCTTCCACATTACAAATGAGGTCTCAGATGTCTATTAAGTCCAATGCGGGAGCTACAGTCTCTGTCGCAGGTTGGACAGATGGTGGTTGAAAGTACGTTGGTTGAATTGCCGGTTTGTTGAAGTGCTTGGGTTGTCGTGCACTCCTTCCGCCGTATACGCTTTGTCTCCGCTTGCTGCAGGTGAAGAGACTCGAAGTGTTCGACGCCCTCACGGATTATTCTCTTCCACTTTCAGTGATCTTGCGCCAGGGATTCCCAGGTGTCGGTGGGGATGTTGAACAACATCAAGGAGGCCTTGAGGGTGCCCTTGAAGCGTTTCCTCTGCCCCCACCGGGGTTCACTTGCCATGTCGAAGCTCCAAGCAGAGCGCTTACTTTGCGAGTCTCGCATCGGGCATGTGGACGATGTGGCCCGTCCATTGTAGCTGATCGAGCGTGGTCAATGCTTCAGTGCTGAGGATGTTGGCCTGCGTGACAACAGACGTTGGTGCGTCTATCCTGCCAATGGATTTGCAGGATCTTCCAGAGGAAGTGTTGATGGTGCTTCTCCAGTGCTTCGATGTGTGTGCTGTACATAGTCCGTGTCTGAGAAGCATGTCAGAGGGCAGGTATCACTACTACTAAAGACCATCAGCTTTGTGCTGGTTTTAAGGTTCTGGTCTGCAAACACTCTATTCCTTAGGTGACCAAAGTCTGCGCTGGGAACTGAAGGCGGTAGATCTCGTCATCGATATCTGCCCTTGTTGACAGTAGGCTCCTGAGGTATGAAAAATGGTCCACATTGTCCAAGGCCTCATCATGGATTTTGATCATCGGGGGAGGAGGGGGGTCGGGGGGCAGTGCTGTGTGGCGGGGGCAGGTTGATAGAGCACCTTTGTTTTACGGATGTTTAGTGTAAGGCCTATGCTCTCAGACACTACGGTGAACGTGTTGATGATGGTTTGGAGTTCGTCCTCTGAGTGAGCACAAACACAAGCATCATCTGCATATTGTAATTCGAGGACAGAGGATGGCAGAACCTTGGATCTGGTCTGAAGGTGATGGAGGTTGAACAGTTTCCCGTTTGTTCTATAGATTATCTCCACTCCAGCGGGAAGCTTACTGACGGTGAGATGTAGCATTGCAGCAAGGAAGATCGAGAAGAGCGTTGGTGCAATGACACAGCCTTGCTTCTCCCCGGTCCGTACATGAACTGGGTCTGTGGTGGATCCATTGGTCAGGATCACAGCTTGTATGTTATCATGAAGCAAGAGGAGGATGGTGACACATTTTTGAAGACAGCCGAATTTGAAGAGTACGCTCCATAATCCCTCACCGTTAACGGTGTCAAAGGCCTTGGTCAGGTCGAAGAAGGTTGAACCAACCCCAGTCACTGACACCAATCTCCTCCCATGTGATATAAACCAACCTTTGTCACTGACACCAAGTGCACTGGGAAAATATGTTAAAGGGTAAGACTGTAGAAACTCAGTGGCAAACATTTAAGGAGATATTTCATAACTTCTCAGCAAAGATTTATTCAAGTGAGAAATAAAGATGCTAAGAGAAGGATGAACCATCCCCGGCTAACTAAGGAAGTAAAGGATGGTATTAAATTGGCAAAAAAAAGCATACAATGTTGCGAAGGACAGTGGAAGGCCAGAGGATTGGGAAATTTTTAGAAATCAGCAAAGAACGACTTAAAAAAAGACAATGACAGAGCAGATAGCATGTGAGAGCAAACTAGCAAGAAATATAAAAACAGGCAGTAAGAGCTTCTACAGGGATATAAAAAGGAAACGAGCAGCTAAAGTAAACGTTGGTCCCTTACAGGATGAGACTGGGGAATTAATAATGGGAAACACGGAAATGGCAGAGATTAGAATAAATATTTTGTATCGGTCTTCACGGTAGAGGACACTAAAAACACCTCAATAGTTGATAATCAAGGAGCTATTTCAGGGGTCGGGGGTGGGGTGGGGGGAGTCCTTAAAACAGTCACTATCACTAGAGATAAGGTACAAAGCAAACTAATGGGACTAAAGGTGGACAAGTCCCCTGGACCTGATGACATGCATCCCAGGGTCTTAAAAGAAGTGGCTGTAGATAGTTGTAATTTACCAAAATTCCCTGAATTTTGGAGAGCTCCAGCAGACTGGAAAACTGCAAATGTCCATCAGTAAGGAAGTAGTAGCAGGATATTTAGAAAATCATATTGCAGTCAAGCAGAGTTAGCATGGGTTTATGAAAGGGAAATCATGTTTGACAAATTTGCTGGAGTTGTTTGAAGATGTAACGAGCAGAGTGGTTAAAGGAGAACCAGTTGATATCGTATATTTGGATTTCCGGAAGGCATTCGATAAGATGCCACAAAAAGGGTTACTGCACAAGCTAAGAGCTCACGGTGTTGGGGGTGATATATCAGGATGGATAGAGGATTGGCCAACTAACAGAAAACAGAGTTGGGATAAATGGGTCATTTTCAGGTTGGCAAACTGTAACTAGTGGGGTGCCACAAGGATCAGTGCTGGGGCCTCAACTATTTACAATTTATATTAATGAGTTGGATGAAGGGACCGAGTGTAACGCAGCCAAATTTGCTGATGATACAAAGATAGGTGGGAAATAAGTTGTGAAGAGGACGCAAAGAATCTACAAAGTGATAGAGATAGGCTCAGTGAATGGGCTAAAATCTGGCAGATGGACTATAATGTGGTAAAATGTCAGGTTATATCGTTTGGTAGGAAAAATTAAAAAGCAAATTATTATTAAAATGGGGACCATTACAAAATGCTGCAGTACAGAGGGATCTGGGGGTTCTTGTACATGAAACACAAAAAGTTAGCATGCAGGTACAGCAAGTAATCAGGAAGGTAAATGGAATGCTGGCCTTTATTGCAAGGGGGATGGAGTATACAAGTAGGGAAGTCCTGCTACAAATGTGCAGGGTATTGGTAAGACCACACCTGGAGTACTGCGCACAGTTTTGGTCTGGACTTGTCTCCATTCCCGTGCCGAGGGGATTGCTACACCAGACAGGAGGGGCAACATTTGGGGACACGGATTCCCCACCAATTCCCATTCCCCTTCTTTCTGGTGGATAATGGAGGGGCCACTGTGTGTAATGTGCAAGTCAGTAAGAATTGTCAGCAAGCTCTTTCTAATTGGAGATTTTATTCAGTGGAAATTTTGACACTATTGCAGATTTTGTACCAAAGATCAATTTAGGATTAAAGTAAAAGTTCATAATTTTATTGCAACATGAATTTCTGTTGAGAGTCGCTGAATTAAGGGGAAAGATAACACACAGCGTTTCTTAAATGGACACTGCAGCCCCGAGAACACAATCAGCAATATATCCAGAATATTAAAGTCCAGCCCAGTTATCGGGTTATTAACATCAGCAGAAGCAAACCCCAACTGTTGGAATGAACATGGTGCGGGTATCCTTGTGACTCTCCGTGGTTGGACTATCGGTTGAAGCCTGGTCCACACACACCCAACAGGTGTACAGTTTCTCCCCGCTGTGAATGGTGCGATGTTTTTTTCAGGCTGTGTAACTGGTTAAAGCTCTTTCCACAGGCAGTGCACTGGAACACTCTCACTCGGGTGTGTGTGTCTCGGTGCCTTTCCAGTCACACTGATATTTGAAATCTTTTCCCATAGACAGAACAGACAAACATTTCTCCTTCCACTTTCAAAGGCCGATGATATTCAGGTCCTGATGAATCGATTGACTCCGTCAGATCTTGACGTGATGTTAGGTTTGTGTTTCCTGTCTGAAAATCTCCCCTTCTAATACGCTGTAAAAGGAGATAACAAAACTCATCACTGTCAGTACAAGACAGAAATTCAGAATAGACAAACCTAGTTTCCATGGAACATTCTTTCCTCTCTTGTTCTTCCAAAGCTGTCAATCCCTGTCCCACACATTGTCCCTCCTGCTGTGCTGAAACCCAAACCCATCACACATTTCTAGACTATTTCTCCGTCACTCCCAGTTTTCACCACCAATTCTGGCTGGGTTCAGTTCTACACTCACTGGTTCCCGCTCTCGTCCTCTGATCGTGTTGACTCTGGTTGGGTTCAGTTCCACACTCACTGGTCCCCCTCTCCACCCCCGCAGGTGCTGACTGTGTCTGGGTTTAGTTTTACACTCACTGTTTCCCCTCTCCTCCCCTGATGGTGCTGACTCTGGCATGGTTCAGTTCCACACTCACTGGTCCCCTTCCCTCTCCTAAACGAGCAGACTCTGGCTGGGTTCAGATATAGACTCTCTGGTTCCCCTCCCTCTCCCCTGAAAGTGTAGACTGTGAAGAACTGAACCCAGCCAATCACTGGTTTCCTCTCCCTCTCTTTCTCTGAAGTGCTGGCTATCTTAGACCTGGTCCTGTGTAATGAGACAGGATTAATAAACAATCTCCTCGTAAAGGATCCCCTTGGAATGAGTGATCATAGCATGGTTGAATTTCAAATTCACTTAGAGGGCAAGAAAGTTGGATCTCAAACCAGCGTACTAAACTTTAAATAAAGGAGACTACATTGGTGTGAGGGCAGAGTAGAATAAAGTGGACGGGGAAAATAGATTAAAATGTAGGACGGTTGATGAACAATGGCGTACATTTAAGGAGATATTTCACAACTCAAGAAAAATATATTCCAGTGAGGAGGAAAGGGTGTAAAAGAAAAGATAGCCATCCGTGGCTAACTAAAGAAATAAAGGACGGTATCTAATTAAAAACAAGGGCATACAAAGTGGCCAAAACTAGTGGGAGGACAGAAGATTGGGAAACTTTTAAAAGCCAGCAAAGAATGACTAAAAAATGATTAAGAAAGGGAAGCTAGACTATGAAAGTAAACTAGCACGAAATATAAAAACAGATAGCAAGAGTTTCTACAGGTATATAAAAATGAAAAGAGTGGCTAAAGTAAATGTTGGTCCCTTAGAGGACAAGACTGGGGAATTAGTAATGGGGAACATGGAGATGGCAGAAACTCTGAACAAATATTTTGTATCAGTCTTTACGTAGAGGACACTAAAAATATCCCAACAGTGGGTAGTCAAGGGGCTATGGGCGAGGGGAGGAACTTAACACAATCACAATCACTAAGGAGGTGGTACTCAGTAAGATAATGGGACTAAAGGCGGATATATCCCTTGGACCTGATGGCTTACATGCTAGGGTCTTAAGATAAGTAGCAGCAGGGATAGTGGATGCATTGGTTGTAATTTACCAAAATTCCCTGGATTCTGGGGAGGGCCCAGCAGATTGGAAAACTGCAAATGTAACGCCTCTATTTAAAAAAGGAGGCAGACAAAAAGCAGGAAATTATAGACCAGTTAGCTTAACGTGTGTGGTTGGGAAAATGTTGGATCTATTATTAAAGAAACATTGACAAATTTGCTGGAATTCTTTGAGGATGTAACGAACAGGGTGGATAAAGGGGAACCAGTGGATGTGGTGTATTTGGACTTCCAGAAAGCATTTGACAAGGTGCCACATAAAAGGTTACTGCTCAAGATAAAAGTTCACGGGGCTGGGGGTAATATATTAGCATGGATAGAGAATTGGCTAACTAACAGAAAACAGAGAGTCGGGATAAATGGTTCATTCTCGGGTTGGCAAACCAGTAACTAGTGGGGTGCCGCAGGGATCAGTGCTGGAACCCCAACTATTTACAATCTATATTAACAACTTGGAAGAAAGGACCAAGTATAAGGTAGCCAAGTTTGCTGACGATACAAAGATGGGAAGAAAAGCAATGTGTGAGGAGGACACAAAAAATCTGCAAAAGCACATAGACATGCTAAGTGAGTGGGCAAAAATTTGGCAGTTGGAGTATAATGTTGGAAAATGTGAGGTCATGCACTCTGGCAGAAACAAATCTAAGAGCAAGTTATTATTTAAATGGAGAAAAATTGAAAAGTGCTGCAACACAGCGAGACCTGAGGATACTTGTGCATGATACACAAAAGGTTAGTATGCAAGTACAGGAAGTGATCATGAAGGCCAATGGAATCTTGGCCTTCATTGCAAAGGGGATGGCGTATAAAAGCAGGGAAGTCTTGCTACAGTTATACAGGTGAGGCCACACCTGGAATACAGCATACAGTTTTGGTTTTCATATTTACGAACAGGTATACTTGCTTTGGAGGCAGTTCAGAGAAGGCTCACTAGGTTGATTCTGGGGATGAGGGGGTTGACTTGTGAGAATAGGTTGAGTAGGTTGGGACTCTACTCATTAGAATTCAGAAGAATGAGAGGTTATTTTATTGAAATGTAAAGATTATGAGGGGGCTTGACAAGGTGGATGCAGAGAGGATGTTTCCACTGAAGGGGGAAACTAGAACTAGGGGGCATAACCTTCGAATAAGGGGTCTCCCATTTAAAACTGAGCTGAGGAGGAATTCTCTGAGGGTTGTAAATCTGTGGAATTCGCTGCCTCAGAGAGCTGTGGATGCTGGGTCATTGAATAAATTTAAGACCGAGATAGACAGTTTCTTAACCGATAAGAAAATAAGGGGTTATGGGGAGCAGGCAGGGAAGTGGACATGATCGGATCAGCCATGATTGTATTAAATGGCAGAGCAGGCTCGAGGGGCTGTATGGGCAACTCCTGCTCCTATTTCTTATGTTCTTATGTTCAGCCTCAACTGGAGTCCAATTCTGGGCACCACATTTTAGGAAGGATGTGAAGGCCTTAGAGAGACTGCAGAAAAGACACGAGAATGATTTCAGGGATGAGGGACTTCAGTTACGTGGATAGACTGGAAAAGTTGGGGTTGTTCTCCTTGGAGCAGAGAAGGTTGAGAGGAGACTTGATAGAGGTGTTCACAATCATGAGGGGTCTGGACAGAGTAGATAGAGAGAAACTGTTCCCATTGGCCGAAGGGTGGAGAACCAGAGGACACAGAGTTAAGAAACCAAAGGCAGCGTAAGAAAAAATTTTTTTACGCAGCGAGTGGTTAGGATGTGGAATGTACGGCCTGAAAGGGTGGTGGAGGCAGACTCAATTGCGGTGTTGAGAAGGAGTGGGATCAGGGTGTGAAGGAGAGACAATTGTGGTGTTGAGAGGGAGTGAGATCAGGGTGTGAAGGAGAGACAATTGCGGTGTTGAGAAGGAGTGGGATCAGGGTGTGAAGGAGAGACAATTGTGGTGTTGAGAGGGAGTGGGATCAGGGTGTGAAGGAGAGACAATTGTGGTGTTGAGAAGGAGTGGGATCAGGGTGTGAAGGAGAGACAATTGTGGTGTTGAGAGGGAGTGGGATCAGGGTGTGAAGGAGAGACAATTGTGGTGTTGAGAAGGAGTGGGATCAGGGTGTGAAGGAGAGACAATTGTGGTGTTGAGAGGGAGTGGGATCAAGGTGTGAAGGAGAGACAATTGTGGTGTTGAGAGGGAGTGGGATCAGGGTGTGAAGGAGAGACAATTGTGGTGTTGAGAGGGAGTGGGATCAGGGTGTGAAGGAGAGACAATTGTGTTGAGAGGGAGTGGGATCAGGGTGTGAAGGAGAGACAATTGTGGTGTTGAGAGGGAGTGGGATCAGGGTGTGAAGGAGAGACAATTGTGGTGTTGAGAGGGAGTGGGATCAGGGTGTGAAGGAGAGACAATTGTGGTGTTGAGAGGGAGTGGGATCAGGGTGTGAAGGAGGGACAATTGTGGCGTTGAGAGGGAGTGGGATCAGGGTGTGAAGGAGAGACAATTGTGGTGTTGAGAGGGAGTGGGATCAGGGTGTGAAGGAGAGACAATTGTGGTGTTGAGAGGGAGTGGGATCAGGGTGTGAAGGAGAGACAATTGTGGTGTTGAGAGGGAGTGGGATCAGGGTGTGAAGGAGAGACAATTGTGGTGTTGAGAGGGAGTGGGATCAGGGTGTGAAGGAGAGACAATTGTGGTGTTGAGAGGGAGTGGGATCAGGGTGTGAAGGAGAGACAATTGTGGTGTTGAGAGGGAGTGGGATCAGGGTGTGAAGGAGAGACAATTGTGGTGTTGAGAGGGAGTGGGATCAGGGTGTGTAGGAGAGACAATTGTGGTGTTGAGAGGGAGTGGGATCAGGGAGTGAAGGAGAGACAATTGTGGTGTTGAGAGGGAGTGGGATCAGGGTGTGAAGGAGAGACAATTGTGTTGAGAGGGAGTGGGATCAGGGAGTGAAGGAGAGACAATTGTGGTGTTGAGAGGGAGTGGGATCAGGGTGTGAAGGAGAGACAATTGTGGTGTTGAGAGGGAGTGGGATCAGGGAGTGAAGGAGAGACAATTGTGGTGTTGAGGGAGTGGGATCAGGGAGTGAAGGAGAGACAATTGTGGTGTTGAGGGAGTGGGATCAGGGAGTGAAGGAGAGACAATTGTGGTGTTGAGTGGGAGTGGGATCAGGGTGTGAAGGAGAGACAATTGTGGTGTTGAGAGGGAGTGGGATCAGGGTGTGAAGGAGAGACAATTGTGGTGTTGAGAGGGAGTGGGATCAGGGAGTGAAGGAGGGACAATTGTGGTGTTGAGAGGGAGTGGGATCAGGGAGTGAAGGAGAGACAATTGTGGTGTTGAGAAGGAGTGGGATCAGGGTGTGAAGGAGAGACAATTGTGGTGTTGAGAGGGAGTGGGATCAGGGAGTGAAGGAGAGACAATTGTGGTGTTGAGAGGGAGTGGGATCAGGGAGTGAAGGAGGGACAATTGTGGTGTTGAGAGGGAGTGGGATCAGGGAGTGAAGGAGAGACAATTGTGGTGTTGAGAGGGAGTGGGATCAGGGAGTGAAGGAGAGACAATTGTGGTGTTGAGAGGGAGTGGGATCAGGGAGTGAAGGAGAGACAATTGTGGTGTTGAGAGGGAGTGGGATCCGGGAGTGAAGGAGAGACAATTGTGGTGTTGAGAGGGAGTGGGATCAGGGAGTGAAGGAGAGACAATTGTGGTGTTGAGAGGGAGTGGGATCAGGGAGTGAAGGAGAGACAATTGCGGGGACTGGGACTCCCTGAGATGCTCTGGCAGGGAGCCGGCACGGGCCGAGCGGCCTCCCTCTGTGATGTCACCACTCTGTGACGTCACCACTCCCTGATCCTGTGCCTGAGTCCCGCCCCTCGGGCCCCCCCGATTGGTTGGAGGACCTGCCACCACCTGAGCCCCGCCCACGCTCTCCCTATTGGTCGGAGCTCACGTCAGTCACCACCGTGGAGTTGATCACGTGGTCCAGTCTGGCTCCCTGCAGGAAACCCCGTGCTGCGGCCGCTCGGATGCTCCGGTTTGTATTTTATTTTTACGCTTCTCTCCGCTATTTATGTAAAAAAAAACCTCAGAAAACTCACTTTCCGCCGGTGATCCGGGCTGTGTGCTGAGCATCTGGGGTGCGGGGCCAGGCGGCGCATGCGCTGTGCCCGCCACAACTCAGCGCGGCGGCCGGAGCACTTTCTGGGGCACGGGGGCTTCTGGGTATTGCAGCCGCCATTACTGTTGGTCCAACCTGCGCAGCATCTGGGGCCTGAAAATCAGCTTCACTGCTGCTGGTCTGGGAAAGGGCGAGTTGAGACAACATTTTTAAGTTTCTGATGCTGGGTCGTTTGGGAATTTCCACCCGCAAAATTAATATTTTTTATGAAAATAGGGCAACTTTTGAGTATTGTGTGGAAGGACAGAAAGTGTCATGGGTGGATGGAGACATGATTCAGTTGGTGGGTCCCACAGACAAATATGGGAATATGTTTTTCTTTTTTCCCCCTCTCCTCCCCTCTGTGTGTATGTAAGTCCGCCATGGCTCAGTGGGTAGCTCTCGCCTCTGAGTCAGAAGGTTGTGGGTTGAAGTCACACTCCAGAGACTTGAACACAAAATCTAGGCTGACACTCCAGCGCAGTGCTGAGGGAGTGCCACTCTGTTGGTGGTGCCCTATTTTAGATGAGACGTTAAACCGAGGTGGTGTCTGCTCTCGGGTGGATGTAAAAGATCCCATGACACAATTTTGAAGAGCAGGGGAGTTATCACCGGTGTTCTGGGCCAATATTTATCCCTCAATAGACATCACTAAAACACATTATCTGGTCATTATCACATTGTGCTAATTGGCTGCCACGTTTCCGACTTTACAACACTTAAAAATTGTGTGTAAGTGCTTTGGAACGTCAGTAGTCATGAAAAGCACTGTATAAATGCAAGTCTGTCTTTCTTTATTGATGTTCAAAGAGGCCATTAACTGTCCTATAGAATCGTTACAGCACAGAAGGCGGCCATTTGGCCCGTCGAGCCCATGCCGACTCGCCTCACTCCCCTGCCCTTTCACCGTAGCCCTGCAAACATCACCCATCGCCTCTGTGTTCACTGACCTACATTCACTCCTAGTTAAGCAACACCTCGATTTCAAAATTCTCATCCTTGTTTTCAAACCCCTCCATGGGCTCAGCCCTCCCTGTCTCTGTAATCTCCTCTATTGTGATCCTAACACAGATGAGACTGCACACAGGGAGGTTAAAGTAACAGTGACTTCAGTCTTTAATAAGACACTCCAGAGTGAGGAATAGGCCTGAGGGGCCGGCTTATATACAGTGTTCCCAAGGGATGCGGGGATCCCTTGGGACTTGAGGGGATGAACTCCCTGGTGGCGGAACATGGGAGTGCATGCTTTACAGATACACATCACCCCCACAAAGTCAAAGTGAAAACTATTTACAAGGTGAGGCGCTCGGGAGCCTTTCTTTCCCTGGTGGACCGCCTCGGTACAAATGTCTGTTCTGGTGTGTTGGCTGTGCCCTCGCTGGGCTGGCGTGTTGTTGGCCCTGCAGGGCTGCTAGGTGAGCCTGGCCTTGCTGGGCTATTGGGTGTGATGGGTTTGATTTCCTGGTCCGGGGTGGTGTCGTTGATCCTTTGGGTGTGTGTTGTGGGCTCGAAAAAGGTGGTGTCTGCTGTGGGTTGTTCAGGGCAGTCTGTGAACCGCAGCCTCGTTTGGTCCAAGTGCTTTCTGCAAATTTGTCCATTGTCTAGTTTGACTACAAACACCCTATTCCCTTCTTTAGCTATCACCATGCCCGCGATCCACTTGGGACCATGTCCATAGTTTAGCACATACACAGGGTCATTCAGATCAATTTCCCGTGACACAGTGCCGTGACCATCGTTTACATTTTGTTGCTGCCGCCTGCTCTCTACCTGGTCATGCAGGTTGGGGTGAACCAGCGAGAGTCTGGTTTTAAGTATACTTTTCATGAGTAGCTCAGCCGGGGGCACACCTGTGAGCGAGTGGGGTCTTGTGCGGTAGCTGAGCAGTACTCGGGACAGGTGGGTTTGGAGTGAGCCTTCTATGACTCGTTTAAGGCTCTGTTTGATGGTTTGCACTGCCCGCTCTGCCTGCGCATTGGAGGCTGGTTTAATCGGGGCCGAGGTGACATGTTTGATCCCATTGCGGGTCATGATTTCTTTAAATTCGGCACTGGTGAAATATGGCCCATTGTAACTGACCAGTATGTCAGGCAGGCCGTGGGTGGCAAACATGGCCCTCAGGCTTTCAATGGTGGCGGTGGCAGTGCTTCCCGACATTATTTCACATTCAATCCATTTTGAAAAAGCATCCACCACCACCAGGAACATTTTACTGAGAAACGGGCCCGCATAGTCGACATGGATCCTTGACCATGGTCTGGAGGGCCAGGATCACAAACTTAGTGGTGCCTCTCTGGGCGTGTTGCTCAACTGAGCACACACGCTGCATTGCCGTACACAGGACTCGAAGTCAGAGTCGATACCGGGCCATCACATGTGGGATCTGGCTATTGCTTTCATCATTACTATACCCGGGTGTGTGCTGTGGAGATCCAAGATGAACGTCTCCCTGCCCTTTTTGGGTAGCACTACGCGGTTACCCTACAACAAGCAGTCTGCCTTAATGGACAGCTCGTCCTTTCGCCGCTGGAACGGCTTGATTAGTCCTTGCATTTCAACGGGAATGCTGGCCCAGCTCCCATGCAGTACACAGTTTTTTTTACTAGGGACAGCAGAGGATCTTGGCTGGTCCAAGTCCTAATCAGGCAGGCCGTGACAGGTGATTTATCATTTTCAAATGCTTCCATGACCATCAACAAGTCTACGGGCTGCGCCACCATCAACAAGTTTGCAGGCTGCGCCATTTCCACCCCTGTGGTGGGAAATGGTAGCCGATTGAGATCATCTGCACAGTTCTCGGTGCCTGGCCTGTGGCGGATGATATAGTTATACGCTGATAGCACGAGTGCCCACCTTTGTATGCGGGCTGAGGCATTAGTATTTATCCCCTTGTTTTCAGCGAACAGGGATGTGAGGGGCTTGTGATCGGTTTCCAGCTCAAATTTGAGGCCAAACAGGTACTGATGCATTTTCTTTACCCTGAACACACATGCTAATGCCTCTTTCTCAATCATGCTGTAGGCCCTCTCGGCCTTAGACAATCTCCTGGAAGCATAGGCGACAGGTTGCAACTTCCCCGCAACGTTAGCTTGTTGTAATACACACCTGACTCCGTTCGACGACACGTCACATGCTAGGACAAGTCTTTTACACGGGTTATACAATACAAGCAGCTTGTTGGGAGCGTAAAATGTTTCTGGCTTTCTCAAAAGCAATTTCTTGGTTTTTTTCCCCATACCCAGTTCTCACCTTTACGCAATAACATATGTAGGGGCTCTAAGAGGGTGCTTAACCCCAGTAGGAAGTTACCAAAATAGTTGAGTCTCAGGAACAACCGCAGCTCCATGACATTCTGTGGCCTGGGCGCGTTCCTGATAGCCTCTGTCTTAGCGTCTTTGGGCCGAATGCTGTCCGCTGCGATCTTTCTCCCCAAAAGCTCCACTTCTGTTGCCATGAAGACACATTTTGACCTCTTCAGCTGCAGCCTTGCGCGATCCAGTCGCGTGAGGACCTCCTCCAAGTTTTGTAGGTGCTCGGCGGTGTCCCGACCCGTGACCAATATGTCGTCCTGAAAGACCACCATGTGTGGTACCGACTTGAGTAGGCTCTCCATGTTTCTCTGGAAGATCGCTGCAGCCGACTGAATTCCAAACGAGCATCTGTTGTAGATGAACAGTCCCTTGTGCGTGTTGATGCAGGTGAGGCCCTTCGAAGACTCCTCCAGCTCCTGCGTCATGTAGGCCAAAGTCAGGTCTAGCTTGGTGAATGTCTTACCTCCTGCCAGCGTCGCAACTAGGTCGTCTGCCTTAGGTAGTGAGTATTGGTCCTGTAGCGAGAAACGATTAATAGTTACTTTATAATCGCTGTAAATCCTGACCGTGCCATCACATTTGAGTACTGGAACAATCGGGCTGGCCCACTCGCTGAATTCCACTGGGAAATGATGCCCTCGCGTTGCAGCCTGTCCAGCTCGATTTCCACTCTCTCCCTCATCATGAGGTACCGCTCGCGCCTTGTGGTGAATGGGTCGTGCCTCTGGGACCAAGTGGATCCGCACCTTCGTCCCGGAAAAGTTTCCAATGCCTGGCTCAAAAAGGGAAGGAAATTTGTCAAGAACCTGGGTACATGAAGCCTCATCGACATGTGATAGCGCTCGGATGTCATCCCAGTTCCAGCGGGTTTTGCCCAGCCAGTTCCTTTCAAGCAGTGTGGGGCCATCACCCGGGACAACCCAGAGTGGCAGTTCATGCACCGTGCCCTCATAGGTGACCTTGACCATGGCGCTGCCCAGGACAGTGATAAACTCTTTGGTGTACGTTCTCTGTTCCGTGTGGATGGGGCCCAGGGCTGGTCTGAATGCCTGGTTGCACCACAGTCTCTCAAACATCTTTTTACTCATGATGGATTGGCTAGCGCCAGTGTCCAGTTCCATGGCTACGGAATTTTACGTTTAGCATTGTAGGTGGACATTGCATCGAAAATGTGTGCACTCCGTGTACTTCAGCATTCGCCTCCTCTCTCTGAGGCTCGAAATTGCTTTGATCCACCATGGACCGATCTTCCTCTGCCACGTGGTGGTTAGCAGGTTTTGCAGAGCTTGCAGCTCATTTGCAAGCTTGTTGGAGGTGCCCCATTGTCCCACAGCTCTTGCAAACATATCCTTTGAAGCGGCATGAATAGGCTGAATGGAAGCCTCCACAACGCCAACAAGGTGTGAATTGCCTTGCATTCATCCTTTGTTGCGGATTCTGAGTCATCTGGGTCACCTGAGGCCTGCTGGCAGTTGCAGACTCGTGGGTTCTGCCCTGTACATTTCTGCTCGCAAACACAGTTCCAGTTAATTTATGAATATTGTTAGCACTTGTGTGCTGAGAGATTTGTTTGGTGTTATCATTGGTGGACATAAACGCCTGTGCTATCGCAAAGGTCTTACTGAGGGTCAGTGTCTCTACAGCCAAAAGTTTTCGTAGGATGGTCTCGTGGCTAATGCCCAGTACAAAAAAGTCTCTGAGCATTTGCTCCAGGTAGCCATCAAACTCACATTGTCCTGCAAGTCACCTTAGCTCGGCGACGTAGCTCGCCACTTCCTGACCTTCAGATCGCTGGCACGTGTAGAACCGATACCTTGCCATCAGCACGCTCTCCCTTGGGTTAAG
The DNA here is from genome assembly GCF_044704955.1 of Pristiophorus japonicus. Classification (NCBI taxonomy): domain Eukaryota; kingdom Metazoa; phylum Chordata; class Chondrichthyes; family Pristiophoridae; genus Pristiophorus; species Pristiophorus japonicus. The sequence continues at coordinate 431,909 of NW_027251590.1, read as the reverse complement.
ATGCTCCCGACCAGTGTGCACAGCTCCTCATACGACTTATCTGTGGGTTTCACCGGAGCCAGAAGATTCTTCATGAGGCTATAGGTCGGTGCCCCGCAGACTGTGAGGAAGACCGCTCTCCTTTTTGCAACGCTTCCTTCTCCGTCCAGCTCGTTGGCTACAAAGTACTGGTCTAGCCGTTCGACATAGGCTTCCCAGTCCTCACCATCTGAGAACTTCTCCAGGATGCCCATAGTTTGCTGCATCTTTGCGTTGGATTCGTATTCTCGTCGCCAGTTATTGTGTTCCTAACACAGATGAGGCTGCACACAGGGAGGTTAAAGTAACAGTGACCTCAGTCTTTAATAAGACACTCCAGAGTGAGGAACAGGCCTTGGGGGCCAGCTTCTATACAGTGCTCCCAAGGGATGCTGGGATCCCTTGGGACTTCAGGGGATGAGCTCCCTGGTGGCGGAATATGGGAGTGCATGATTTACAGATACACAACATCCTCCAGCCCTATAATCGCCCTAGACTTCTACACTCTGCCTATTCTGGCCTTTTGATCATCATTGATTTTAATTGTTCCACAATTGACAGTCGTGCCTTCAGCTGCCTCGGTCCTAAACTCTAGAATTATCTCCCTAAATTGCTCCTCCTCTACACTTCACTTTCCTCCTTTTAAAAAAACTCCTTAAAACCGACCTAACATGCAGGTACAGCAAGCAATTAGAAAAGCAAATGGTATGATGGCCTTTAATACAAAAGGATTTGAGTATCAGAGTAAAGACATACAAATGCAATTATATAGGGCCCCGGTGAGACAGTATCTGGAGTATTGTGTACAGTTTGGGTCTCCTTACCTAAGGAAGGATATACTTGCCATAGAGGAAGTACAACGAAGGTTCACCAGATGGATTCCTGGGATGGGGGGATTGTCCTATGAGGAGAGATTGAGTAGACTAGGTCTACACATTCAAGAGTTTAGAGGAATGAGAGGTGATCAATCACCTTGAAACATGCAAAATTCTCATAGGCTTGACAGGGTAGATGCAGGGAGAATGTTTCCCTTGGCTTGGGCGTCTAAAAACAAGAGTCACAGCCTTAGAATAAGGGGTCGCCCATTTAGGACTGAGAAGAGGCAAAATTTCTTCACTCAGAAGGTGGTGATTTTTTGGAATTCTGTGCCCTACAGGACTGCGGAGGCTCAGTCTTTGAGTATATTCAAGACAGAGATGGATAGATTTTTTGATATTAAGGGAATCAAGGGATATAGGGATCGGATGTGAAAGTGGAGTTGAGGTAGAAGATCAGCCATGATCTCATTGAATGGCGGAGCAGGCTCGAGGGGCTGAATGGCCGACCCCTGCTCCTATTTCTATGTTCTCCTCGCCCAATCTTTTGGTCATCTGTCCCAACATCTCCTCAGCTTCAGGGTCCCAGTGATCAGCAGAGAAAGAACAACTTAGAATCATAGAGTGGTTACAACACAAAAGGCGACCATTTGGGCCGTCGAGCCTGTGTGGGCTCTCAGCTCGTCCCTCTCTCCCGCCTGCAAACCTTTCCCCTTCAGATACTTATCCAACTCACTTTTGAAAGAAAAGATTGAGTCTGCCTGCACCACCCTTTCAGGCCGTGCATTCCAGATCTTAACCACTCACCGTGTAAAAACAAGTTTCTTCTTAAGTCGCCTTTGGTTCTTTTGCCATCACCTTAACTCTGTGTCCTCTGGTTCTCCACCTTTCCACCAATGGGAACAGTTTCTCTCGATCTACTCTGTCCAGATCCCTCATGATTTTGAACAACTCGATCAAATCTCCTCTCAATTGTCTCCGCTCCAGTGAGAACAAACCCAGTCTATCCATGTAACTGAAGTCCCCCATCCCTGGAATCAGTCTCGTAAATCTTTTCTGCACCCTCTCTAAGGCCGTCACATCCTTCCTAAAGTGCGGGGCCCAGAATTGGACACAATACTCCAGTTGGGGCTCCCGCCTCCGCTTAAATGCATTCAAAACAGTTTATACAGGTTGATCATCATTTCCACACTTTTGTACTCTATACCTCTATTTATGAAGCTTAGGATCCTGTAAACTTTTTTAACCGCTTTCTCCAGCTGCCCTGCCACCTTCAACGATTTTTGCATACATACCCCAAGGCCTCTCTGTTCATGCACCCGCTTTAGGGTTGTACCATTTAGTTTATATTTCCTCTTACATTTTGGTAGAAAGAATATCACTTCACACTTTTATGGGTTAAATTTCCTCTGCCACGTGTCCGCCCATTTTACCAGCCCGCCTGACTTCCTGAAGTTTATCACTCTCCTCGTCTCTGTTCACTATACTTCCAAATTTTGAAATTGTGCCTCAAGTCATTAATATATATCAAGAAAAACGGTGGTCCTAGAACCGAATTCTGGCGAACACCACTGTATACCCAGCCCAAAAAACAACCATTCACCACTACTCTCTGTTTCCTGTCACTTACACTTTGTATCCATGCTGCCACTGTCCCTTTTAGTCCATGGGCTTCAACTTTACTGGCAAGCCTTTTATGTGGCACTTCATCGAACGCCTTTTGGAAATCCATGTACACTTCGTCAATCACATTACCCTCATCAAAAAACTCGATTAAGTTGGTTAATCATGATTTGCCTTTAACAAATCCGTGCTGGCTTTCCTTAATTAATCCGCACATATCCAAGTGACTGTTAATTTTGTCTCTGATCACTGAGTCTAAAAGCTTCCCCACAACTGAGGTTAATCTGACTGGCCTGTAGTTGCTGGGTTTAATTTTACACCATTTTTGAACAATAGTATAACATTTACAATTCTCCAGTCCTCTGGCACCATCCCCGTATCTATGGAGGATTGTATTATGGCCAGTACTCTGCGATTTCCGTCTCAATTCCCTCAGCATCCAAGGATGCATCCCATCCGCTCCTGGTGATTTATCTATAAGTACAGTCAGCCTTTTTAATACCTCTAATCCCAGGAATCAGTCTGGTGAACCTGGCCGTGAATATGGGTTGAGGAATTCACATGGAGGCTTCACTTAAGGTGTCATCACCCCCTCAACAAAGTGTCCATCAGGGCCTCGAGGCAATCATCCACGATAAGCTCATGGATGAGCAGGGCCTTGTTTGCAAGTGAACGGACGTTCTGGAGGGAGATGCGGAGAGGTTTGTTGATGGCTGCCCCACTGTCTGTGTGCACAGGGTCAGCGCTCGGAGTTGGACGGGGAGGAGATTGGCAAGATTAGCCCCCAGTGGCCCCGCTGGGTGGGAATGTCGGCGAGAAGGTATGATGGGACTGTCGGGGCTGCTGCTCATGAGGAGGCGGCGACAAGTGCCTCGACGGGCCCTTCGGAGGATGCCAAGAGAGGCACCGAGGGAAGCTGCAGGCTTATCTAGGAGGGAGTCAAGCCTGGGACAGTGGCAGGAGAGTAGGAAGGTCGAAGAGTAATGAAGGAAGGGGGTAGAGGTTTGCGAGGGCAGAGTATCCAAGAGAGAGATGAAAGGCAGTGCGACGATAGGAGAGAGCGGCCAGGCAGGGAGAGAGAGAGAGAGAGAGAACGGGAAAGAGGAGAAGTGGAAAAGTATTGACTGGCTCGGGTATGAGCAGCAGCCACAGTGCGTACGTGAATGGACACAGGGCAAAGCTCAGGTTACATCGGCCTGGTTACATGTAACAATAAATGGGATACATATTTCCTGGGAATAGGTTGGAGACAATGGTCAGGAGACCAGGGTCAAAGTGCGAGGTCCCATGGAGGGACAAAGCCGGTGGAAGCAGGATGGGGCCGGCGCGGAGCATCGACGAACCGCTGTCCAAATTCAGAGACGGGCGCAGCAGGCGAGGGAAGTCCAGAGGCTATTTGAGGGGCAGAGAGTTCGAGGAGTGAGTTGCCGCAGGAATGAGAGTCAGTGGCGGTAAAGGAAGCTGATGGTGAAACAGACCCAAGTTGGAAGTCACCGTAGATCAAAGTAAAACCACAAGCCAGCGAGCAGCAAAGCTGGAAACCGGTGGAACGAGTCACCGGACGGACAGCAAGTGACACAGCAGGTGTTAGCTACAGGCCAACAGCGCTGAAAAACCACAGGAACCAGTTCAGCACACACGGCCGCAGTTTCAATTAGTTTAAACTTTTTTTTTTAAGCAGCAGAGATAGAGACACAGCAGGAAATCTTACGGTGCAATCCAATGTAGTGCAGTGCAGACATGGAATCTCAATGTCCACTGAAGCCCAGCAGATCGCAAACCCATTTGAGAAATGAATTCAGCAGCTGAAGACACTGAAGCGACTGAATAGCAGAGCAGAGACACAGCGGCTGAGTCACACAGTGTGCTCAGTAGAGCAGCGGAGTCCTGTGGCCGAGGAATCCAGCTGATGGAAACAAGTTTCAGCAGAGTTCCGGCAGGTGAACGAGCTCAGTGAGAACAAAGACACACAGGGTCGGGGGATGGGCGGCGCACTCAGCAGGGACACCTTTAAACCTGTAGTTTGGCCTGAAATGCCTTCACCATCAGAGCCAGGGTATCTTTAGCAACGAGAGAAAGGAAATTGGGGGAAGAAAGGGCAAAGGATGGCCAAGGATACCGCTGGAGAAGAGAGCTCAGTAAGGAGCTGTCAGCCCAGGAGTCATCTTGAATCCAATATTCACCAATCACAGTCACTGACACCAATCTCCTCCTGTCTGATATAAACCAATCACAGTCAATGACACCAATCCCCTCCTGTCTGATATAAACCAATCACAGTCACTGACACCAATCTCCTCCTGTCTGATATAAACCAATCACAGTCACTGACAGCAATCCCCTCCTGTCTGATATAAACCAATCACAGTCACTGACACCAATCTCCTCCTGTCTGATATAAACCAATCACAGTCACTGACACCAATCCCCTCCTGTCTGATATAAACCAATCACAGTCACTGACACCAATCTCCTCCTGTCTGATATAAACCAATCACAGTCACTGACACCAATCGCCTCCTGTCTGATATAAACTATAGTCTAGTGAGCAGGAGGAACTGAAAGATATCCTAATAAAGCAGGAAATTGTGTTAGGGAAATTGATGGGATTGAAGGCCGATAAATCTCTGGGGTCTGATAGTCTGCATCCCAGAGTACTTAAAGAAGTGACCATGGAAATAGTAGATGCATTGGTGATCATTTTCCAACAGTCTATTGACTCTGGATCAGTTTCTATGGACTGGAGGGTAGCTAATGTAACACCACTGTTTAAAAAAAGAGAGAGAGAGAAAACGGGTAATTATAGACCGGTCAGCCTGACATCAGTAGTGGGGCAAATGTTGGAATCAATTATTAAATATGAAATAGCAGCACATTTGGAAAGCAGTGACAGGATCGGTCCAAGTCAGCATGGATTTATAAAAGGGAAATCATGCTTACAAATTTTCTGGAATTTTTTGAGGATGTAACTAGTAGAGTAGACAAGGGAGAACCATTGGATGTGGTGTATTTGGACTTTCAAGAGGCTTTTGACAAGGTCCCACACAAGAGATTGGTGTGCAAAATCAAAGCACATGGTATTGGGGGTAATGTACTGACGCGGATAGAGAACTGGTTGGCAGATAGGAAGCAGAGAGTCGGGATAAACGGGTCCTTTTCAGAATGGCAGGCAGTGACTAGTGAGTGCCGCAGGGCTCAGTGCTGGGACCCCATCTCTTTACAGTATACATCAATGATTTAGATGAAGGAATTGAGTGTAATATCTCCAAGTTTGCAGATGACACTAAGCTGGGTGGCGGTGTGAGCTGTGAGGAGGACGCTAGGAAGCTGCAGGGTGACTTGGACAGGTTAGGTGAGTGGGCAAATGCATGGCAGATGCAGTATAATGTGGATAAATATGAGGTTATCCACTTTGGGGGCAAAAACACAAAGGCAGAATATTATCTGAATGGCGGCAAATTAGAAAAAGGGGAGGTGCAACGAGACCTGGGTGTCATGGTTCATCAGTCATTGAAAGTTGGCATACAGGTACAGCAGGTGGTGAAGGCGGCAAATGGTATGTTGGCCTTCATAGCGAGGGGATTTGAGTATAGGAGCAGGGAGGTCTTACTGCAGTTGTACAGGGCCTTGGTGAGGCCTCAGCTGGAATATTGTTCAATTTTTGTTGTATCCTTACGCAATACTGTAAATCAACATGAGGCACATATTGGAGACACGGTCACTCTGTGACCTTACCTTTATTCACAGGATCAAGGAGTGCTGACCCTGCATGGGACCTCCCTTTATATACCTGGATGACCAGGTGAGGAGTGTCTCCCACAAGTTCACCCCCTGTGGTCAAGGTGTGCATTTCTTAAATGTATACAGTGTACAGTGTTGTTACATGAAGGTTACAGTTATGTGAAGGTTACAAACATGACATCACCTTCCCCCCCCCCCCAAACGTCTTTGGGTCAAAGATTGAGTCTTTCAGGCGGTCGACACTCTCTCGTGGAGCGCCGCAGTTGGGGCTCTGGTTGTTGAGCCTTGGCATGCGTCTCTGTCGCCTGTGGTGATTCCGGCCTGTCCGGGCTGACCGCAGGGACTGTGCATGCTGCTGAATGTTCTTGTTGCTCGTTCACTGGCAGTGGTGTGGGCAACATCTCCTGATCTTCCTCAGGTTCCTCAGTGTCCATGCTGAACCTTTTTTTTTTTACTTGGTCCAGATGCCTGCGGCATATCTGTCCATTGTTAAGTCTGACCACTATGACCCTATTCCTCTCTTTACCAATTACAGTACCCTCGAGCCACTTGGGCCCCACAGCGTGATTAAGAACAAATACCGGGTCATCGATTTCTATACATCTCCCCTTTGAGTTACGGTCATGGCACTCATTTTGGGACTGGCGCTTGCCCTCAACAATGTCTAACAGGACTGGATGAATGAGGGACAGCCGAGTTTTAAGTGTACGTTTCATGAGTAGTTCCGCTGGCGGGACTCCCGTGAGCGAATGCGGTCGGGACCTGTAGGCCAGCAGAAGGCGTGATAGGCGGCATTGAAGGGAGGGTCCTTGAATCCGGAGCATGCCTTGTTTTATGATTTGGACCGCACGTTCCGCCTGGCCATTGGAAGCCGGCTTGAACGGTGCTGTCCTGACATGTTTGATGCCATTACCCGACATGAACTCCCGGAATTCATAGCTAGTGAAACACGGGCCGTTGTTGCTAAACAAAATGTCCGGCAAGCCGTGGGTCGCAAAGACCACACGCAGACTCTCCACAGTGGTGGATGTCGTGCATGAATTCAATATGATGCACTCGATCCATTTCGAGTACGCATCAACAACAATGAGGAACATTTTTTTCATGAACGGGCCCGCGTAGTCTACGTGAATACGTGACCATGACCTGGTGGGCCAGGGCCACGGGCTGAGTGGGGCCTCCCTGGGGGCATTGCCCAGCTGGGCACACGTCGTGCACCTACGAACACAGTGTTCCAGGTCTGCATCAATTCCCGGCCACCATACATGTGACCGGGCAATGGCCTTCATTAGCACAATGCCTGGGTGCTCGCTGTGGAGTTCCCTGATAAATGCTTCCCTTTCCTTCTGGGGCATGACTACCCAGCTGTCCCATAGTAGGCAGTCGGCTTGGATGGAGAACTCATCCATCCGTCTGTGAAACGGTCTGACCTCCTCGGGGCATGCTCAGTGTGCGGGCGCCCAATCCCCAGTCAGGACACATTTCTTAATCAAGGATAGGATGGGATCTCTGTTTGTCCAGGTTTTGATCTGGTGGACTGTGATGGGGGAGCCTGCGCTGTCAAAAGCATCGACAGCCATGACCATCTCAGCGCTTTGCTCCGCTGCCCCCTCAGTGGTGGCCAGTGGGAGCCTGCTGAGCGCGTCAGCGCAATTCTCGGTGCCTGGCCGGTGCCGTATGGTGTAGTCATATGCAGTCAGCGTGAGAGCCCATCGCTGTATGTGAGCTGACGCATTGGCATTGACAGCTTTGCTGTCGGACAACAGGGATGTTAACGGCTTGTGGTCCGTTTCTAACTCGAACTTCTGCCAAAAAGGTACTGGTGCATCTTTTTCACCCCGTAGACACATGCGAGTGCTTCCTTTTCAACCATCCCATATCTGCTTGGGAGAGCGACCTGGAGGCATAAGCCACAGCTTGGAGTTGGCCCTCATCATTACTCTGCTGCAACATGCACCCAACCCCATAGGATGATGCATCACATGTCAAAACCAGTTTCTTACAGGGGTCGTACAAGGTCAACAGCTTATTAAAACAAAGCAGGTTCCGCGCCCGATTGAAAGCCCGTTCCTGACAGTCCCCCCAAAACCAATCGCAACCCTTACGCAGGAGCACGTGTAGTGGCTCCAACAATGTGATTAAGTTCAGCAGAAAATTCCCGAAATAGTTCAATAGTCCCAGAAATGAACGCAACTCCGATGTGTTGCCGGGCCTGGGCGCCCGGCGGATCGCCTCCGTTTTGGATTCGGTAAGCCGGATCCCGTCTGCGGCAATCCTCCTGCCCAAAAACTCGACCTCTGGGGCCAAAAACACACACTTGGACTTCTTTAGTTGCAGGCCTACCCGGTCCAGTCGGCGTAGCACCTCCTCCAGGTTGTGGAGGTGTTCCTCGGTGTCTCGACCCGTGATGAGGATGTCGTCCTGAAATACGATTGTTCCAGGGATGGACTTGAGCAGGCTTTCCATGTTCCTCTGAAAGATAGCGGCTGCTGAACGAATGCCAAACGGACACCTGTTGTAGACAAACAGCCCCTTGTGCGTGGTGATGGTGGTCAGTAGCTTGGATTCTTCAGCCAGTTCCTGGGTCATGTAGGTTGAAGTGAGGTCCAACTTGGTGAACAGCTTGCCGCCTGCCAGCGTGGCAAAAGGATCCTCCGCTCTCGGAAGCGGGTATTGGTTTGTAGTGACACTCGGTTGATGGTGGCCTTGTAGTCGCCACAGATCCTGACCGAGCCGTCCATTTTTAGGACAGGGACGATGGGGCTCGCCCAGTCGCTGAATTCAATGGGCGAAATTATGCCCTCTCTTAGCAACCTGTCCAACTCACTCGCAATTTTCTCCCGCATCACATACGGCACAGCTCTGGCTTTATGGTGCACTGGTGTGGTGTCCGGGGTGATGCGTATCACAACTTTGGTACCTTTGAAAGTCCCGACACCAGGTTGAAATTGTGACTCAAACTTTTGTAGGATCTGTGAGCATGAATTTCGCTCTACAGATGAAATGGCATGCACATCCCCCCCATTTCCAGTTCATCTCGGCTAGCCAGCTCCTTCCCAAAAGCGCAGGACCATTTCCCGGGACAATCCAGAGTGGCAGCCGGTTCTCTGATCCAATGTTGGTGGTCAATGTTGTGACCACCAACATTGCACTGCCTAGCACTGGGATGATCTCTTTGGTGTACGTCCATAATTGCGTGTCAATGCGTTCTAGTTTGGGTCTGCTAGCTCGGAGTGGCCATCGTTTCTCGAATTGTTGGACACTCATAAGTGACTGGCTGGCTCCTGTGTCCAGCTCTATGCGTACCGGGATGCCATTTAACAGTACTCTCATCATCACGGGTGGCGTTTTTGTGTATGAGCTGTCGATGTTTGCCACCTGAACCCGCTGAACTTCAGCGTCCATTGCTGTGTCCCAAGCATAACCCTGCCTTGCAGACCCCTCTTGTGGTTCATCCACTTCGTAAACCAGCCTCACTGCGGGCTTCCTGCACATTCTGGCTAAATGTCCACTGAAGTTACAATTTTTGTGGATAAATTGTTGAAACCTGCAGGTTTTCGCAGCATGTCTGCCCCCGCACCTCCAGCATGAGCTGAGATTGTTGTGAACAAAAGGGCTGTTACCAGGCATTCCTCTCTGATTGTCTCTTTGATTACTCTTGAGCACTCTGTTTGTGGGTGTCAATGGTCCCAGCCCGGGATGTATTGTCCCTTGTGGTGGTGTAAATGTCTGTTCAACCTGCCATTGTCTCTGTTGAGGACCCACTCTAGAGTCTGTTATTGCCTGGGTGGTGTCGAATTGCCCCTGCCTGCCTGCGGGGTTCTGAGTCGTGTTTACCATGTTAACTCCCTGCTCCATCGCCACGTTGGGAGCAGGGTTGCACACGTATATGATCCTCCTCCCCCGCCATAAAGTTTTGAGCCATCAACGCCGTTGCTTCCAAGGTCAAGTCCTTGGTCTCAATTAGCTTCCTAAAAATCCCGGCATGACCAATGCCCTCAATGAAGAAATCCCGTAACATCTCCCCCCTGCAGGCGTCTGTGAACTTAGAGGCTGGCCAAGCGCCGAAGGTCCGCAACGAAGTCCGGTATGCTCTTCCCTTCCCGACGTCGGTGCGTATAGAATCGGTGTCGGGCCCTGTGTATACTGCTCGCCGGTTTGAGGTGCTCACCGATCAGAGTGCTGAGCTCCTCGAAGGTCTTGTCCGCCGGCTTCTCGGGTGCGAGCAGGTCTTTCATCAGCGCGTACGTCTTAGGTCCACAGCTGCTCAGTAGATGCGCCCTTCGCTTGTCAGCCGCTGCTGCTCCCAGCCAGTCCTTCGTGACAAAGCTCTGCTGGAGCCTCTCAACGAAATCGTCCCAGTCCTCACCAACACAGTACCTTGGAAAGCAGCTAATGTAACGCCTGTTTAAAAAAGGGGGGCAGACAAAAGGCAGGTAACTATAGGCCGGTTAGTTTAACATCTGTCGTGGGGAAAGTGCTTGAAACTATCATTAAGGAAGAAATAGCGGGACATCTAGATATGAATAGTGCAATCAAGCAGATGCAACATGGATTCATGAAAGGGAAATCATGTTTAACTAATTTACTGGAATTCTTTGAGGATATAACGAGCATGGTGGATAGAGGTGTACCGATGGATGTGGTGTATTTAGATTTCCAAAAGGCATTCGATAAGGTGCCACGCAAAAGGTTACTGCAGAAGATAAAGGTACGCGGAGTCAGAGGAAATGTATTAGCATGGATCGAGAATTGGCTGGCTAACAGAAAGCAGAGAGTCGGGATAAATGGGTCCTTTTCGGGTTGGAAATCGGTGGTTAGTGGTGTGCCACAGGGATCAGTGCTGGGACCACAACTGTTTACAATATACATAGATGACTTGGAAGAGGGGACAGAGTGTAGTGTAACAAAATTTGCAGATGACACAAAGATTAGTGGGAAAGTGGGTTGTGTAGAGGACACAGAGGCTGCAAAGAGATTTAGATAGGTTAAGCGAATGGGCTAAGGTTTGGCAGATGGAATACAATGTCGGAAAATGTGAGGTCATCCACCTTGGAAAAAAACACAGTAAAAGGGAATATTATTTGAATGGAGAGAAATTACAACATGCTGCGGTGCAGAGGGACCTGGGGGTCCTTGTGCATGAATCCCAAAAAGTTAGTTTGCGGGTGCAGCAGGTAATCAGGAAGGTGAATGGAATGTTGGCCTTCATTGCGAGAGGGATGGAATACAAAAGCAGGGAGGTCCTACTGCAACTGTACAGGGTATTGGTGAGGCCTCACTTGGAGTACTGCGTGCAGTTTTGGTCATCTTACTTAAGGAAGGATATACTGGCTTTGGAGGGGGTACAGAGACGATTCACTGGGCTGATTCCGGAGATGAGGGGGTTACCTTATGATGATAGATTGAGTAGACTGGGTCTTTACTCGTTGGAGTTCAGAAGGATGAGGGGTGATCTTATAGAAACATTTAAAATAATGAAAGGGATAGACAAGATAGAGGCAGAGAGGTTGTTTCCACTGGTCGGGGAGACTAGAACTAGGGGGCACAGCCTCAAAATACGGGGGAGCCAATTTAAAACTCAGTTGAGAAGGAATTTCTTCTCCCAGAGGGTTGTGAATCTGTGGAATTCTCTGCCCAGGGAAGGATAGCTCATTGAGGCTAGCTCATTGAATGTATTCAAATCACAGATAGATAGATTTTTAACCAATCAGGGAATTAAGGGTTACCGGGAGCGGGCGGGTAAGTGGAGCTGAGTCCACGGCCAGATCAGCCATGATCTTGTTGAATGGCGGAGCAGGCTCGAGGGGCTAGATGGCCTACTCCTGTTCCTAATTCTTATGTTCTTATGTTCCTCTGTGCTACCGGTGGCCATTCTCCTGAGTCGTTGATTCCCGTTTCTCGTCGCCAAATGTTGTATCCTTACTCACTACTGTAAATCAACACGAGGCACATACTGGAAACAAGGTCACTCTGTGACCTGTACCTTTATTCACAGGATCAAGAAGTGATGACCCTGCGTGGGACATCCCTTTATATACCTGGATGACCAGGTGAGGAGTGTCTCCCACAAGTTCACCCCCTGTGGTCAAGGTGTGTATACAGTGTAGTTACATGAAGGTTACAGTTACATGAAGGTTACATACATGACAGTTTTGGTCTCCTAATCTGAGGAAGGAGGTTCTTGCTATTGAAGGAGTGCAGCGAAGGTTTGCCAGACTGATTCCCGGGATGGCAGGACTGACATATGAGGAGAGACTGGATCAACTGGGCGTTTATACACTGGAGTTTAGAAGGATGAGAGAGGATCTCATAGAAACTTAGAAGATTCTGATGGGACTGGACAGGTTATAGATGCGGGAAGAATGTTCCCGATGATGGGGAAGTCCAGAACCAGGGGACACAGTGTTACGATAGGGGTAGGCCATTTAGGACTGAGATGAGAAGAAACTTCTTCACTCAGAGAGTGGTTAACGTGTGGAATTCCCTGCTGCAGAGTTTTGTTGATGCCAGTTCATTAGATATATTCAAGAGGGAGTTAGATATGGCCCTTACGGCTAAAGGGATCAAGGGGTATGGAGAGAGAGCAGGAATGGGGTACTGAGGGAATGATCAGCCATGATCTTATTGAATGTGGTGCAGGCTCGAATGGCCTACTCCTGCACCTATTTTCTATGTTTCTATCATCATCATAGGCAGCCCTCGAAAGGAGGATGACTTACTTCCACGTCAAAAAGGATGAGTTCACAGGTGTTTCAATGAAGGACATAATATTCCGAACTACATGCTGAAGGGTGGAAGATGCCTGTGCCTGGATTTAAAAAAAAAATGTTCTGTCAAGCCCGTGTGCACACCAGCCACCACACGGGCTTGTCAGAACTTGGTCTTGGTCCACTGGCAAGGATTAATCAAAACGACTGGAGACCAGCTCTGCTGCACTGACCTAGCGCGCACACACATCGCGTGGGCTGGCCCGTGCTGCCCCTGAACACATGCCTCTCCTGAGCCCCGACCATATCCCTCTACGAACTCTCGCCGCTCCTTCGGCCCAACCTCACCGCCCCAGCTGTACCTGCCCGCAGTCCAATCAGCGATCTGGATTTGGGTGACGTCAAATCCAGTCGCCCGATTCACAGCCGTAGCCCTCCTGCAGCAGCACGCGATGCTCCCTGTAGTGGCATGCCACCGCACATTGCTCCCTCCAATGGCCCCGGCCTGCAAGACCATCAGCAGGAGTAGAGATACAACAGAACCATCGAGAGCGGATTGAAACCTCCGCGACACTCAAGGCCCCAAGGTACAAACTGCGCTGCCGAGAGCAAAACATGGGACACCCAGCTTTAAAATATCCCCCCATTAAATCTATAAATATACTGCTGCCTTGTCGCTCGCTGGCCCTTTACAACAGGAATCCTGTGGGGAAACTGATGGGGTGATATAAACCCACCCCTCAGTCACTGACACCAATCCCCTCCTGTCTGATATAAACCCACCCCACAGTCACTGACACCAATCCCCTCCTGTCTGATATAAACCCACCCCACAGTCACTGACACCAATCCCCTCCTGTCTGATATAAACCCACCCCACAGTCACTGACACCAATCCCCTCCTGTCTGATAGAAACCCACCCCACAGTCACTGACACCAATCTCCTCCTGTCTGATATAAACCCACCCCACAGTCACTGACACCAATCTCCTCCTGTTTGATATAAACCCACCCCACAGTCACTGACACCAATCTCCTCCTGTCTGATATAAATCAACCCCACAGGCCCAGAAAGTTTAAACTCAGCCCGTTACTTGGATTGAACAAGTCTCCATTCCCGTGCAGAGGGGATTATTGCACCAGACGGAGAGGCAACATTTGGGACTCTCGATTCTCCACCAATTCCCATTCCACTTTTTTCTGGTGGATAATGGAGGGGCCACTGTATGTAATATTGATTGGGCTAACTAAACTGGTAGCAATGCGGTGGAGGATGATTTCCTGGAGTGTATTAGGGATGGTTTTCTTGACCAATATGTAGAGGAACCAACTCAGGAGCTAGCCACCCTAGACTGGGTGATGTGTAATGAGAAAGGACTAATTAGCAATCTTGTTGTGCGAGGCCCCTTGGGGAAGAGTGACCATAATGTGGTAGAATTCTTTATTACGATGGAGAGTGACACAGTTAATTCAGAAACTCGGGTCCTGAACTTAAGGAAAGGTATAAGACGTGAATTGGCTAGAATAGACTGGCAAATGATACTTAAAGGGTTGACGGTGGATAGGCAATGGCAAATATTTGAAGATCACATGGATTAACTTCAGCAATTGTACATCCTTGTCTAGAGTAAAAATAAAGCAGGGAAGGTGGCTCAACCGTGGCTAACAAGGGAAATTAAGGAGAGTGTTAAATCCAAGGAAGAGGCATATAAATTGGCCAGAAAAAGCAGCAAACCTGAGGACTGGGAAAAATTTAGAATTCAGCAGAAGAGGACAAAAGGTTTAATTAAGAGGGGGAAAATAGAGTACGAGAAGAAACTTGCTGGGAACATAAAAACTGACTGCAAAACCTTCTATAAATATGTGAAGAGAAAAAGATTAGTGAAGACAAATGTAGGTCCCTTGCAGTCGGATTCAGGTGAATTTATAATGGGGAACAAAGAAATGGCAGACCAACTGAACAACTACTTTGGTTCTGTCTTCACGAAGGAAGACACAAATAACCTTCTGGATGTACTCGGGGACCGAGGGTCTAGTGAGGAGGAGGAACTGAAGGATATCCTTATTGGGCAGGAAATTGTGTTAGGGAAATTGAGGGGATTGAAGGCCGATAAATCCCCAGGGTCTGATAGTCTACATCCCAGAGTACTTAAGGAAGTGGCCCTAGAAAAAGTGGATGCATTGGTGATCATTTTCCAACAGTGTATTGACTCTGGATCAGTTCCTATGGACTGCAGGGTAGCTAAGGTAACATCACTGTTTAAAAAGAGAGGGAGAGAGAAAACGGGTAATTATAGACTGGTTAGCCTGACATCAGTAGTGGGGAAAATGTTGAAATCAATTATTAAGGATGAATTTATGAAGGGGAAATCATGCTTGACAAATCTAGTTACATACTCAAAAAATTCCAGTCGAGTGGACAAGGGAGAACCAGTGGATGTGGTATATTTGGACTTTCAAAAAGCTTTTGACAAGGTCCCACACAAGAGATTGGTGTGCAAAATCAAAGCACATGATATTGGGGGTAATATATTGACGTGGATAGAGAAATGGTTGGCAGACAGGAAGCAGAGTGTCGGGGTAAACAGGTCCTTTTCAGAATGGCAGGCAGTGACGAGTGGCGTGCTGCAGGGCACAGTGTTGGGACCCCAGCTCTTTACAATATATATCAATGATTTAGATGAAGGAATTGAGTACAATATCTCCAAGTTTGCAGATGACACTAAGCTGGGTGGCGGTGTGAGCTGTGAGGGGGATGCTAAGAGGCTGCAGGGTGACTTGGACAGGTTAGGTGAGTGGGTAAATGCATGGCAGATGCAGTATAATGTGGATAAATGAGAGGTTATCCACTTTGGTGGCAAAAACGCAAAGGCAGAATATTATCTGAATGGCGGCAGTTTAGGAAAAGGGGAGGTGCAACGAGACCTGGGTGTCATGGTTCATCAGTCATTGAAAATTGGCATACAGGTACAGCAGGCGGTGAAGGCGGCAAATGGTATGTTGGCCTTCATAGCTAGGGGATTTGAATATAGAAGCAGGGAGGTCTTACTGCAGTTGTAGAGGGCCTTGGTGAGGCCTCACATGGAATATTGCATTCAGTTTTGGTCTCCTAATTTGAGGAAGGACGTTCTTGCTATTGAGGGAGTGCAGCGAAGGTTCACCAGACTGATTCCTGGGATGACTGGACTGACGCACGAGCAGAGACTGGATCAACTGGGCCTTTATACAATGGAGTTTAGAAGGATGAGAGGGGATCTCATAGAAACATATAAGACGGGACAGGACAAGTTAGATGCGAGTAGAATGTTCCCGATGTTGGGGAAGTCCAGAACCAGGGGACAGTCTTAGGATAAGGGTAGGCCATTTAGGACTGAGATGAGGAGAAACTTCTTCACTCAGAGTTGTTAACCTGTGGAATTCCCTGTCGCAGAGAGTTGTTGATGCCAGTTCATTGGATATATTCAAGAGGGAGTTAGATATGGCCCTTATGGCTAAAGGAGATCAAGGGGTATGGAGAGAAAGCAGGAAAGGGGTACCAAGGGAATGATCAGCCATGATCTTATTGAATGGTGGTACAGGCTCGAAGGGCCGAATGGCCTTCCCCTGCGCCTATTTTCTATGTTTCTAATGTGCAAGTCAGTAAGAGTTGTCAGCAAGGATTAACCAGCACTTTCTAATTGGAGATTTTACTCAGCGGAAACATTCAGACACTGAATTGTGGATTTTGTACCAAAGATCAGTTTAGGATTGAAGTAAAATTTCATAATTTTATTGTAAACTAATTTCTGATGAGAGTCCCTGAATTAAGGGGAAAGATCATAGACAGCGGTTCTTAATGGACACTGCAGCCCCGAGAACACAATCAGCAATATATCCAGAATATTGAAGTCCAGCCCAGTTATAGGGTTATCAGCAGAAACAAACCCCAACTGTCAGAATGAACATGGTTCAGTCGGGATGTGATTAACAGCAGGTTCCAACCCCTGCAGTCACTTGTGAACTCGCTGGTGTTTCAGCAGGGTGGTTGACGTAGTGAATCCCTTCCAACACTCAGAGCAGGTGAACGGCCTCTCCCCAGTGTGAACTCGCTGGTGTCTCAGCAGGTTGGATGACTGAGTGAATCCCTTCCCACACTCAGTGCAGGTAAACGGCCTCTTCGCAGTGTGAACTTGCTGGTGTGTCAGCAGCTTGGACGAATCAGTGAATCCCTTCCCACACTCAGAGCAGGTGAACAGCCTCTCCCCGGTGTGAACTCGCTGATGTGTCAGCAGGGTGGCTGAACAAGTGAATCCCTTCCCACACTCGGTGCAGGTGAACGGCCTCTCCCCAGTGTGAACTCGTTGATGTTTCTGCAGGGTGGATGACCGAGTGTATCCCTTTCCACACTCCGGGCAGCTGAACGGCCTCTCCCCAGTGTGAACTCGCTGGTGTGTCCGCAGGGTGGATGACCGAGTGAATCGCTTCCCACACTCAGAGCAGGTGAATGGCCTCTCTCCGGAGTGAACGCGCTGGTGTGTCAGCAGGGTGGATGACTGAGTGAATCCCTTCCCACACTCGGAGCAGGTGAACGGCCTCTCTCCGTTGTGACTGCGCCGATGAGTTTCCAGGTGGGACGGGAAACTGAATCCCTTCCCACAATCCCCACATTTCCACGGTTTCTCCATGGAGCGGGTGTCCTGGTCTCTCCAGGATGGACGATCAGTTGAAGCCTGGTCCACACACACAACACGTGTTCGGTTTCTCCCCGCTGTGAATGGTGCGATGTTTTTTCAGGCTGTGTAACTGGTTAAAGCTCTTTCTACAGGCAGTGCACTGGAACACTCTCACTCGGGTGTGTGTGTCTTGGTGGTTTTCCAGTCACACTGATGTTTGAAATCATTTCCACAGACAAAACAGACAAACATTTCTTCTTTCACATTCAAAGGCCAATGAAATTCAGGTCCGAATGAATCAAGGGACTATGTCAGATCTTGACGCGATGTTTGGTTTGAGTTTCCTGACTGCAAATCTCATCATCTAATACCCTGTAAAAGGAGATTTCAAAACTCATCACGAAGTACAGGACAGAAATTCAGAATAGACACATCTAGTTTCCATGGAACATTCTTTCCTCTCTTGTTCCCCGAAAGCTGTAAATCCTTGTCCCACACATTGCCCCTCCTGCTGTGCTGAAATCCAAACCCATCACACATCTCTCGACTGTTTCTCCTCCACTCCCAATTTTCACCACCAACTCTGGCTGGGTTCAGTTCTACACTCACTGGTTCCCCTCCCTCTCGTCCCCAGAATGTGCTGACTCTGTCTGGCTTCAGTTCTACACTCACCAGTTTCTCTCCAATATGTGACCCATGTGCCCAATCTCCCTGTGTGAACCTCGACAGGCTATTCCACTGTCCTCATCTGAGGCCTCACACGTGCATTTTCCAGCAGGGTCACTGGACCCTCCCAATGGCTCAGTGGGTAAAGGTGTGACTGAGTCACATTAACAGGAGGGACCCAGGTTTAATCCTGTCTGCATATCCTCCCCTTCTAATCCCCTGTAAAAGCTGTTTACAAAAGTCGTCACTGTAAGTAGGAACATAGGAACAGGAAAAGGCCATTCAGCCCCTTGAGCCTGTCCCGTCATTCAATTAGATGGTGACTGATCAGTATTTTAACTCCGCCTACCTGCCTTGGTTCCATCGCCCTTAATACCCTTGCCCAAGAAGAATCTATCAATCTCAGTTTTGTGATTTTCAATTGGCCCCCAGCCTCCGTTTTATGAGGAAGAGTTCCCGATTTACACGACGCTTTAAGAACATAAGAAATAGGAGCAGGAGTAGATCATATGGCCCCTCGAGCCTGCTCCGCCATTCAATAAGAACACGGCTGATCTTCTACCTCAGTTCCACTTTCCCGCACTATCCCCGTATCCCTGGATTTCTTTAGTGTCCAAACATCTATCGATCACAGCCCTGAATACACTCAATGACTGAGCATCCACAGCTTGTTGGGGCAGAGAATTCCAAAGATTCACAACCCTTTGAGTGAAGACATTTCTCCCCATCTCAGTCTTAAATGGCCGTCCGTTATCCTGAGACGATGACCCCGCGTTCTAGACTCTCCAACCAAGAGAACAGCCAATCAGCATTTGTGTGAGGAAGTGCTTCCTGACATTAGTCCTGAACGGCCTGGCTCTGATTTGAAGGTTGTGTCCCCTTGTTGTGGACTCCTCCACCAGAGGAAATAGTTTATCTCCATCCACCCGATCAACTCCTTTAATCATTTAAACACCTCAATTAGATCACCCCTTCATCTTCTAGATTTCTCAGAATTTACAAACATCATCACTGTAAGTACAGGATCATAGAATCACACAAGTTTACAGCATTGAAGGAGGCCATTCAGCCCATCGTGTCCGTGCCGGCCGACAAAGAGCTATCCAGCCTAATCCCACTTTTCAGCTCTTGGTCCGTGGTCTTGTAGGTCACGGCACTAAGTGCATATCCAGGTTCGTTTTAAATGCTACGAGGGTTTCTGCCCCCACCACCCTCTGGATGAAGAGATTTCCCTTTTAAACTTCCTACCACTCTAAATCTACGACACCCCCCCCACCCCCGGTTGTTGACCCTCTGCTAAGGGGAATAGGTCTTTCCTATCCACTCTATCTCGACCCCTCATAATTTTATACACCTCAATTAGGTCTCCCCTCAGTCTCCTCTATTCCAAAAAAAACAACCCAGCCTATCCAATCTTTCTTCATAGCTAAATTCTCCAGTCTTAATAACATCCTCCTAAATCTCCTCTGTACCCTCTCTAGTGCAATCACATCTTTCCTGTAATGTGGTGACCAGAACTGCACACAGTACTCTAGCTGTGACCTAACTAGTGTTTTATACAATTCAAGTATAACCTCACTGCTCTTGTATTCTATGCCTCGGCCAATAAAGACAAGTATTCTGTATGCCTTCTTAACCACCTTAACTACCTGTCCTGCTACCTTCAGGGATCTGTGGACCTGCACTCCAAGGTCCCTTTGTTCCTCTACACTTGTCATTGTCCTACCATTTATTGTGTATTCCGTCGCCTTGTAAGCCCTCCCCAAATGCATTACCTCACACTTCTCCGGAATGAATTCCACTTGCCACTGTTCTGTCCACCTGACCAGTCCATTGATATCTTCCTGCAGTCTGTAGCTTTCTTCTTCACTATCAACCACACGTTCAACTTTTGTATCATCTTCAAACTTCTTAATCATATCCCTACATTCAAGTCCAAATCATTGATATATACCACAAAAAGTAAGGGACCTAGTACGGAGCCCTGTGGAACCCCACTGGAAACAGCCTTCCAGTCACAAAAACACCCATCAACCATTGTGTCATGTATCCAGACATGTTTACTGCTTACTATTACATATGATGTGCCACCAGAGGGCACTACTATGGGAAACTTATACAGCAGCTGTATGGTCACTAAGGTGTGCCACCAGAGGGCACTGCAGTGGGAGACTTGTATGTTACCTGTACAGGTGTTCCAGGCCTAGTATAAAAGGCAGGCCACCATATGTGATCCTCACTCTGGAGTTATATTAAATGGACTAAGGTCACTACAGTTCAAGTGCAATACGTTGACTCGTGGAGTCATTATCAGAGCATCTAAAGACGTAACAATTGGCGGCGAGATTACGGACTTTCACGCCAAAATGGCTAACCTGGGTACGTTGCAGCAGTTCGCCGATGGTGACGATTGGGACGCCTTTGTGGAGAGGCTCAACCATTTCTTCACAGCAAACGACTTGGCAGGAAATGTCCCGGCCACACTGCTGATAAGCGCAGAGCTATCTGCTAACCAGTTGTGGGCCCACTGTCTATGGCCTCGTCAGGGACTTGCTGGCACCAGCGAAGACAACGATCAAGTTGTATGAGGAGCTTATAACGCTGATCCAAGAACAACTCAATCCCAAAGAGAGCATCGTCACAGCCAGACACCGGTTTTACACCCACCGACGGACCGAAGGCCAGGAAATCGCAAAGTATGCTGCAGGCCTCAGGAGGCTGGCGGCACTGTGTGATTTCGGCGACCACCTGACCGAAGCACTGTGGGATACCTTTGTCATCAGAATCGGCCACGAGGTACTTCTTCACAGGCTACTATCTGCGGATACCACAGTCACTGCAGAAGGCCATCACCGTGAGCCAGGCACTCATGACCTCGACCTGCGGCTCTAGGCGGATGACTCATTCTCAGGACTCAAACCCGGCAAGTACCGTACACAGAATGGCGCCTTTTAGAGGTTGGAATGTATAATGTGAATCTCCTCAGGGAAGAGAGAACAGGCCCCCGAGTCCCTTAACTCAGTCTACCGAGGGGGACTAATCGAGTAGCACCATGCTGACATTGCAGAGGGAATCACAGGGCTCACCAGTGCCATTTTAAGGACTATGTATGTAAAGACTGCAGCACAAAGGGCCACCTCCAGCGAATGCGTAAAAGAAATAGGACTCACCGTGTTGATGAAGAGTCTGCAGATGGCCATGAATCCACCGTGGATTATGAAGAGATAGTCAGTGAGGCAGCTCAGTCCCACGATGAGGTGCATGGTATGTTTACCTGCACCACAGAATGTTCCCCGTTGAGGATGGAAGTCGAGATAAACGGCGTTCCAGCCTTCATGGAAGTGGACACGGGGACTAGCCAGTCAGTAATGAATCATAGAAACATAGAAAATAGGTGCAGGAGTGGGCCATTCTGCCCTTCTAGCCTGCACCGCCATTCAATGAGTTCATGGCTGAACTTGCAGCTTCAGTACCCCATTCCTGCTTTCTCGCCATACCCCTTGATCCCCCTAGTAGTAAGGACTACATCTAACTCCTTTTTGAATATATTTAGTGAATTGGCCTCAACTACTTTCTGTGGTAGAGAATTCCACAGGTTCACCACTCTCTGGGTGAAGAAGTTTCTCCTCATCTCGGTCCTAAATGTCTTACCCCTTATCCTTAGACTGTGACCCCTGGTTCTGGACTTCCCCAACATTGGGAACATTCTTCCTGCATCTAACCTGTCTAAACCCATCAGAATTTTAAACGTTTCTATGAGGTCCCCTCTCATTCTTCTGAACTCCAGTGAATACAAGCCCAGTTGATCCAGTCTTTCTTGATAGGTCAGTCCCGCCATCCCGGGAATCAGTCTGGTGAACCTTCGCTGCACTCCCTCAATAGCAAGAATGTCCTTCCTCAGGTTAGGAGACCAAAACTGTACACAATACTCCAGGTGTGGCCTCATCAAAGCCCTGTACAACTGTAGCAACACCTCCCTGCCCCTGTACTCAAATCCCCTCGCTATGAAGGCCAACATGCCATTTGCTTTCTTAACCGCCTGCTGTACCTGCATGCCAACCTTCAATGACTGATGTACCATGACACCCAGGTCTCGTTGCACCTCCCCTTTTCCTAATCTGTCACCATTCAGATAATAGTCTGTCTCTCTGTTTTTACCACCAAAGTGGATAACTTCACATTTATCCACATTATACTTCATCTGCCATGCATTTGCCCACTCACCTAACCTATCCAAGTCACTCTGCAGCCTCATAGCATCCTCCTCGCAGCTCACACTGCCACCCAACTTAGTGTCATCCGCAAATTTGGAGATACTACATTTAATCCCCTCGTCTAAATCATTAATGTACAGTGTAAACAGCTGGGGCCCCAGCACAGAACCTTGCGGTACCCCACTAGTCACTGCCTGCCATTCTGAAAAGTACCCATTTACTCCTACTCTTTGCTTCCTGTCTGACAACCAGTTCTCAATCCATGTCAGCACACTACTCCCAATCCCATGTGCTTTAACTTTGCACATTAATCTCTTGTGTGGGACCTTGTCGAAAGCCTTCTGAAAGTCCAAATACACCACATCAACTGGTTCTCCCTTGTCCACTCTACTGTTCACATCCTCAAAAAATTCCAGAAGATTTGTCAAGCATGATTTCCCTTTCACAAATCCATGCTGACTTGGACCTATCATGTCACCTCTTTCCAAATGCGCTGCTATGACATCCTTAATAATTGATTCCATCATTTTACCCACTACCGATGTCAGGCTGACCGGTCTATAATTCCCTGTTTTCTCTCTCCCTCATTTTTTTTTTTAAAGTGGGGTTACATTGGCTACCCTCCACTCGATAGGAACTGATCCAGAGTCAATGGAATGTTGGAAAATGACTGTCAATACATCCGCTATTTCTAAGGCCACTTCCTTTAAGTACTCTGGGATGCAGTCCATCAGGCCCTGGGGATTTATCGGCCTTCAATCCCATCAATTTCCCGACTAATAAGGATTTCCCTCAGTTCCTCCTCCTTACTAGACCCTCTGACCCCTTTTATATCCGGAAGGTTGTTTGTGTCCTCCTTAGTGAATACCGAGCCAAAGTACTTGTTCAATTGGTCCGCCATTTCTTTGTTCCCCGTTATGACTTCCCCTGATTCTGACTTCAGGGGACCTACGTTTGTCAAAGCCTTTGAGAGGCTATGGGACAATCAAGTTGAACGACCTAAGTTGGTCCCAGTTCAGGCAAAGCTGCATACCTAACCAATGAACTTATCCCAGTCGTTGGTAGTGTGAATGTAAAGGTACTCCATGATGGCGCGGTGCACAAGTTACCTCTGTGGATTGTTGCAGGTGATGGACCAATGCTACTCGGAAGAAGGTGAATGGAGAAGATCCGTTGGAGCTGGGAAGATTTCTTCCCTCCAGCGATCGACGTCCTCTGTGCTCAGAGGCAAAGCAAGCCCCCAGCTGAGGTTGGATCCGGCACCAGAGAGCAGACCAGCACAGCGCCCGAGGCACAGACCGCTCAGCACGACTGCGTGGAGATGATCCAGCTGAGACGACCCAAATGCACCTTCCAGGCTCCAATGGCTGGACTCCAGAGGAAGAAAATCGGATCCAAAGGCGACTTCCCAGCTTCAGTGGCAGAACCCGGGGAGAAGAGGATCATCGTAGTGGATGGAGGGAAGATGGCGCCCGAACCACGAGGTGAAGCGCTGAAGAAAAAGATGGCAATGGCCAGACCACGAGGTGCAGCGCTGATGGAGCAACACGTGACACCAAATGGAGAAGAGGATTGGGGTAAAGAAAGCAAGGTTCTCTTAAAGGAGGCCTGCAAACCACCACACTTAAAGGGACAGTTCCACATTCTCACTCAATGTAATAGCAACTGTGAATTAAATGTAAAGCTTGTAATTGATGATCAGAGTTTTGTACATGTCATAAGCAAAGAAAAGTCGTGCGATTGCGATCGGAGATACAGTTTATCTACAATGAGAAATGAAACATGCGATGTAGGATTTCAACTGTATTCAGATAATGTAGCAGGCAAACACCCATCGGGAGCACACAAGTCCAGCGGGCTACCCAATGCTGTAGCCTGCATCCCTGGGACCAGAGTGATGCACTAGGGAGTGTGGCCACAAGCAACTAATATAGACAAGCTGCAGAACAAGTGATCTCAGGAGGGCAACGGCACCGATACCCTGCCTCTGATTGGCTCCACCTCTCAGGCACTCGATGGCACCAACCGCCACGAGGCTGAAAGAGCAAACTGTGCTAAGGTGCAGCCCCCAGACCCCATCGCCACCATGGCCATACCCGGGAACGAAGGGTCACCCGCAATGGTTCTCCCAAATGGGACCGGGACCAGCCAGGATCCCAAACCAAATAACGCCCAGGCAAGTGAGTCAGCAGTTCCCTACGCACTGCTAGACGACTGTTCCTCAGGGAGCATAGAATCATAGAAAATAGGTGGAGTAGGCCATTCGGCCCTTCGAGCCTGCACCGCCATTCAATAAGATCATGGCTGATCATTCCCTCAGTAACCCTTTCCTGCTTTCTCTCCATACCCCTTGATCCCTTTAGCCGCAAGGGCCATATCTAACTCCCTCTTGAATATATCCAATGAACTGGCCTCGACAACTCTCTGCGGTAGGGAATTCCACAGGTTAACAACTCTGAGTGAAGAAGTTTCTCCTCATCTCAGTCCTAAGTGGCCTACCCCTTATCCTAAGACTATGTCCCCTGGTTCTGGACTTCCCCAACGTCGGAAACATTCTTCCTGCATCTAACCTGTCCAGTCCCAGCAGAATCTTATACGTTTCTATAAGATTAAATTAAATTAAAAAAACACAATTTTTAAAAACCCTACGTTACATTTATTTTTAACCATAATTTTTAAAACTTTTTAAAAACTCGGAAAAAAAATTTCTCTCAGATATTTAGTAAATTTGGTTTCAATTAATTTTAAATTATGTGCGGTGTGTTTTTTATTTTTTTATTACATGTGTTTAGTGTCTTTGTTTGTAGATATGGAGTTCTCATTGCTATTAATGAGAAAGCTGTGGGATACTGTACATGATACTCCACCTCCTGCGTGGGAACCTGAAGGACGGGAGCACGCTTCACAGCACAGGAAGAGAAGGCCTCCCCGCTGGAATCGTGCGCTCCTCCCGGACCACCGGTACTTTCGTGGAAATGTTTTGGGTCGGAGACAATTGCATGCGGGAAGCTCCAACCAGAATTTCAGGGCCATTGTTTTAAAAAGAATTAAGAACTTGAAAATAGAGCAGCCGGGCTGGATGATATCTAACCGAGGGTCTTCCGGGAGATGGGACATGTGCTGTGCGAGCCCCTGGCCTGTATTTTTAATAGCTCACTGCACTCTGGAATGCTTCCTACAGATTGGAAGGAGGCTAATGTAGTCCCCATTTTTAAAAAAGGTGACAAGACAGACCCCGGTAACTATAAGCCCACCAGTTTAACATCAGTAATAGGTAAGATGCTTGAAGGACTCACAAGGGATGCAATCTATGAATACTTGGATAGGGAAGGTCATATTAGGGACACCCAACATGGCTCCATAATAAAGAGGTCATGTCTTACAAATCTAATTGTATTTTTTGAAGAAGTTACAAAATTGATGGATGAGGGAAGCCCAATAGACATTGTCTACTTCAATTTCCAAAACACTTTTGATAAGGTTTTGATAAGAGGCTTCTCTATAAGATCGGAGCCTTTGATATTAGTGGTAATATATTGAGTTGGATTCAGAACTGGCTGGCAGGATGCAGACAGAAAGTAATTATAGATGGATTTGGATCTTTTTGGAGACCAGTCACCAGTGATGTCCTGCAGGGACCGTTGCTTTTTACTATTTTTATTAATGATCTGGATTTAGGGGTTGGGGGCACAATTTGCAAATTTTCAGATGATACCAAGATCTTTGTGAGTGTTAAAACTGTGGAAGATGCTAGTCTGATTCAGGCAGATCTTAATGTGTTGGAAGATTGGGCTCAAGACTGGAAAATGATGTATAAGTGCAGTGTTATGCTTGTGGGCAGGGCAAATGCTCAGTATTCATATCCCTCAGGAAAAGGCATTAAAGATGGTGGAGATAGAAAGAGGTTTGGGCATTCTAGTGCATACATCCTTAAAGGTACACGAGCAATGCCGTCCAGCGATAGCTAGAGCAAATAGGATGTTGGGGTGTATCCATAGGGCAATTGAGTGCAAGATGAGACGTACTGTTTTGTCCTTGTACAAGACCTTAGTCAGGCCGCACTTGGAATACTGTGTCCAGTTTTGGTCTCCTCACATGGTGGGTAATATTGAAGCGCTAGAAAGGGTGCAGAAGAGGGCCACTAAACTAATTCCAAGTCTAAAGTAGCTTCATTATCAAGATAGGCTAAAAGAGTTGGGACTCTCTGCCTTAGAGCAGGGTAGACTTAGGGGTATCTGATTGAGGTTTATCGGATAATGAAGAGAATAGACAGTGTTCCAGCTGACAGTTTATTTCAATTAAATAGGTTAGGTAGGACCAGGGGTCACAAATTTAAGTTGTATAGGGCTAGCTCCAGGTTAGATGTCACAAGGTGGTTCTTTTCCCAGAGAATACTAGACCTCTGGAACAAGCTGCCATTTCGTGTGGTGGATGCAGACTCACTGAATTCCTTCAAGCAAAAGCTGGATTTGTTTCTGGCTGAGATGGAGATCGCCTCTTACAGAAGGTAGGTACTGCAGGGAATTCAAGGCATTAGTGATCTCTTGGACTAGTTTTGATCGCTTAAATGGGTCGGAGAGGAATTTCCCAGATTTTTCCCCCCCAAATTGACCTGGATTTTTAATGTTTTTTTTCCTCTCCTAGGAGATCACATGGTTTCGAGCAGGGTGGAGTGTATAAGTTATGATGGTCTTTACCTGTCCGTCATTGTTCATAAGGGATAAAGAGTAAGCCATTTAGGACCGAGATGAGGAGGAATTTCTTCACCCAGAGAGTGGTGAACCTGTGGAATTCTCTACCACAGAAAGTTGTTGAGGCCAATTCACTAAATATATTCAAAAAGGAGTTAGATGTAGTCCTTACTACTCGGGGGAATCAAGGGATATGGCGAGAAAGCAGGAATGGGGTACTGAAGTTGCATGTTCAGCCATGAACTCATTGAATGGCGTTGCAGGCTCGAAGGGCCGAATGGCCTACTCCTGCACCTATTTTCTATATGTTCTATATCCCCTCTCATCCTTCTAAACTCCAGTGAATAAAGGCCCAGTTGATCCAATCTCTCCTCATATGACAGCCCAGCCATCCCGGGAATCAGTCTGGTGAACCTTCGCTGCACTCCCTCAATAGCAAGAACATTCTTCCTCAGATTAAGAGACCAAAACTATACACAATATTCCAGGTGAGGCCTCACCAAGGTCCTGTACAACTGCAGTTAGACCTCCCTGCTCCTATACTCAAATCCCCTAGCTATGAAGGCCAACATACCATTTACCTTCTTCACCGCCTGTTGTACCTGCATGCCAACCTTCAATGACTGATGAACCATGACACCCAGGTCTCGTTGCACCTTCCCTTTTCCTAATCTGCCGCCATTCAGATAATATTTTGCCTTCGTGTTTTTGCCCCCAAAATGGATAACCTCACATTTATCCACATTATACAGCTTCTGCCATGCATTTGCCCACTCACCTAACCTGTCCAAGTCACCCTGCAGCCTCTTAGCGTCCCCCTCACAGCTCACACCGCCACCCAGTTTCGTGTCATCTGCAAACTTGGAGATATTACACTCAATTCCTTCATCCAAATCGTTAATGTATATATATTGCAAAGAGCTGGGGTCCCAGCACTGAGCCCTATGGCACTCCACTAGTCACTGCCTGCCATTCTGAAAGGGACCCGTTTATCCCGACTCTCTGCTTCCTGTCTGCCAACCAGTTCTCAATCCACGTCAGTACATTACCCCCAATACCATGCGCTTTGACTTTGCACACCAATCTCTTGTGCGGGACCTTGTCAAACGCCTTTTGAAAGTCCAAATACACCACATCTACCGGTTCTCCCTTGTCCACTCTGCTAGTTACATCCTCAAAAAATTCCAGAAGATTCGTCAAGCAAGATTTCCCCTTCATAAATCCATGCTGACTTGGACCGATCCTGTCACTGCTTTCCAAATGCACGGCTATTTCATCCTTACTGATTGATTCCAACATTTTCCCCACTACTGATGTCAGGCTAACTGGTCTATAATTACCCGTTTTCTCTCTCCCTCCTTTTTAAAAAAGTGGTGTTACATTAGCTACCCGATAGACTGTTGGAAAATGATCACCAATGCATCCACTATTTTTGGGCCACTTCCTTAAGTACTCTGGGATGCAGACTATCAGGACCTGGAGATTTATCAGCCTTCAATCCCATCAATTTCCCTGACACAATTTCCCGCCTAATAAGGATATCCCTCAGTTCCTCCTTCTCACTAGACCCACTGTCCTAGTACATTCGGAAGGTTATTCGTGTCTTCCTTCGTGAAGACAGAACCAAAGTATTTGTTCAATTGGTCTGCCATTTTTGTTCCCCATTATAAATTCACCTGAATCCGACTGCAAGGGACCTACGTTTGTCTTCACTAATCTTTTTCTCTTCACATATTTATAGAAGCTTTTGCAGTCAGTTTTTATGTTCCCTGCAAGCTTCCTCTCGTACTCTATTTTCCCCCTCTTAATTAAACCCTTAGTCCTCCTCTGTTGAATTCTAAATTTCTCCCAGTCCTCAGGTTTGTTACTTTTTCTAGCCAATTTATATGCCTCTTCCTTGGTTTTAACACTATCCTTAATTTCTCTTGTTAGCCACGGTTGAGCCACCTTCCCAGTTTTATTTTTATTCCAGACAGGGATGTACAATTGCTGAAGTTCATCCATGTGATCTTTAAATGTTTCCCATTGCTTATCCACTGTCAACCCTTTAAGTATCATTTGCCAGTCTATTCTAGCCAATTCACGCCTCATACCATCGAAGTTACCTTTCCTTAAGTTCAGAACCCTAGTTTCCGAATTAACTGTGTCACTCTCCATCTTAATAAAGAATTCCATCACATTATGGTCACTCTTCCCCAAGGGGCCACGCACAACAAGATTGCTAATTAGTCCCTTCTCATTACACATCACCCAGTCGAGGATGGCCAGCTCTCTAGTTGGTTCCTCGACATATTGTTCTCGAAAACCATCCCTAATACACTCCAGGAAATCCTCCTCCACCGCATTGCTACCAGTTTGGTTAGCCCAATCGATATGTAGATTAAAGTCCCCCATGATAACTGCTGTACCTTTATTGCACACATCCCTTATTTCTTGTTTGATGCTGTCCCCAACCTCACTATTACTGTTTGGTGGTCTGTACACAACTCCCACTAACGTTTTCTGCCCTTTGGTATTCCGCAGCTCCACCCATACCGATTCCACATCATCCAAGCTAATGTCCCTCCTTACTATTGCATTAATTTCCTCTTTAACCAGCAACACCACCCCGCCTCCTTTTCCTCTCTGCTTATCCTTCCTAAATGTTAAATACCCCTGGATGTTGAGTTCCCAGCCTTGGTCACCCTGGAGCCATGTCTCCGTGATGCCAATCACATCATATCCGTTAACTACTGTCTGCGCAGTTAATTCGTCCACCTTATTCCGAATACACCTCGCATTGAGGCACAGAGCCTTCAGGCTTGTCTTTTTAACACACTTTGCCCTTTTAGAATTTTGCTGTAATGTGGCCCTTTTTGTTTTTTGCCTTGGGTTTTTCTGCCCTCCACTTTTACTATTCTCCTTTCTATCTTTTGCTTCTGCCTCCATTTTATTTCCCTCTGTCTCCCTGCATAGGTTCCCATCCCCCTGCCATGTTAGTTTAGCTCCTCCCCAACAACACTAGCAAACACTCCCCCTAGGACATTGGTTCCTGTCCTGCCCAGGTGCAGACCGTCCGGTTTGTACTGGTCCCACCTCCCCCAGAACCGGTTCCAATGTCCCAGGAATTTGAATCCCTCCCTTTTTCAGCAGCGACCCGGGACGTAAGGAAAGGACAGGGAGGTCACAGGCATCTGTGAACCTGCCCGAGGCTAGGAGCAACAGCAAAGGCCCCGAGAGCAGGCAACTTGAGCCAACCGGGTTCCCACTACCAGCAGACTACCTGGACACCCTCCAGCAGTCTGGAACTAGCTTGTCCTTACGCTGACACCGGTACTGTTTCCAAGTATGTATCGAGAATATATCTCACCAGTCAAATGTACTTGCCTCACAACTGTACCACAAATGTAGTGATGTAAATGCAATTTTTTTTTCTGGACTTGAATGTATATGAATGTAATGTGCCACCTGCATAATCTATATGTGGGGGGGAGAGAATGGAGTGATCATGGACTCTCAAACAGAAACCACCAGCACCTCTATTACCAACGAAACACCACCTACCCAAGATGGAAACGACCCTCCAAGTGTCAATCAGATAGAGCTAAGCCCAGAGCACAGTCAATGCATGAAGGCAATTTGCACTAAGGACTTGAGGGGGGAGTGATGTCATGTATCCAGCCATGATTACTGCTGTTACTATTACATATGATGTGCCACCAGAGGGCGCTACGATGGGAAACTTATACACCAGCTGTATGGTCACTAAGGTGTGCCACCAGAGGGCACTGCAGTGGGAGACTTGTACGTTACCTGTACAGGTGTGCCAGGCCTAGTATAAAAGGCAGGCCACCGTGTGTGATCCTCACTCTGGAGTTATATTAAATGGACTAATGTCACTACAGTTCAAGTGCAATACATTGCCTCGTGGAGTCATTATCAGAGCATCTAAAGACATAACACATTACCCTTTGCTTCCTGCCTCTGAACTAATTTTGGATCCAACTTGCCACTTTGCCTTGGATCCCATGGGCTTTTACTTTCGTGACCAGTCTGCCATGTGGGACTTTATCAAAAGCCTTGCTAAAATCCATATCGACATCAGACACACTAACCTCATCGACCCTCTTGGTTACCTCTTGAAAAAAATTCAGTCAATTTAGTCAAACACAACCTTCCCTTCACAAATCCATGCTGACTGTCCTTGATTAAACCGTGACTTTCTAAATGAAGATTTAGCCCAGTGGTTCTCAACCTGTGTTCCGCAGCACGTTGGTGTGCCGTGAACCCTTCACAGGTGTGCCGCCAAATTGTGTAAAAGTATGATGGACTTTAGCTGATTTCACAATGAAACACAAACCATTTAACTCAAACAGAAGGGGAGGGGGAGAGAGAGAGACAGACAGACACATATGTCATCTACCTATATGTATGACACCACTGCTGTAGTAAACATTGCCAATATTGACAAATAACTATCTATTTATCTCTACTATTGTCAAAAAAACTATGTTCTAGAGTTGTACAAGTAATAATGACAAGAGACAACACACACAAACAATTTAAATGTCCATACTCAGAACAAAATCCTTTGTCAAAATTTGTTTCCTTTGAGTACTCGAACCCCCCCCACCACTCACTCCCTCCCATTACTGATAAAGTGCGAGTGCCTACCATCGAATGAGACTGTGTGCATGTGTGTGTATGTGCGTCTGTACCAAGGGCATAGCCAGGGTGGGCATGTGGGCCAGGGTGGGCATGTGGGCCATGGTCACCAATCCAAAATAATAGTATTAAATTGTTCATGTGAAAAGCTTAAAATGTGATTATTAATTTGGATGAAAGAAATGAAAGACAAGTCTAACATATGTATTAAAAAGTGTCGTTTTGATATATTTGATTCTGTGAATTCAGATTTAGAAGACTTGAAAATTTCATGGGACTCGTGTTGGAATCTGCACGGACAGTGCTCCATCTATGGTGGGATGTGTCAAAGGGTTCATTACACTCGCAAAAAAACATAATCCAAATATATTATTCACCCATTGCTTTTTGCATAGAGAAGCACTTGTTGGAAAGACATTACCGCTAGAATTAAAATCTGTGTTCGATCAAGTTGTTAATATTGTAAATTATATAAAATCAAAACCTTTAAAAACTCGCTTGTTTAAACGGCTCTGCAAAGCTATGGATGCACAGCACGAATGTTTACTTTTGCATACAGAGGTAAGATGGCTTTCAAGGGGAAAAGTCTTATGTCGTGTATTTCAACTTAAAGAAGAATTGTCAGTATTTTTTGAAAGAGAAGTAAACGATACCTTTTGCAAATACCTTAAGAGTGAAATGTGGTGTGCCAAGTTAGCATATTTGGCAAGTAAATTTAATTGTCTTAACAGCATTAATACCAGTATTCAAGGGCGAAATGAAAACATTCTCACCTCTACAGACAAGCTATTAGCTTTTCAGAAAAAAAATTCTATCTGGAAAAAGAGAGCAACAGAAAAAAATCTTGAAATGTTCCCTTTGATACCAAATCACGGTATTAAAAAGGTTGCTCCTATCGTGATAGAGCATTTGGCATCACTGGAAGACAACATCAAAAATATTTTCCATCTTTGGATGTAGTGAAGTATGATTGGGTAAGAAATCCGTTTTCTCCAATTAGTCCGTCAGATTTTGATTTTACATTGCAAGAAGAATTGACTTCTATTTCTACAGACCGCGGGCTTAAAATGAAACATTCAGATATGTCTCTAGATGCGTTCTGGATTTCTATTAAAGAAGAATATCATGCAATAATGCGAGGAGTATTCAGAACCCAGGAGAGGGCTCTGAGCTAGTTAGAGTGGATGAGAGCTCAGATGAACAGGACCCCAAGAAAGAATGCAAAAGGCAGAAGGCAACAGAGCAGAGTAGCACTGGGGTAAGTGTAAACCACAAGGTGATAGGAAGGGACAATCTGTTTGAATATAAAGGGGCTGCAGGAGGGGTCAAAACTAAAAATCATGGTTTAAAAACTAGTATTAAAACACTCTACCTAAACGCACACAGCATTCGAAATAAAGTAAATGAGTTGACGGCACAAATCATTACAAATGGGTATGATTTGGTGGCCATTACAGAAACGTGGTTGCAGGGTGGCCAAGACTGGGAATTAAACATAGAGATATCTGACAATTCAGAAAGATAGACAAGAAGGGAAAGGAGGTGGGGTAGCTTTGTTAATAAAGGATGATATCAGGGCAGTTGTGAGAGATGATATTGGCTCCAATGAACAAAATGTTGAATCATTGTGGGTGGAGATTAGAGATAGTAAGGGGAAAAAGTCACTGGTGGGCGTAGTTTATAGGCCCCCTAATAATAACTTCACGGTGGGGCGGACAATAATCAAGGGAATAATGGAGGCATGTGAAAAAGGAACGGCAGTAATCATGGGGGATTTTAACCTACATATCGATTGGTCAAATCAAATCGCACGGGGTAGCCTGGAGGAGGAATTCATAGAATGCATACGGGATTGTTTCTTAGAACAGTATGTTACAGAACGTACAAGGGAGCAAGCTATCTTAGATCTGGTCCTGTGTAATGAGACAGGAATAATAAACGATCTCCTAGTAAAAGATCCTCTCGGAATGAGTGATCACAGTATGGTTGAATTTGTAATACAGATTGAGGGTGAGGAAGTAGTGTCTCAAACGAGCGTACTATGCTTAAACAAAGGGGACGACAGTGGGATGAGGGCAGTGTTGGCTAAAGTAGACTGGAAACACAGACTAAACGGTGGCACAATTGAGGAACAGTTGAGGACTTTTAAGGAGCTCTTTCATAGTGCTCAACAAAAATATATTCCAGTGAAAAAGAAGGGAGGTAAGAGAAGGGATAACCAGCCGTGGATAACCAAGGAAATAAAGGAGAGTATCAAATTAAAAACCAATGTGTATAAGGTGGCCAAAGTTAGTGGGAAACTAGAAGATTGGGAACATTTTAAACGACAGCAAAGAATGACTAAGAAAGCAATAAAGAAAGGAAAAATAGATTACGAAAGGAAAAATAGATTACGAAAGTAAACTTGCGCAAAACATAAAAACAGATAGTAAAAGCTTTTACCGATATATAAAACGGAAAAGAGTGACTAAAGTAAATATTAGTCCCTTAGAAGATGAGAAAGGGGATTTAATAATGGGAAATGTGGAAATGGCCGAGACCTTAAACAATTATTTTGCTTCGGTCTTCACAGTGGAAGACACAAAAACCATGCTCAAAATTGCTGGTCACAGGAATGTGGGAAGGGAGGACCTTGAGATGATTACTATCACTAGTGGGGTAGTGCTGGACAGGCTAATGGGACTCAAGGTCGATAAGTCCCCTGGTCCTGATGAAATGCATCCCAGGGTATTAAAAGAGATGGCGGAAGTTATAGCAGGTGCATTCGTTATAATCTACCAAAATTCTCTGGACTCTGGGGATGTACCAGCGGATTGGAAAGCAGCTAATGTAACGTCTCTGTTTAAAAAAAGGGAGCAGACAAAAGGCAGGTAACTATTGGCCAGTTAGTTTAACATCTGTAGTGGGAAAAATGCTTGAAGCTACCATTAAGGAAGAAATAGCGGGCCATCTAGATAGGAATAGTGCAATCAAGCAGACGCAACATGGATTCATGAAGGGGAAATCAGGTTTAACTAATTTACTGGAATTCTTTGAGGAGATAACGAGCATGGTGGATAGAGGTGCACCAATGGATGTGGTGTATTTAGATTTCCAAAAGGCATTCGATAAGGTGTCACACAAAAGGTTACTGCAGAAGATAAAGGTACGCGGAGTCAGAGGAAATGTATTAGCATGGATCGAGAATTGGCTGGCTAACAGAAAGCAGCGAGTCGGGATAAATGGGTCCGTTTCAGGTTGGAAATCAGTGGTTAGTGGTGTGTCACAGGGATCGGTGCTGGGACCACAACTGTTTACAATATACATAGATGACCTGGAAATGGGGACAGAGTGTAGTGTAACAAAATTTGCAGATGACAAAGATTAGTGGGAAAGCGGGTTGTGTAGAGGACACAGAGAGGCTGCAAAGAGATTTAAATAGGTTAAGCGAATGGGCTAAGGTTTGGCAGATGGAATATAATGTTGGAAAATGTGAGGTCATCCATCTTGGGGAAAAAAAACAGAAAAGGGATTATTATTTGAATGGGGAGAAATTACAACATGCTGCGGTGCAGAGGGACCTGGGGGTCCTTGTACATGAAACTCTTTTGAGTTTACCTGCAAAACATAAAACATTAAGACCATGCCACCCGACCTGGGTGACACAGCAGACATTTTCAAGGCCCCTTTTTTTTTTTTAATTATTTTTTTGGTTTTTTTTTGGGGCGCTAAAATCAAATTTTCCCAGTGCCCCCTATAAAAGGGGAGGGGGACACTAAAAGCACCGGCAATTAAAACAAATTAAACTTTAAAACGTAAAATCAAATTAAAATTTGGTTGCCGGGCGTGATGATGCACTCCAGTCCCTCCGGTGCCCACCTCTTCCTTGTACATGAATCCCAAAAGGTTAGTTTGCAGGTGCAGCAGGTAATCAGGAAGGTGAATGGAATGTTGGCCTTCATTGCGAGAGGGATGGAGTACAAAAGTAGGGAGGTCCTGCTGCAACTGTATATGGTATTGGTGAGGCCTCACCTGGAGTACTGCGTGCAGTTTTGGTCACCTTACTTAAGGAAGGATATACTGGCTTTGGAGGGGGTACAGAGACGATTCACTGGGCTGATTCTGGAGATGAGGGGGTTACCTTATGATGATAGATTGAGTAGACTGGGTCTTTACTCGTTGGAGTTCAGAAGGATGAGGGGTGATCTTATAGAAACATTTAAAATAATGAAAGGGATAGACAAGATCGAGGCAGAGAGGTTGTTTCCACTGGTCGGGGAGACTAGAACTAGGGGGCACAGCCTCAAAATACGGGGGAGCCAATTTAAAACCGAGTTGAGAAGGAATTTCTTCTCCCAGAGGGTTGTGAATCTGTGGAATTCTCTGCCCAAAGAAGCTGTTGAGACTAGCTCATTGAATGTATTCAAATCACAGATAGATAGATTTTTAACCAATAAGGGAATTAAGGGTTATGGGGAGAGGGCGGGTAAGTGGAGCTGAGTCCACGGCCAGATCAGCCATGATCTTGTTGAATGGCAGAGCAGGCTCAAGGGACTAGATGGCCTACTCCTGTTCCTAATTCTTATGTTCTTATATCAAAAAAAGCCTCGATAATTCTGATGCAGTTTTCACCATCATATCTCTGCGAATTCGGATTTTCAACTCTTCTGAACATCAAATTCAAAAAACGGGAAAAACTTAGCAAACTTGAACACGGATTGAGAGACGGCTTATCAGTTATACGCCCTAATAGTGACATAACTAAAAAACGTCAGGCTCAAGTATCACATTAAAATACTAATTAATCTATAATTAATGTGAGGAATTATTATAAGTTTATTATTTTATTGTTACTTTCAGAATATATAATGTTGTATATCTTCATATACTGTGATTAATAAAATGTTTTGTAAATTTTCTGAAACTTGCTTTTTTTTTAAACCTGTGTTCACCTTTTAATCCCTTGAAGTGTGCCGCCAAAAATTCTAGTATTCAAAAGTGTGCCGCGAACACAAAAAGGTTGAGAACCACTGATTTAGCCTGTCCCTTCAATAATTTTCCTACCACCGAGTTTAGGCTGACTGGCGTGTAATTATTCGGTCTATCCCTTTCTCCTTTTTTAAATAATGGTACAATGTTTGCAGTCCTCCAGCACCACACCTGTAGCCAGAGGATTAGAAAATGATGGTCAAAGCCTCTGCTATTTCCTCTTTTGCTTCTCTTAACAACCTGGGATACATTTCATTCGGGCCAGGGGATTTATCTACCTTCAAAGATGCTAAGCCCCTTAATACTTCCTCTCTCACTATGTTTATTTCATCTAATATTTCACACTCCTCCTCCATGATTGCAATGCCCCTCTCTTTTTGAAAGCAGATGCAAAGTATTCATTAAGAGCCATACCCACAACTTCCACCTCCACACACAGATTACCTTTATGGTCCCTAATAGGCCCTGCTCTTCCTTTAGTTATCCTCTTGCTCTGAATGTATTTATAAAACAGCTTTGGCTTTTTCTTGATTTTACTTGCCAATATTTGTTCATGCTCTCTCTTTGCTTTCCTAATTTCTTTTATAATTTCAACCCTGCATTTTCTATACCCAGAGAGATTTGCAGTATTTAACCCTCGGTATCTGTCATAAGCCCCCCTTTTTTTCTTTATCCTACCTTGTATGCCCTTTGACATCCAGGGGGGCTCGAGATTTGTTCGTCCAACACTCTTTCTTTAAGGGAACATACTTGCTCTGAACCCTCACTGTCTCCTCCTTGAATGCCTCCCATTGCTCTGACACTGATTTACCTTCAAGTAGCTGTTTCCAGTCCACTTTGGCTAAATCACATCTCGGGTAAGTAACATTAGTTTTTCCCCAATTGAGAACCTTTATTCCTGGTCTCTCTTTGTCCTTTGCTATAACGACCATAAATCTAACTGAATTACGATACGTACCACCAAAACGCTCTCCCACTGATACCCCTTCCACCTGCCCAGCTTCATTCCCTGAAACAAAGTCCAGCACAGCACCCTCTCTTGTTGGGCTTGCTACATACTGGCTAAAAAAGTTCTCCTGAATGCATTTCAATTATTCTGCTCCCTCTATACTTTTCATACAAAATCTATCCCAGTTAATATTAAGATAGTTGAAATCCCCGACTATTACTGCCCTATCATTGTTCATTGTTCATCGGTTTACAAAAAATCTGCAAAAGGACAGACAGGCTAAGTGAG
Organism: Pristiophorus japonicus; assembly: GCF_044704955.1. Classification (NCBI taxonomy): domain Eukaryota; kingdom Metazoa; phylum Chordata; class Chondrichthyes; family Pristiophoridae; genus Pristiophorus; species Pristiophorus japonicus. Next base: position 393,929 of record NW_027251590.1, on the reverse strand, counting down.
TGGGCAAAAATTTGGCAGATGGAGTATAATGTCGGAAAGTATGAGGTCATGAACCTGAGAAAAAAAATCAAAGAGCAAGCTATTATTTAAATGGAGAAAGATTGCAAAGTCTGCAGTACAGCGGGACCTGGGGGTACTTGTGCATGAAACACAAAAGGATAGTATGCAGGTACAGCAAGTGATCAGGAAGGCCAATGATATCTTGGCCTTTATTGCAAAGGGGATGGAGTATAAAAGCAGGGAAGTCTTGCTACAGCTATATAAGATATTGGTGAGGCCACACCTGGAATACTGCGTGCAGTTTTGGTTTCCATATTTAAGAAAGGATATACTTGCTTTGGAGGCAGTTCAGAGAAGGTTCACCAGATTGATTCCAGAGATGAGGGGGTTGACTTATGAGGAAAGGTTGAGTAGGTTGGGCTTCTACTCATTGGAATTGAAAAGAATGAGAGGTGATCTTATCGAAACGTATAAGATTATGAAGGGGCTTGACAAGGTGGATGCAAAGGGGATGTTTCCACTGATGGGAGAGATTAGAACTAGAGGGCATGATCTTAGAATAAGGGGCCGCCCATTTAGAACAGAGATGAGGAGAAATTTCTTCTCTCAGAGGGTTGTAAATGTGTGGAATTCACTGCCTCAGAGAGTTGTGGAAGCTGGGACATTGAATAAATTTAAGACAGAAATAAGACAGTTTCTTAAACGATAAGGGGTTATGGGGAGCAGGCAGGGAAGTGGAGCTGAGTCCATGATCAGATCAGCCATGGTCTTATTAAATGGCGGAACAGGCTCGAGGGACCGTATGGCCTACTCCTGCTCTTATTTCTTATGTTCTAATGTTCTTATGTTTATATGTAACCTTCAGGGCTGCTGACCGAGGGCCGTGTGGCTCTTTGTCGCCCGGCGCGGACACGATGGGCCGAAATGGCCTCCTCCTGCGCTCTGGATTTCTCTTTCTATTGTTTTTGCACTTCTCAGAAATGTGCCGACATACTTTCTCATCTATCTCCCTCTGACTGTTTGGGGGTCTATAGTACACTCCCAGCAATGTTTCTGTTCTTTGGTTCAACCCGTATAGCCTCATTTGATGATCCTTTAAACATATCATCCCTCCTCACTGCTATAATTATTACTTTAATTAATATTGTGACCCCCTCCTTTTTTATCCCCCTCTATCTCGTCTAAAAACCCCGTAACCAGGAATGTTGAGCTGCCATTCCTGCCCTTTTAGCCATGTCTCAGTAATATCGATAATATTATACTCCCACGTGTATCTGTGCTCTCAGCTCATCTGTCTTATTCCCTCGACTCCTTGCATTGAAGTATATACCATTCAGCATTGCCCTTGTTGTCTATTTTCTAGCCTTTGTTTCCTCTGCCTTCCAATCTCGCTTGATAATTTTCTGTCTTCCATTCCAGCTTTTCTTCTCACCCTTTTGAATTTACTTTCAGTTTCCCGTCCCCCTGCCAAGCTAGTTTAAACCCTCTAGCAAACAGCCCGGTGAGGATATTGGTCCCGGCCCTGTTGAGGTGCAACCTGTCCGGCTTGTATTGGTCCCACCTCCCCCAGAAACGGTCCCAATGCCTCAGGAATCCAAAGCCAACCTTGCTGCACCATCTCTCCAGCCACACATCCATCTGTTCTATCCTCCTATTTCTGTATGCACTAGCACGTAGCACCAGGAGTAATCTGGAGATTGCTACCTTTGAGGTCCTGCTATTTAATCTCTATCCTAGCTCCCTAAACGCTGCCTGCAGGACCTCATCCCTCTTTCTACCCGTGGTGCCGTGGACTTGGCTCTGGCTGCACTCCCCAGAGTCACCATCGCCCTCACTGGTACTCAGAATACTGGTTGGAGATCGGGTATTCCGGGGACTCTTGCCCGGTCCTCCTCGTCTGTCTGGCGGTCACCCATTCCCTCTCTGCCTCTTAAGCTGCGGGGTGACCACCTCCTGAAACCTTCTATCCACCAAGTTCTCAGCCTCGCGGATGCACTGCAGTGACGCCAGCCGCCGCTCAGGCTCCGAAACCCGGAGCGCGAGCTGGTCCAGCTGGTGACACTTCCCACAACGTGGTCGTCCAGGGACTTCCCACATGGCCCAGGATGGCCATTACACGGGACTGAGCGGCCCTGCCCAGGATAGAAATTCTGAACAGACAGTTCTAGTTTCTCTGGAACATTCTTTCCTCTCTTGCCCCTCCTCAGCTGTAGCATTAGACCCACTCCCCTGCTCTTGCCTCATAACTCTGCTAATCTTTATCTCTTTGGAAAGTAACGAGTGAACCTGCTTCCACCAGCCTTACAGACAGTGCGTTCCAGGCCATAACCTCTCGATGCTTCACTTATCCCCTCGTGTAGCATCTGGTTCATTTGTCAATCACCTTCAATCTGTGTCCTCTGGTTACCGAGCCTTCTGACACTGAAAATTGTTTCTCCGTATTAAGAGGGTAGGCGGGCTGGAGGAGGTGAGAGAGATAGGGAGGGGTGAGGCCTTGGAGGGATTTGAACAAGAGGAGTAGTATTTTAAAGGCTGAAGCCACCAGCCGTCTCCCCCAGTGCAGAATGTGACTCACTAACAGGAAGGATTTTTGTTTAACTATTAAAGATGCATAATGAGGGGAAATCAATCTGTGTACCTTTAACTAACAGCGACATGATCTTTAAACACCTGGTCCACTTGGCACTGAAGTGTCTGAAACTCATAATAGGAACTCCAGGGAAATAAAATACTGACAAATGTTAAACTGTTTGGTTGACAAAACAAATCTCGATTTCACTTTTAAAAGATTAATTGTTCACACAGACTCACCTGACAGGCCGACTCAGGATCCACCCCTCAAGCACCGCGATTGGTTGCAGAACACGCTGCTCCATGGGCCCTCCGGCCTCTGAGCTCTCTTCCTGTTGGTTCCCAGGGCAATCAATCACCACTCGCCAACATTACACTGACAGATGAAGTTGAGGGGCTCAGAGGAAGAAATAAAATGAGGCTGTGAATCTGAGTTAAGAAATAAAATTAGAGAAGCATGATTAAATTAATAAAAAAAACTATTTAAAGTCAAATCAAATGAATTGTTGTAATTAATATATTCCTTTTGGGCCAAGTGGGAAACAAGTGATGTGTGGGCTGTGCAGTGTCTGTGCCCGGTTACACAGCGTGTCCCTGGCTCCCCGCTCCAAGTGCACATGTTTCAGCTCACATCCAACTGACTGGATAAACCTCGGCCGTCTAAACCCATCACACAAATATCAGCATTTGTGTTTAGTTCTGCTCAACCTTTATAAACACTGGTTAGGCCTCAGCTGGTGCACTGTGTTCAATTCTGGGCACCACACTTTCAGAAGGATGTCTACACCTTAGAGAGGGTGCAGAAGAGATTTACTAGAATGGTACGAAGGATGAGGGACTTCAGTTATGTGGAGATACTGGAGAAGCTGCAGTTATTCTCCTTGGAGCAGAAAAGGTTAAGAGGAGATTTGACAGAGTGTTCAAAATCATGAACAGTTTTAATAGACTAAATAAGGAGAAACACTTTCCAGTGACAGAAGGGTTAGTAACCAGAGGACACAGAGTTCAGGTGATTGGCAAAGAAGCAGAGGCGACATGAGGGAACATTTTATAGTTTGCAGATGACACTAAGCTGGGTGGCAGTGTGAGCTGTGAGGAAGACGCTAAGAGGCTGCAGGGTGACTTGGACAGGTTAGGTGAGTGGGCAAATGCATGGCAGATGCAGTATAATGTGGATAAATGTGAGGTTATCCACTTTGGTGGCAAAAACAGGAAGGCAGATTATCTGAATGGTGACAGATTAGGAAAAGGGAAGGTGCAACGAGACCTGGGTGTCATGGTACATCAGTCATTGAAAGTTGGCATGCAGGTACAGCAGGCGGTGAAGGCGGCAAATGGTATGTTGGCCTTCATAGCGAGGGGATTTGAGTATAGGAGCAGGGAGGTCTTACTGCAGTTGTACAGGGCCTTGGTGAGGCCACACCTTGAATATTGTGTACAGTTTTGGTCTCCTAATCTGAAGAAGGATATTCTTGCTATTGAGGGAGTGCAGCGAAGGTTCACCAGACTGATTCCCGGGGTGGCAGGACTGACATTTGAAGACAGACAGGATTGACTAGGCTTATATTCGCTGGAATTTAGAAGAATGAGAGGAGATTGCATAGAAGCATGTAAAATTCTGACGGAATTGGACAGGTTAGATATAGGAAGAATGTTCCCGATGTTGGGGAAGTCCAGAACCAGGGCTCACACAGTCTAAGGATAAGGGGTGAGCCATTTAGGACCGAGATGAGGAGAAACTTCTTCACTCAGAGAGTGGTGAACCTGTGGAATTCTCTACCACAGAAAGTTGTTGAGGCCAATTCACTAAATATATTCAAAAAGGAGTTAGATGTGGCCCTTACGGCTAAAGGGATCGAGGTATATGGAGAGAAAGCAGGAATGGGGTACTGAAGTTGCATGATCATATTGAATGGCGGTGCAGGCTCTAAGGGCCGAATGGCCTACTCCTGCACCTATTTTTCATGTTTCTATATGTTGTTGCAATCTGGAATGCACTCTAGGGTGGTGGAAGCAGATTCAATAGTAACTTTCAAAAGTGAATTGGATAAATAGTAAAGGGACAATATTTGCAGAGCTATGGGGAAAGAGCAGGGGAGTGGAACTAACTGGATAGCTCGACCATAGAGCCAGCACAGGCTCGATGGGCCGAATGGCCTCCTCCTGCGCTGTTTCATTCTATGAAAATGGCGGATGATCTTACCTACCCAGAATGTTCCGACCACATATCCCAAGCATAACCAAGACCGCCTATTTCCACCTCCGTAACATCGGCCAACCCCGCCCCTGGCATCAGCTCATCCTCTGCTAAAACCCTCATCTATTCCTCGGTTATCTCAAGACTTGACTGTTCCAACACACTCTTGGCTGGCCTCCCACATTCTACCCAACGTAATCTGGACCTCATCCAAAACTCCGCTGCCCGTGGTCCTAACTCGCACCAAGTCTCGCTGACCTACATTGGCTCCCGGTTAAGCAACGCTTCGATTTCAAAATTCTCATCCTTGTTTACAAATTCTTCCATGGCCTCACCCCTCCCTATCGCTTATCTCTTCCAGCCCCACAACTCCCAGAGATGTCCGCGCTTCTCCAATTCTGCTCTCTTGAGCATCCTTGATTATAAATTGGCTAGAAAAAGCAACAAACCTGAGGACTGGGAGAAATTTAGAATTCAAGAGAGGAGGACAAAGGGTTTAATTAGGAGGGGGAAAATAGAGTATGAGAGGAAGCTTGCCTTGGAATATAAAAACCGACCGCAAAAGCTTCTATAAATATGTGAAGAGAAAAAGATTAGTAAAGACAAATGTAGGTCCCTTGCAGTCAGATTCAGGGGGTGAATTTATAATGGGGAACAAAGAAATGGCAGACCAATTGAACCAATACTTTGGTTCTGCCTTCACGAAGGAAGATACAAATAACCTTCCGAAGGTACTAAGGGACAGTGGGTCTCATGAGGAGGAGGATATCCTTATTCGGCGGGAAATTGTGTTCAGGAAATTGATAGGATTGAAGTCTGGTAAATCCCTGGGGCCTGATAGTCTGCATCCCAGAGTCCTCAAGGAAGTGGTCCTAGAAATAGTGGATGCATTGGTGATCATTTTCCAACAGTCTATCGACTCTGGATCAGTTCCTATGGATTGGAGGGTAGCTAATGTAACACCACTTTTTAAAAAATGGAGAGAGAAAACGGGTAATTATAGCCTAACATCAGTAGTGGGGAAAATGTTGAAATCAATCATTAAAGATGAAATAGCAGCGCATTTGGAAAGCAGTGACAGGATTGGATCAAGTCAGCGTGGATTTATGAAAGGGAAATCATGCTTGACGAATCTTCTGGAATTTTTTGAGGATGTAACTAGCAGAGTGGACAAGAGAGAATGAGTAGATATGGTGTATTTGGACTTTCAAAAGGCTTTTGACAAGGTCCCGCACAAGAGATTAGTGTGCAAAATCAAAGCACATGGTATTGGGGGTAATACGGACATGGATTGAGAATTGGTTGGCAGACAGGAAGCAGAGAGTCGGGATAAACGGGTCCTTTTCAGAATGGCAGGCAGTGACTAGTGGAGTGCCGCAGGGTTCAGTGCTGGGACCCCAGCTATTTACAATATACATTAATGATTTGGATGAAGGAATTGAGTGGAATATCTCCAAGTTTGCGGATGACACTAAGCTGGGTGGCGGTGTGAGCTGTGAGGAGAATGGTAAGAGGCTGCAGGGTGACTTGGACAGGTTAGGTGAGTGGGCAAATACATGGCAGATGCAGTATAATGTGGATAAATGTGAGGTTATTCATTTTGGGGGCAAAAACACAAAGGCAGAATATTATCTGAATGGCAGCAGATTAGGAAAAGGGGAGGTGCAACGAGACCTGGGTGTCATGGTTCATCAGTCACTGAAAGTTGGCATGCAGGTACAGCAGGCGGTGAAGAAGGCAAATGGTATGTTGGCCTTCATAGCTAGGGGATTTGAATATAGAAGAAGGGAGGTCTTAATGCAGCTGTACAGGGCCTTAGTGAGGCCTCACCTGGAATATTGTGTTCAATTTTGGTCTCCTCGTCTGAGGAAGGACGTTCTTGCTATTGAGCGAGTGCAGCGAAGGTTCACCAGACTGATTCCAGGGATGGCTGGGCTGTCATATGAGGAGAGACTGGATCAACTGGGCCTTTATTCACTAGAGTTTAGAAGGATGAGAGGGGACTTCATAGAAACGTATAAGATCCTGACGGGACAGGACAGGATCGATGCGGGAAGAATGTTCCCGATGTTGGGGAAATCCAGAACCAGGGAACATAGTCTTAGGATAAGGGGTTGGCCATTTAGGACTGAGATGAGGAGAAACTTCTTCACTCAGAGTTGTTAACCTGTGGAATTCCCTGCCGCAGAGTCTTGTTGATGCCAGTTCACTGGATATATTCAACAGGGAGTTAGATATGGCCCTTATGGCTAAAGGGATCAAGGAGTATGGAGAGAAAGCAGGAAAGGGGTACTGAGGGAATGATCAGCCATGATCTTATTGAATGGCGGTGCAGGCTCGTAGGGCCGAATGGCCTACTCCTACACCTATTTTCTATGTTACTATATAATCACTCAACCATTGATGGCCGTGTCTTTTGTTGCCGAGGCCCCAAGCTCTGGAACTCCCTGACTAAACCTCTGTGCCTCTTACCTCTCTTTCCTCCTTTAGGATGTACTTAAAACCTACCTCTTTAACTAAACTTTTGGTCACCTGCCCTAATTTCTCCACATGTCGGAAGCTCTCCAGGGGGTGAAAGTGACGTTTGCTCAACATCCGAATGCGATCGGGGCCGAGCTGGAAAATCTGTCCCCGGGGAGTCCCGGGCAGCCCATCCCGGTCCCCAGCCCCCGAGAGTCCCGGGGGGCCCACCCCAGCTGCGAGCCGATTCCGTTTGACCGCAGCCATGTGATCCACTCAGCACCTGTTTGATGGGAGGTTCTGACCAATAGGGAGCGAGGGGGCGGTGCCTGGAGAACCGAGAGCATGGCAGGTCCTGCAACCAATGCGAGGGCCTGAGGGGCGGAGCTTCAGGCGAGCTTCACTCAGAATCAGTGTCACACCTGTCCTGGGAGTGTTTGATAGGGCAGTGTAGAGGGAGCTTTACTCTGTATCTAACATGTGCTGTACCTGCCCTGGGAGTGTTTCATAGAATCATAGCAATTTACAGCACAGCAGGAGGCCATTTCGGCGCATTGTATCTGCGCCGGTCGACCAAGAGATATCCGGTCTAATCCCACCTTCCAGCTCTTGTTCTGAAGCCCTGCAGGTTACGGCACTTCAAGTGCACATCCAAGTATTTTTTAAATGTGATGAGGGTTTCTGCCTCTACCACCCCTTCAGGCAGTGAGCTCCAGACCCCCACCACTCTCTGGGTGAAATTTGCCCTCATATCTCCTCTCAACCTTGTACCAATTACTTTAAATCTATGTCCCCTGATTGTTGACCCCACCGCCAAGGGAAATAGGCCCTTTTTATCTGCTCTATCCAGGCCTCTCATAATCTTATACACCTCAATCGGGTCTCCCCTCAGCCTCCTCTGTTCCAAAGAAAACAGACCCAGCATCTCCAATCTTTCCTCATCACCAAAATTCTCCAGTCCAGGCACCATTCTCGTAAATCTCCTCTTCACCCATTCCAGTGCAATCACATCTTTCCTGTATTGTGGTGACCAGAACTGCACACAGTACTCCAGCTGCAGCCTGACCAGTGTTTTCTACAGTTCAAGCATAACCTCCCTGCTCTTGTATTCCACGCCTCGACTAATAAAGGCAAGTATTCCATATGCCTTCTTAACCACCTTATCTACCTGGCCTGCTACCTTCAGGGATCTGTGGACCTGCACTCCAAGGTCCCTTTGTTCCTCTACACTTTTCAGTGTCATACCACTCAACATGTATTCTCTTGCCTTGTTAGCCCTCCCCAAATGCATTACCTCACATTATCAGGATTAAATTCCATTTGTCACTGTTCTGCCCACCAGTAAATTGATATCTTCCTGCAGTCCGCAGCTTTCTTCTTCATTATCAACCACACAGCCTATTTTAGTATAATCTGCAACTTCTTAATCATACCCCCAACATTCAAATCCAAGTCATTGATATATACCACAAAAAGCACGGGACCCAGCACTGAGCCCTGTGGAACCACACTGGATACAACCTTCCAGTCACAAAAACACCCATCAACCATTACAATTTGCTTCCTGCTTCTGAGCCAATGTTGTATCCAACTTGCCACTTTGCCCTGGATCCCATGGGCTTTTACTTTCGTGACCAGTCTGCCATGCAATAAATTGGCCAGGACACTCGGATAACTCCCCTGCTCTTCTTTGAAATAGTGCCATGGGATATTTTACGTCAACCTGAGAGAGCAGACGGGACCTAGGTTTAACCTCTCATCCGAATGACAGTGTTTGATGAGACAGTGTATATTGAGGTCCTGATGAATCGAGTAACTCTGTCAGATCTTAACATGATGTTTGGTCTGAGTCTCATAGAAACATAGAAAACATGGAAAATAGGTGCAGGAGCAGGCCATTCAGACCTTTGAGCCTGCACTGCCATTCAATAAGATCATGGCTGATCATTCCTTCAGTACCCCTTTCCTGCTTTCTCTCCATACCCCTTGATCCCTTAACCATAAGAGCCGTATCTAATTCCCTCGAAGATATCCAGTGAATTGGCATCAACAACTCTCTGCGGCAGGGAATTCCACAGGTTAACAACTCTGAGTGAAGAAGTTTGTCCTCATCTCAGTCCTAAATGGCCAACCCCTTATCCTAAGACTATGTCCCCTGCTTCTGGACTTCCCCAACATTGGGAACATTCTTCCCGCATCTAACCTGTCCAGTCCCGTCAGAATCTTATATGTTTCTATGAGATCCCCTCCCATCCTTCTAAACTCGTGAATAAAGGCCCAGTTGATCCAATCTCTCCTCATATGACAGTCCAGCCATCCCTGGAATCAGTCTGGTGAACCTTCGCTGCACTCCCTCAATAGCAGGAATGTCCTTCCTCAGACTAGAAGACCAAAACTGAATACAATATTCCAGGTGAGGCCTCACTAAGGCCTTGTACAACTGCAGTAAGACCTCCCTGCTTCTATATTCAAATCCCCTAGCTATGAAGGCCAACATACCATTTGCCCTCTTTACTGCCTCCTGTACCTTTGTGCCCACTTTCAGTGACTGATGAACCATGACACCCAAGTCTAGTTGCACCTCCCCTTTTCCTAATCTGCCGACATTCAGATAATATTCTCCCTTCGTGTTTTTGCCCCCAAAATGGATAACCTTACATTTATCCACATTATACTGCATCTGCCATGCATTTGTCCACTCACCTAACCTGTCCAAGTCACCCTGCAGCCTCTTAGCATCCTCCTCACAGCTCACACTGCCACCTAGTTTAGTGTCATCTGTAAACTTGGAGATATTACACTCTATTCCTTCATCCAAATCGTTAATGTATATTGTAAAGAGATGGGGTCCCAGCACTGAGCCCAGTGCTACTCCACTAGTCACTGCCTTCCATTCTGAAAAGGACCCGTTTATCCCAACTCTCTGCTTCCTGCCTGCCAACCAGTTCCCTATCCACGTCAGTATATTACCCCCAATACCACGTGCTTTGATTTTGCACAACAATATCTTGTGTGAGACCTTGTCAAAAGCCTTCTGAAAGTCCAAATACACCACATCCACTGGTTCTCCCTTGTCCACTCTGCTAGTTACATCCTCAAAAAATTCCAGAAGATTCGTCCAGCATGATTTCCCTTTCATAAATCCATGCTGACTTGATCCGATCGTGTCACCGCTTTCCAAATGCGCTGCTATTTCGTCCTTCATGATCGATTCCAACCTTTTCCCCACTACTGGTGTCAAGCTAACCGGTCTATAATTACCCGTTTTCTCTTTCCCTCCATTTTTTAAAAGTGGTGTTACATTAGCTACTCTCCAGTCCATGGGAACTGATCCAGAGTCGATAGACTGTTGGAAAATGATCACCAATACATCCACTATTTCTAGGACCACTTCCTTGAGTACTCTGGGATGCAGACTATCAGGCCCCGTGGATTTATCGGCCTTCAACCCCATCAATTTCCCGCCTAATAGGATCTCCAAATCTATAAATCTCAATCCCACACACTCTCCCTCCTCCCTGTGCAGAAATCCAAACCCATCGCACCATCTCCAACTATTTTTCCCTTCCCTAAAAGCACTGACTGTCTGGGTTCAGTTCTACACTCACTGGTTCCCCTCCCTCCCCTCCCCTGAAAGCACTGACTCTGGCTGGGTTCAGTTCTACACTCACTGGTTCCCCTCCCTCCCCTCCCCTGAAAGCACTGACTCTGTCTGGGTTCAGTTCTACACTCACTGGTTCCCCTCCCCTGAAAGCACTGACTCTGGCTGGGTTCAGTTCTACATTCACTGGTTCCCCTCCCTCTCCTCCCCTGAAGGTGCTGACTCTGGCTGGGTTCAGTTCTACACTCACTGGTTCCCCTCCCTCTCCGCCCCTGAAGGTGCTGACTCTGGCTGGGTTCAGTTCTACACTGACTGGTTCCCCTCCCTCTCCTCCCCTGAAGGTGCTGACTCTGGCTGGGTTCAGTTCTACACTCACTGGTTCCCCTCCCTCCCCTCCCCTGAAAGCACTGACTCTGGCTGGGTTCAGTTCTACACTCACTGGTTCCCCTCCCTCTCCTCCCCTGAAGGTGCTGACTCTGTCTGGGTGTCTGTGCTCTCGTCACCTCTTTATACACTCTGACCCTCCCTCTCTATCTGTAATATCTCCCTGTTTTGGTGATGGGCTCTCCCTGACCACTCTCCATTTCACCACCTTAGACAGATGCTCCCAGACTGTCACCATTTCAGGGAACCATACAGCACAGGAGACCAATCGGCCCATCGAGCCTGTCCGACTCACTGAAAGAGCCGCTCCCTGCACCTACCCCAAAACACCAGAACATTTTCCCTTTGAAACATTCATCGTTTTGAAAGTTATTATTGATGAACTTTTCAAAGTGTGGAGCCCAGAATGGGGCCCAAGCCTCAATATGTGAGGTGTAACTAGTGACTGATAAAGGTTGACCATAATCAGCTTGTTGTTGTACTCTATACTGCTATTAATCCTGGAACAGATTGATCAGCTGACCCCGCCCCTCACAGGTTTGTGGTCACCTTTAAATTGGACCATTTGCTTCAGAAAGTCTCCCATTTTTCTTGCTTCCAGAATACATTGAGTGTGGGTGTCCCTGGGAGCCTGAGGCCCTGTCCCCGCGGGCGGGCGGGCCAAAGCCGGGCCCAGCCTCTGGCCTGTTACTGGGCCCTGGGCCCTGGGCCCTACACCAGGGGTTTATGAAGCTCACCAGCCCCACTCGCGGCTCCAATTCCTGCCCCGCGCCGACAACCCACCGTCTCGTGTCCCACATCATCCGGGCCCCACCGACTGTCGCCGCCGCCGCTCCGGGCTCAGCCCCGCCCCTCGCACACTCCGATTGGTTGGAGGACCGCCCGCCCGCTCGGTCCTCCAGCCCCGCCCCCGCTCTTCCTATTGGCCCGGAGCCGCCGTCAATCACCCGGGCAGTGTGAGCTGAGCATGCGCGGTGGGGCCGGCTGTGTCTGAGGCAGCGGCTGAGAGATGGGCGGAGGGAGCGGGTTAATAAACCCCGGGGGGACGCGGGCTTCACACCCACCGAGTGCGGGCCCAGGCCCCGCCCGCCCGAGACACCACACTCCGCATTACCCGCTTCACACACACCCGCTGTGGGCCTCAGGCCCCGAACAACAACCTGCGGCTCCGGCCTTTCCCCGAGCGGGGCCCCCGGGGGGCAGCTGCCCATGTGGGGCTGTCCGGGGAGGTGGGCCCTGGGCCCAGTGGGACCAACAATTGCCCATGTGGGGCTGTCCGGGGAGGTGGGCTCTGGGCCCAGTGGGACCAACAATTGCCCATGTGGGGCTGTCCGGGGAGGTGGGCTCTGGGCCCAGTGGGACCAACAATTGCCCATGTGGGGCTGTCCGGGGAGGTGGGCTCTGGGCCCAGTGGGACCAACAATTGCCCATGTGGGGCTGTCCGGGGAGGTGGGCCCTGGGCCCAGTGGGACCAACAATTGCCCATGTGGGGCTGTCCGGGGAGGTGGGCTCTGGGCCCAGTGGGACCAACAATTGCCCATGTGGGGCTGTCCGGGGAGGTGGGCCCTGGGCCCAGTGGGACCAACAATTGCCCATGTGGGGCTGTCCGGGGAGGTGGGCTCTGGGCCCAGTGGGACCAACAATTGCCCATGTGGGGCTGTCCGGGGAGGTGGGCCCTGGGCCCAGTGGGACCAACAATTGCCCATGTGGGGCTGTCCGGGGAGGTGGGCCCTGGGCCCAGTGGGACCAACAATTGCCCATGTGGGGCTGTCCGGGGAGGTGGGCCCAGGGCCCAGTGGGACCAACAATTGCCCATGTGGGGCTGTCCGGGGAGGTGGGCCCTGGGGGAGATTAGATTGTTAAACACGCCCTGTCCACACAATGTAAGTTTATTTTAGGAACAAGTATTTCTGTAGAGACTTTAATCCATTTTACATTTGCACATTTTTATTTGTTCCGGGAGGTGGCCGTCGCTGGTAAGGCCGGCATTTATTGCCCCTTGAGAAGGAGGTGGTGAGCCGCCTACTTGAACCGCTGCAGTCCGTGTGGTGAACGTGCTCCCACAGTGCTGTCGGTGAGGGAGTTCCAGGATTTTCACCCACGATTGTAGGAACAGCGATATATGACCATGTCAGGATGGTGCGTGACTCTTGAGGGGAACTTGGAGGCAACAGTGTTCTCATGCTCCTGCTGCCCTTGTCCTCAGCAGGAGAGGTCGTGGGTTTGGGAGGTTCTGTCAAAGTCCTGGTCGCGTTGCAGATGTACAGAGTCCCTCTCCTTCACCTCCTCCCATAGAGGCCGGGGTCTTGTGTCGTTGAGTTTTTACGACAATCCGGCCTCTTTCATGGTCACTTTTTGTTCTAGTGCCTGACCCACAAATTAGCAGATTCATTAAGTTAAATTTCCTAATCTGCCTATTTTTGTGGGTTCTCTCTCTCTCTCTCTCTTTTTTCCTGTTTTTAATTAATTTTGAAGGGTATTAGAAGGGGAGGATTTGCAGGCAGGAAACTCAAATCGCGGACCGCATCAAGATCTGACAGCGTCACTCGATTTAGCGGGACCTGTATATCATCGACCTTTCAGTGTAAGAAGATAAGAAATATGGAAGCAAAATACATCATTCTCAGTGGGGAGAAAGTGTGCAGACAAGGCTTCAGCCAATCATTTGGCCTATTGAGATACAAACACACTCACACCGGGCGGGGAGAGGCCGTTCACCTGCTGAGTGTGGGAAGGGTTTCACTACTTCATCCCACCTGCTGACACAGTATGCTCACACCTGGGAGAGGCCGTTCACCTGCTCCGTGTGTGGGAAGGGATTCACTCTTTCATCCACCCTGCTGGTACACCAGTGAGTTGACACGTAACTGCACCTGGCTGGAGCTCAGAGAGGACAATCTGAGAGGATCGTACGGCGGGAACAGAACTTCAGCCTGGACACAGTCCTTCAGGGCCACACTGAGAGGGCCAAACGGCACTTTGGTCTTTCTCGTCTCTTTGTACTGACAGCAAAGTCGCCGTGCGGGTTAATCGTGATGTGTGCTTTTGAGCGCCTTCCAGACGCCAAGGCAAGAGAGTGATTTTTGCAGCCCAGAGGAGTCCATGGGCCATGTAGATATTCAGTGTGAGAGGTTGCAGCTCCTGTATAATTACTTGGGCTGCTCCTCAGCCTTTGGTTATACTTTAGCCCCATGCTCCTAATCGTTGGTCGTAGAGGGGGCTGCGTGAGACTGAGGGTCTTCTCCTGGAACTGCTCTTGGGCCTGGCTAAAACAGCAATTTGTAGGTCAAGGATGAAAGGGGTCCCATGGAGCTTTTGGGGGGGGGCGCTCTGGTTGCCTGCCTCTCTTCCGCAGTGTTGTCCGTACCCGGGTGGCCTTGGGAGGGAGCAGGCGGTGCTCACCGGTACACTTGACCCCTTCTGGGACTGGTGGGCACCTGAGATTAAAGGGGTGATAATCGATCCTCACATTCACATTATGATTTAATTATTATTGGTGTGTCGCTGTATTGTACATCATTATTATTATTAGAATAGATGCATAGAAACTTACAACACAGAAGGAGCTATTCGGCCCATTGGGCCTGTGCTGGCTCTGTGAAAGAGCAGCTGTACTTAGACCCACATCCCCGCTGTTTGTCCGTTACCCTGTAAGTGGCTCAAGGACCTACTCCAACTCTGTTGTAAAATTATTGACGGAATCAGCTTCCACCACCTTTTCAGGTCGAGCGTTCCAGGTCCCGACTATTCTCCGAGTGAAAACATTTGTCCTCATCTCCCCGCTCGATCTTTTCCCAATATTTTTGTATCAGTGGCCTCTCGTTATTGACCCACTCGCCAGAGGGAATGTTTTTCCCTATTTACTCCATCGAAACCTCTCATCATCTTCAAATCCTCTATTGGGTCACCTCTTGACCTTCTCTATTTGAAGGAGAACAGTCCTAACTTTTACAACCTTTCATAACTGAAGTCCCTCATCCCTGATAACATGCTGGTAAACTTCCTCTGTACCCTTTCCAAGGTCTTTACGTCTTTCCTGAAATGTGGTGCCCAGAATTGTCTGCAAGACCCCAGCTGAGGTCCATCCAGTGATTTATAAAGTTCCAGCATAATCTCTTTGCTTTTGTATTGTATTGCTCTATTTATAAACCAAGTACCCATGATGGTTTGTTTCATGTTTGTGGTGCTCGAGGGCACTTGCCTTAACTTGTTCCCACTGGTATCATGGAGCAACTTAGTACCACTCCTACAGGTAATGAAAAAAGGCCCAATCTCAATCAGATGACTAAAAAATGAATTTTCTCCTCACCAATTCATGGGTTCAATGCTGGGATATTTACCCCAAATTCCCTACGGGGCACAATGTATCCTGTCAATGGCTGCAGGAGGCCAGTGTGCTGGCGCGGGACTGCATTGTACACTGCGTGCGCCGTATGAGTGGTGGAGGTGGGTCAGGAAGTGGTCGGAAATGGTGGGCGTAGGGGAGGAATTGGATCCGTGTGGGCTGGGAAGCAATATAAGCACCCGATGTAGGCCCCGGTCTCTGAATGAGAGCCCATGGGCCCTGTGCTTGCCCCGAGGTGACAGGCCCGGGTGAACGGGGTCACTGGCCGCCATCTTGGGACAGGAACAAAGAGTGGGCGGGGCTTCAAGGTTCCAGTGACCAGGAGAAAAAATCATTGAATCAACCAGAGTAGACGGAGGGAGAAAACTGGGAGTGCAGGAAAGAAATGTTGGAGATGGTGCGATGGGTTTGGGTTTTAGCACGAGGAGGGAGAGTGTGTGGTACGGGAATTTACAGCTTTGGGGAACGAGAGGAAAGAATGTTCCATAGAAACTAGAATTGTCTGTTCTAAATTTCTATCCTGTACTTCCAGTGCTGACTTTTGTAAACTCCTTTTACAGAGAGTTAGAAGGGGAGGATTTGCAGATGGGAAACTCAAACCAAACATCACGTCAATATCTGAGAGTCAATCGATTCATCGGGACCTGAATATCATCGGCCTTTGAATGTGGAAGGAGAAATGTTTGCCTGTTCTGTCTGTGGGAAAAGATTTCAAACATTAGTGTGACTGGAAAAGCACCAAGACACACACACCCGAGTGAGTGTTCCAGTGCACTGCCTGTGGAAAAAGCTTTAACCAGTTACACAGCCTGAAAAAGCATCGCACCATTCACAGCGGGGAGAAACCGTAAACGTGTTGTGTGTGTGGACCAGGCTTCAACTGATCGTCCAACCTGGAGAGACACAAGGACACCCGCACCATGGAGAAACCGTGGAAATGTGGGGACTGTGGGAAGGGATTCCGTTCCCCAGCTGGAAACTCATCGACGCAGTCACACCAGGGCGAGGCCGTTCACCTGCTCCATGTGTGAGAAGGGATTCACTCAGAGATCCAACCTACTGAGATGCCATTAAGTTCACACTGGTAAGAGACCTTTTAAATGCTGTGACTATGAGAAGAGCTTTAAAAGCACAAGGGGTCTGCGGACACAGCAAGGCACTCAATCTGGGGAGAGACCATTCACCTGCTCCGTGTGTGCAAAGGGATTTATTTGGCCATTCCATCTGCTGACAAACCAGTGAGTTCACAAATGACTGCAGGGGTTTGGATACTGCTGGTAATCATATCCAGGACTGAATAATGTTAATTCTGACAGAATAGTCCAGCACAGAAAGAGGTCATTTGGCCCATCGAGTCTGCCGGCTCTTTCGAAGATCAATCCAGTTAGTCTCACTCCCCCCTCTTTTCCCAGATCCCTGCAATGTTTTCTCCTTCAAGTACTTATCTAATTCCCTTTTGAAGACTACTATTGACTCTGTATCCATCGCTCTATCAGGCAGTGCGTTCCAAATCCTAAACACTCATTGCCTAAAACGTTTTTCCTCGTGTCACCTTTGGCTCTTTTGCCAATCACCTTAAATGTGCACCCTCTGGTTATCGACCCTTCAGCCATTGGATACAATTTCTCTTTATTTACTGTATCTAAATCCTTCATGGTTTTAAACACCTCCATCAAATCTCCTCTTACCCTTCTCTGCTCCAAAGAGAGCAATCCCCAGCTTCTCCGGTCTATCCACGGAACTGTAATCCCTCATCCCTGGAACCATTCTAGTAAATCTCTTCGAGGAACACTTCTGTATCCTCTCCAAAGTCTTCACATCCTTACTAAAGTGTGGCGCACTGAATTGGAGACAATACTCCAGCTGGGGCCGAACAAGTGTTTTATAAAGGTTCATCATAACTTCCTGGCTTTTGTACTTCTATTTATGCCCAGGATCCCGTACGCTTTATTAACTGCTTCCTGCCACCTTCAAAAATTTGTGCTCAAACATCCCCAGGTCCCTCTGTTCTTGCACCCCTATAAAATTGTACCCTTTAGTGTGTATGGTCTCTCTTCATTCTTTCCACTAAAATGTATCACCTCACACTTCTCTGCATGAATTTCACCTGTCACGTGTCCGCCCATTCCACCAGCCTGTCGATGTCTTCTTGAAGTCTATCACATTGTCCTCACTGTTTACTACACTTTCAAGTTTCATGTCATCTGCAGATTTTGAAATTGTGCCCTGTAGCCACAAGTCCAAGTCATAAACAGCTGCTGTCCCAGCACTGACCCTGAGGAACAGCACTGTGCACCTCCCTCCAGTCTGCGAAACAGCTGTTCACATGTCTCTGTTTTCTGTTCCGTAGTCCCCTTTGTATCCATGCTGCTGCTGCTGCTGCCCCTTTTATCCCATGGGCTTCAAGTTTGCTAACAAGCCTGATATGTGTACATAAGAACATGAGGAAGAGGAGCAGGAGTCGGCCCTTCGAGCCTGCACCGCCTTCGAGCCTTCAATACGATCATGGCTGATCATTCCCTCAGTACCCCTTTCCTGCTTTCTCTCCATACCCCTTGATCCCTTTAGCCACAAGGGCCATATCTAACTCTCTCTTGAATATATCCAGTGAACTGGCATCAACAACTCTCTGCGGCAGGGAATTCCACAGGTTAACAACTCTCTGCGTGAAGAAGTTTCTCCTCATCTCAGTCCTAAATGGCCCACCCCTTATCCTAAGACTATGTCCCCTGCTTCTGGACTTCCCCAACATCGGGAACATACTTCCCGCATCTAACCTGTTCAGTCCCGTCAGAATCTTATACGTTTCTATGAGATCCCCTCTCATCCTTCTAAACTCCAGTGAATAAAGGCCCAGTTGATCCAGTCTCTCCTCATATGACAGTCCAGCCATCCCTGGAATCAGTCTGGTGAACCTTCGCTGCACTCCCTCAAAAGCGAGAACGTCCTTCCTCAGATTAGGAGACCAAAACTGAACACAATATTCCAGGTGAGGCCTCACCAAGGCCCTGTACAACTGCAGTAAGACCTCCCTGCTCCTGTACTCAAATCCCCTAGCTATGAAGGCCAACATACCATTTGCCTTCACCGCCTGCTGTACCTGCATGCCCACTTTCAATGACTGATGAACCATGACACCCAGGTCTCGTTGCAGCATCCCTTTTCCTAATCTGCCGCCATTTAGATAATCTGCCTTCCTTTTTTTGCCCCCAAAATGGATAACCTCACATTTATCCACATTATACTGCATCTGCCATGCATTTGCCCAATCATTACAAATGGGTATGATTTGGTGGCCATTACAGAAACATGGTTGCAGGGTGGCCAAGACTGGGAATTAAACATACAGGGGTATCTGACGATTCGGAAAGATAGAAAGAAGGGAAAGGAGGTGGGGTAGCTCTGTTAATAACGGATGATATCAGGGCAGTTGTGAGAGACGATATTGGCTCTAATGAACAAAATGTTGAATCATTGTGGGTGGAGATTAGAGATAGTAAGGGGAAAAAGTCACTGGTGGGCGTAGTTTATAGGCCCCCAAATAATAACTTCACGATGGGGCGGGCAATAATCAAGGGAATAATGGAGGCATGTGAAAAAGGAACGGCAGTAATCATGGGGGATTTTAACCTACATATCGATTGGTCAAATCAAATCGCACGGGGTAGCCTGGAGGAGGAATTCATAGAATGCATACGGGATTGTTTCTTAGAACAGTATGTTACAGAACCTACAAAGGAGCAAGCTATCTTAGATCTGGTCCTGTGTAATGAGACAGGAATAATAAACGATCTCCTAGTAAAAGATCCTCTCGGAATGACTGATCACAGTATGGTTAAATTTGTAATACAGATTGAGGGTGAGGAAGTAGTGTCTCAAACGAGCGTACTATGCTTAAACAAAGGGGACTACAGTGGGATGAGGGCAAAGTTGGCTAAAGTAGATTGGAAACACAGACTAAACGGTGACACAATTGAGGAACTGTGGAGGACTTTTAAGGAGCTCTTTCATAGTGCTCAACAAAAATATATTCCAATGAAAAAGAAGGGCGGTAAGAGAAGGGATAACCAGCCATGGATAACCAAGGAAATAAAGGAGAGTATCAAATTAAAAACCAATGCGTATAAGGTGGCCAAGGTTAGTGGGAAACTAGAAGATTGGGAAAATTTTTAACGACAGCAAAGAATGACTAAGAAAGCAATAAAGAAAGGAAAGATAGATTACGAAGGTAAACTTGCGCAAAACATAAAAACGGATAGTAAAAGCTTTTACAAATATATAAAACGGAAAAAAGTGACTAAAGTAAATGTTGGTCCCTTAGAAGATGAGAAAGGGGATTTAATAATGGGAAATGTGGAAATGGCTGAGACCTTAAACAATTATTTTGCTTCGGTCTTCACAGTGGAAGACACAAAAACCATGCCCAAAATTGCTGGTCACAGGAATGTGGGAAGGGAGGACCTTGAGACTATCACTATCACTAGGGGGTAGTGCTGGACAGGCTAATGGGACTGAAGGTAGACAAGTCCCCTGGTCCTGATGAAATGCATCCCAGGGTATTAAAAGAGATGGCGGAAGTTATAGCAGATGCATTCGTTATAATCAACCAAAATTCTCTGGACTCTGGGGAGGTACCAGCGGATTGGAAAGCAGCTAATGTAACGCCTCTGTTTAAAAAAGGGGGCAGACAAAAGGCAGGTAACTATAGGCAGGTTAGTTTAACATCTGTAGTGGGGAAAATGCTTGAAACTATCATTAAGGAATAAATAGCGGGACATCTAGATATGAATAGTGCAATCAAGCAGACGCAGCATGGATTCATGAAGGGGAAATCATGTTTAACTAACTTACTCGAATTCTTTGAGGATATAACGAGCATGGTGGATAGAGGTGTACCGATGGATGTGGTGTATTTAGATTTTCAAAAGGCATTCGATAAGGTGCCACACAAAAGGTTACTGCAGAAGATAAAGGTACGTGGAGTCAGAGGAAATGTATCAGCATGGATAGAGAATTGGCTGGCTAACAGAAAGCAGAGAGTCGGGATAAATGGATCCTTTTCGGGTTGGAAATTGGTGGTTTGTGGTGTGCCACAGGGATCGGTGCTGGGACCACAACTGTTTACAATATACATAGATGACCTGGAAGAGGGGACAGAGTGTACTGTAACAAAATTTGCAGATGACACAAAGATTAGTGGGAAAGTGGGTTGTGTAGAGGACACAGAGAGGCTGCAAAGAGATTTAGATAGGTTAAGCGAATGGGCTAAGGTTTGGCAGATGGAATACAATATCGGAAAGTGTGAGGTCATCCACCTTGGGGAAAAAAAACAGTAAAAGGGAATATTATTTGAATGGGGAGAAATTACAACATGCTGCGGTTCAGAGGGACCTGGGGGTCCTTGTGCATGAAACTCTTTTTGGGAGTAAACACCGATCTGGGGGAAACACCAACCATTTACAAGGCTTTTTTCTTTTTTTTTCCTCCTTCCTCCAAGTGTCCCCTATAAAAGGGGAGGGGGACACTAAAAGCACCAGCAATTAAAACAAATTAACTTAAAAACATAAAATCAAATTAAAATTTGGTTGCCGGGCGTGATGATGCACTCCAGTCCCTCCGGTGCCCACCTCTCGTGGAAGGCCGCGAGCGTACCGGTGGACACCGCGTGCTCCATCTCCAAGGACACCCTGGCGCGGATGTAGGCGCGGAAGAGAGGCAGGCAATCTGGCTGAACGACCCCCTCGACCGCCCGCTGCCTGGACCGGCTGATGGCCCCCTTGGCCGTGCCCAGGAGCATTCCTACGAGGAGGCCCTCGGACCTACCCGCTCCCCTCCGCACAGGGTGCCCGAAGATCAGGAGTGTGGGACTGAAGTGCAGCCAGAATTTCAGGAGCAGCCCCTTTAGATAACAAAACAGGGGCTGCAACCTCGTGCACTCAATAAAAACATGTAACACGGACTCTTCCAGACCGCAGAAATTGCATGCGGCCTGGGAGCCCGTGAACTGGCTTAAAAATTTATTGCACGGCACTGCTCCGTGCACCACCCTCCAGGCCAAGTCCCCGATAAATAGTGGGAGGACCCCCGCGTAGAGTGCCCTCCATCGGGGACCCCCGCCTCCTCCGGACGGCAAGATGGTACGCCATGGCGTGTCCGGACGGCAGGCGAGGATGGCAAAGTTGAGAGTGTGCAGGAGCAGCCCGTACAGGAAACCCCTCCGCGCGGAACTGAAAGGCACGGAGGGGATTTCCCCGAGGCGGCTCAAGTTGTGAGGCGCCGGCCCCCGAGGGAGGTTCCGGGGTTTAGCGCCGATGAGGAATTCCGTCCGGACGGGGGTCAGTTCGGACGGGATCTTCACACGTGCTTGAGCCTCCTCGATGCACCTAACGGAGTCGGGGCCCAGAGCTCTTTTTAGCGACTCGATGGCATCGGCCGCGCGGCGGATGTTGGCAGAATTTAGGCGCCGCGCCAGCGTGTCTGGCGCCATCCAGCCCGCTCCTCCACCATCGAGCAGGTCCCTGACCCTGGTCACCTCACCAGCCACAGCCCTCTCGTCCGACTGCCACCTAAAACCTCGGTCGTGGAGGTACGGATTCCCGAGCAGCGGCTCCTGCAGGACAGCCGTCACTCCAGCCGGTGGAGAGCTGCGCTTGGTGGAGACTTTGTTCCAGACCCTGGTGAATTCCTTGTAAAAGACAGGCAGCTCCCGGAGGGCGGTCCTGACACCCCCCAAGTTCACAAACAGGAGCTGCGTGTCATAGTTGAGGTCGCGCTGCTGGCGGAAGAAATACCTCGCCAGAGCACACCACCTAGGAGGGGGCTCAACGTAAAGGTATCTCTGCAGGGTCTGAAGACGGAAAGACGCGAGCTGGGCGCTGACGCACACCAACGACTGACCGCCCTCCCTAAGCGGGAGACTCAAGACCGCGGCAGAGACCCAGTGCTTCCTGTTGTTCCAGAAGAAGTCCACCAGCTTCTTCTGTATCTTGGCGAAAAACGCAGGGGGAGGGGTCAAAGTGACCAGCCGGTGCCACAACAAGGCGGCCACCAGCTGGTTTATGACTAGCGCTCGACCCCTGTAGGACAGCACTCGGAGCAGTCCTGTCCAGCGCCCTAGGTGAGCGGCGACCTTGGCCTCCAGCTCCTGCCAGTTTGCCGGCCAGGCTTCCTCGTCGGGGCTAAGGTAGACTCCCAGATAGAGGAAATGGGTCGTGCTCCAGGCAAAAGGCCTGAGCTTCTCCGGCAGGGAGTCCACCCGCCACTGACCCACCAGGAGTCCGGAACATTTCTCCCAGTTGATCCTGGCAGAGGATGCGGTCGAGTAAATCTCCTGGCACTCACGCATCCTCCGCAGGTCAGCGGGATCCTCTACCGCGAGGAGCATGTCATCGGCGTAAGCTGAGAGGACGACCTCCACGCACGGCCCTTGCAGAGCCAGTCCCGTCAACCTCGTCCGCAGGAGGTGCAGGAAAGGCTCCACACAGACGGCGTATAACTGGCCGGACATGGGGCATCCCTGGCGCACCCCTCTCCCAAAGCGAAGGGGCGCCGTCAAGGACCCGTTAACCTTAATCAGACACTCCGCGGCGGCGTACAAAAGTCGGATCCGGACGACGAAATGCGTCCCGAACCCGAAAGCTCGCAGAGTTCCGAGCAGATAGTCGTGATCCACCCTGTCGAACGCCTTGTCTTGGTCGAGAGATAGGAAGGCGACCGACAGACCAGCCTCCTGGGAACAATGGATGAGGTACCGGACCAGATGGATGTTATCATGGATTGTCCAGCCCGGGACCGTGCAGGACTGGTCGGGGTGGATCATGTGGTCGATCACGGCACCAAGGCGAGCAGACATTGCCCTGATGAAGATTTTGTAGTCTGTGCTGAGGAGGGAGACCGGGCGCCAGTTCTTAAGGAGGCGGAGATCGCCCTTCTTAGGCAGCAGGACGATGACTGCCCTGCGCCAAGAGAGGGGCATCTCCCCGGTCGCCAGACTTTCCCCAAGGACCCGCGCGTAGTCGCTCCCCAGGACGTCCCAGAACGCCCTGTGGAACTCCACGGTCAGCCCGTCCAGCCCCGGGGCTTTTCCCCTCGAGAGCCAGTCGAGGGCGCCGGTCAGCTCCGCCAGGCTTAGCGGAGCTTCCAGATTTTCGGCGCCCTCCGGGCTGACCTTCTGCAGATCCTCCCACAAAACTCTACGCGCTTCCTCGCTGGACGGCTCCGGAGAGAACAGAGCCCCGTAATATTCACGGGCGCTGTTGTTGACGCCCTCCGAATCCGAGACGAGAGAGCCGTCGTCGGCCAGCAGCGTCAAGAGCTGCTTACGGACACTCTGTCTTTTTTCCAGCGAGTAGAAGAAGGGGGAGCTGCGGTCCAGATCCCGCAGGAACCGGATCCGCGACCTCACGAACGCGCCTCGGGACCCAACGAGCTGCAGGTCCTTCAGCGCGGCCTTCTTCGCTTCGTACACCATCCGCAGGGCCGGGTCCTCGACGACTTGACCGAGACGGGACTCCAGGTCGAGCACCTCTTTTTCTAGGCGCCCGACCCTGGCCGCCCGCCTCTTGGTCGACCCCCTCGCGTACTCTTGACAGAAGACGCGGACGTGAGTCTTGCCCACGTCCCACCATAGCCTCAAGGAGGGGAAGCCCCCCTGCTTCCTTCTCCAGTCGGCCCAGAAACGACGGAACGAGTCCTGGAACCGCACGTCCTCCAGCAGCTGGTTGTTAAAATGTCAGTACGCGGACCCCGTCCTCACGCGGAGTGAAGCGAGCTCCGCCCACACCAGGTGGTGGTCCGAACACGGCACCAGTCGCATGGAGGCCGCCGGGAGGCAGGAAACGTACGCCCGAGACACGTAAAGGCGGTCGATTCTGGACCATCCTACTCCAGGCCTCACCAAGTAAAGGCGCTGGAGACGGGGTGGAGATTTCGCCCGACCAGGTCCCTCAACTTCTCCATCGCCGTCATGCTCTGCGGGGCACCGGAGCGGTCCCTCGCCCCGAGGGTGCAGTTAAAATCCCCCCCGAGGACAATGCAGTCGCCGACGTCGACGGAGCCAAGAAGAGCGGACACTTCTTCGAAGAAGTGCGTTTGCTGCGGGCTGGGCTGAGGGGCGTACACGTTCACGAGATGGAGCGGCACGTCCCCCAGGTGAACCGTGACGTGCAGCAAGCGGCCTGGCACGGGCTCCTCGACCCCCAAGATCTCCGGCTAAAAATGCGGGGCCAGCAAGATGGCCACCCCACAAGAAGTGGCGGTGAGGTGGCTCATGCGGACCTCTCCTTGCCATTCCAGGAGCCACGTGGCTTCGTCTCCCGGAACGGTGTGGGTTCTTGCAGGAAGCACACCACATATTTCCCCTCCCGCTGGGGCGAAAAATTGTTAAATCTACGGCGTGCCTCTCTGCCGCCGTTGATGTTGAGGCTGGCTATGGTTATCTTCATGACAAAAGCATAGTGCAACCTCTACCTAACCTATTGTGGGGGAGGGAGTGGAGTCGTTTGTTGACCTCCACTCCCTCAGCAGCCCAGCGAGGAACCTTTTGAGCCGACGCAGCTCAAGGCCTTGCGCCTTTGATAAGGGCCCGCCCGCGGCCATGGTTTTAGCGGCGGTGCGGACAGACGCGACGAGCAGCCCCGGCTCGGACCATCTTTCCAGGGCCAGATGGGCTCGGTTGCGGCGACCCTGGCTCTGGACCAAAAAGTCCCGGAGTTGCTTTGCAGGAATGAGGGGGGACTCAGCGGAGGGCACGAGGAGATCCACCGCCTCACTGGCGATGGACTCGAGATCTTCACCCGCGTCCCCCACCGAGTCCCCGTCCCCCTCCGGGAGGTCGCTGCCAGCAGCCGGCCCGTCGACCGCACGAGGTACGGCAAACGGCCCGGCCGCTCCATCCGACCCTGGCTCTGCCCCGATCCCACCCCCAGGATCGTCGGCAGAGGAGTCCCCACTGGGCTCTTTTAAAAGTGGTGCTGGGTCAGGAAGCGACAGCGGAAGGGGTTCCTCCTCCGCCCCAGGAGCCGGGGAACACGGAGAGACCTGGCCAAAGTAATTCTCCAGGTCCTCCAAGTCCCCCAGCTCCAAAGTAGGGGGCGAGGGTTGTTGTTCTTCCCCCTCCCCGCCGCCACCCCCCGGCCCAGCGTGTACAGAATCATTAAAATTAATCATATTTTCTGTTTCTTCCGGGCCGAGCGACTCCCGGGGGAAGTTGGTTAATAGCTGGGCGGGCTCAGGTTCGGCCTTTTCGGCCCCGCCCGCCTCAGTCCCCGGGACGCTCGACCCGGCGGCATCGCATTCCTCCACTGGCCCCGCGCCCCCCACGACAGGCAGATCTTCCACGCCATCCCCGGGAGGCAGAGGCTGGGCAGCCTCGACTGTCTCACCCTCCCCGGGGACAGACTCCTCTCGCCTACGGCGCAGTTTGGGGGCGCTGGTAGGGGACGCGGGACACGCGGCGGGCACCGACTCCTCCGTGGAGGGATGTTGTTCCCCCTCCGCCTCATTGGAGCGGCGCCTCCTTTTGTTCCTGGGTGGGCTCGGAGGCAGGGAGACCTCCATGTCTGCCGAGGCCTCCCGCTCCACACCCCCCTTTTTCTTGTCTTGCCCGCGCCCGAACCCCTCTGCGGTAATGGTCAAGGGCTCGGGCACGGGCTCAGGGCACCCCGCGCTCGCCGGTGACAGGGTTGGGCTGAGCGCGGTGATCAAATTGTCTGCCGCACTGAGGGGACCCGCCTCGAGATGTTTCGCCTTCCTCCGTGCCTTCTTTCCGATCGGATGCTCTCCCTCCCCCCCACCGGAGGCCGTGAAAACAAAGGCCCCAGACGATGCCCGCGCACCCACAGCTCCCGGCACGCGGACGCTACTAGGGGGAGGGGTGGCGGCGGCGCCAGCCTTGGCCGCCCTCGGTGGTTTGGCGGCCTTGGAGGCGGGGCAGTTCTTGCAAACGTGCCCCACCTCCCTACAGGCATGGCACCGCACGCCGTCCGACGTCCAGAAGACGCGGTAGGCAGTCCCCTCGTGCACCACATTAAAATTACCCTCCGTCGTCTCCTCCCGCGCCAGCCGGACAAAGAGCTGGCGGCGGAAGGAGAACACATGGCGCAGACTGTTCTCCCTGAGGCCGAGCGGTATGGGGTTAATCCCTGACCTTACCTTCCCCAGTTGGTGTAGGTGAGGGAGGAGGAGCTCAGTGGGAACAAAGGGCGGGACGTTTGAAAGGATGACTCTCTGCGCGGTGGCCTCAAGAGGGTCCACCGGCAGGAACGTCCCGCCCACCGTGAGCCCCTTTTCAATGGCCAGGGACACCGCCCGCTCCGACCCCAGGAAGAACACAGCCTTCCCAGACATCTTGGAGGCTGCGACAATGGCCGAGGGGCCGACTACCCCAGCCATCGCCCGCACACACTCCTCGATGCTCATTGTGGGGTGAGTGTAGCTCTTGACCCAGTGTTTTTTTGTTACAAGTCTGAAAGGTGGCAGGGCAGCAGAAGGCACCGTGGATGTGGACGCCGCCTGCACATATGTCCTTGCTGGCCCTGTCACCGGCGTGGATGGGGTCGCCATCACGGGGTCCCTTTAAGGGCTACACCCACCCCAAAGTCACAGGCCTTAATGGTCTTAAATTGGCCTCGTTTGAATGTATGAGCAGAGGAGCTCTGAAAGAGGCACACCTCTCCCCTAGTTGGCAATTGGGGAGGGGCCTTGCTCCCTCTGCTCAGTTGTCTTAATTGTTTTTTTTTAAGAAATTAGGAGGAAAGGGCTCTTCGTGAGAGAGGGGAGAGACAGAGAGAGAGAGATAGAGAGAGGGGTTGGGAAGGAGGGAAGCTGCGAGGGCAGGTCTCCCCTCACAGCGGTGGGTGGGTGTTTCTTGGGATGCACTCCCCAGATGGCACAGTCTTTGTAGAGTGGTCTTCGGGTGGGGGGAGGAGATGTCTTCACCTGGGGTAGCTGGAGCCACCCAGGCACACACTCCCAACAATGTTTAATGAGGTAATTAGTAGTACTTCAGCCAGGTAGCTCCAGCTATCCCAGGCTAGGCAATGGGGGAGGGGTGCTTCAGTGGTGTGTGGGGCCTAGCTGTAAGCAACACCCCCACACACACTTGCACACACACACACCCCCCGCGATGTTCCGGCCCTCAAGTTATCTTCTTTCCTCCCCCCACCGATACAACAAAGTCTTTCGGGGAATGCACCAAAACACACCCACCTGTCGAAGATGTGGAAATGACTCTCCCTCCTTCCACACTGGATGGTGTTTCCTCAGGTTGTTCTTTCCCCCTCTCTCCAACTCTCTGTAGTTGTAATAAATGTAAATTTTTCTGCGCTCCACCTCTCCCTCTGGACGTTGAATGGGTAATAAGCCAGCCCTCTCCTCCTATTCCTGGGCTGGTCTCAGGGCTCACTCCAGGCCTTCCAGACAGGAGCTAAAGCAGGGAGTTCCTTCTCTCACAGCAGCTAGGCTCCAACTGATTAGGCCACGCCTCCAAAGCTCCACCATTGGTCCTCCCTAAAAGTTGGTTTGCAGGTGCAGCAGGTAATCAGGAAGGCAAATGGAATGTTGGCCTTCATTGCGAGAGGGATGGAGTACAAAAGCAGGGAGGTCCTGCTGCAACTGTATAGGGTATTGGTGAGGCCGCACCTGGAGTACTGCATGCAGTTTTGGTCACCTTACTTAAGGAAGGATATACTAGCTTTGGAGGGGGTACAGAGATGATTCACTAGGCTGATTCCGGAGATGAGGGGGTTACCTTATGATGATAGATTGAGTAGACTGGGTCTTTACTCGTTGGAGTTCAGAAGGATGAGGGGTGATCTTATAGAAACATTTAAAATAATGAAAGGGATAGACAAGATAGAGGCAGAGAGGTTGTTTCCACTGGTCGGGGAGACTAGAACTAGGGGGCACAGCCTCAAAATACGGGGGAGCCAATTTAAAACCGAGTTGAGAAGGAATTTCTTCTCCCAGAGGGTTGTGAATCTGTGGAATTCTCTGCCCAAGGAAACAGTTGAGGCCGAGCTCATTGAATGTATTCAAGTCACAGATAGATAGATTTTTAACCAATAAGGGAATTAAGGGTTAAGGGGAGCGGACGGGTAAGTGGAGCTGAGTCCACGGCCAGATCAGCCATGATCTTGTTGAGTGGCGGAGCAGGCTCGAGGGGCTAGATGGCCTTCTCCTGTTCCTAATTCTTATGTTCTTATATGTTCTTATGTTCACCTAACCTGTCCAAGTCACCCTGCAGCCTCTTGGCGTCCTCCTCATAGCTCACACCGCCACCCAGTTTAGTGTCATCTGCAAACTTGGAGATATTACACTCAATTCCTTCATCTAAATCGTTAATGTATATTGTAAAGAGCTGGGGTCCCAGCACTGAGCCCTGCGGCACCCCACTAGTCACTGCCTGCCATTCTGAAAAGGACCCGCTTATCCCGACTCTCTGCTTCCTGTCTGCCAACCAGTTCTCTATCCACGTCAGTATATTACCCCCAATACCATGTGCTTTGATTTTGCACACCAATCTCTTGTGCGGGACCTTGTCAAAAGCCTTTTGAAAGTCCAAATGCACCACATCCACTGGTTCTCCCTTGTCCACTCTGCAAGTTACATCCTCAAAGAATTCCAGAAGATTTGTCAAACATGATTTCCCTTTCATAAATCCATGCTGACTTGGACCGATCCTGTCACTGCTTTCCAAATGCACTGCTATTTCATCCTTAATAATTGATTCCAACATTTTCCCCAATACTGATGTCAGGCTAACCGGTCTATAATTACCCGTTTTCTCTCTTCCTCCTTATTTAAAAAGTGCTGTTACATTAGCTACCCTCCAGTCCAGAGGAACTGATCAGAGTCAATAGACTGTTGGAAAATGATCACCAATGCATCCACTATTTCTAGGGCCACTTCCTTGAGTACTCTGGGATGCAGACTGTCAGGCCCCGGGGATTTATCGGCCTTCAATCCCATCAATTTCCCTAACACGATTTCCCGCCTAATAAGGATATCCTTCAGTTCCTCCTTCTCACTAGACCCACTGTCCCCTAGTACATTCGGAAGGTTATTTGTGTCTTCCTTAGTGAACATAGAACCGAAGTATTTGTTCAATTGGTCTGCCATTTCTTTGTTTCCCTGAATCCGACTGCAAGGGACCTACGTTTGTCTTCACTAATCTTTTTCTCTTCACATATTTATAGAAACTTTTGCAGTCAGTTTTTATGTTCCCTGCAAGCTTCCTCTTGTACTCTATTTTCCCCCTCTTAATTAAACCCTTAGTCCTCCTCTGTTGAATTCTAAATTTCTCCCAGTCCTCAGGTTTGCTGCTTTTTCTAGCCAATTTATATGCCTCTTCCTTGGTTTTAACATTATCCTTAATTTCCCTTGTTAGCCATGGTTGAGCCACCTTTCCCAGTTTATTTTTACTCCAGACAGGGATGTACAATTGCTGAAGTTAATCCATGTGATCTTTAAATGTTTGCCATTGCTTATCCACCTTCAACCCTTTAAGTATCATTTGCCAGTCTATTCTAGCCAATTCACGCCTCATACCGTCGAAGTTACCTTTCCTTAAGTTCAGGACCCTAGTTTCCGAATTAACTGTCACTCTCCATCTTAATAAAGAATTCTACCATATTATGGTCACTTCCCCAAGGATCCTCGCACAACAAGATTGCTAATTAGTCCTTTCTCATTGCACATCACCCAATGCAGGATGGCCAGCTCTCAAGTTGGTTCCTCGACATATTGGTCTAGAAAACCATCCCTAATACACTCTAGGAAATCCTCCTCCACCGCATTGCTACCAGTTTGGTTAGCCCAATCAATATGTAGATTAAAGTCGCCCATAATTACTGCTGTACCTTTATTGCACACATTCCTTATTTCTTGTTTGATGCTGTCCCCAACCTCACTACTACTGTTTTGTGGTCTGTACACAACTCCCACTAACGTTTTCTGCCCTTTGGTATTCCGCAGCTCCACCCATACCAATTCCACATCA
Organism: Pristiophorus japonicus; assembly: GCF_044704955.1. Lineage (NCBI taxonomy): Eukaryota > Metazoa > Chordata > Chondrichthyes > Pristiophoridae > Pristiophorus > Pristiophorus japonicus. Next base: position 363,373 of record NW_027251590.1, on the reverse strand, counting down.
TCCAGGCTAATGTCCCTCCTTACTATTGCATTAATTTCCTCTTTAACCAGCAACGCCTCCTTTTCCTCTCTGTCTATCATTCCTAAATATAGATTGTAAATAGTTGGGGTCCCACTACTGATCCCTGCGGCACCCCACTCATTACTGATTGCCAAGCAGAGAATGAACCATTTATCCCGACTCTCTGTTTTCTGCTTGTTAGCCAATCTTCCATCCATGCTAATATATTACCCCCAACCCCGTGAACCTTTATCTTCTGCAGTAACATTTTGTGTGGTACCTTGTCAAATGCCTTCTGGAAGTCCAAATACATCACATCGATTGGTTCCCCATTATTCACCCTGTTTGTTACATCCTCAAAGAATTCCAGCAAATTTGTCAAACATGACTTCCCCTTCATAAATCCATGCTGACTCTGCCAGACCAAATTTTGCTTTTCCAAATGTCCTGCTACTGCTTCTTTAATAATGGACTCCAACATTTTCCCAACCACAGATGTTAGGCTAAATGGTCGATAATGTCCTGCTTTTTGTCTGCCTCCTTTTTTGAATAGGGGCGTTACATTTGTAGTTTTCCAACTGCTGGGACCTCCCCAGAATCCAGGTAAACTACAACCAATGCATCCACAATCCCTGTCGCTACTTCCCTTAAGACCCGAGGATGCAAGCCATCAGGTCCAGATGATTTATCTGCCTTTAGTTCCATTATCTTACTGAGTACCACCTCCTTAGTGATTGTGTTAAGTCCCCCCCACCCCCGCCACAGCCCCTTGACTATCCACTGTTGGAATATTGTTAGTGTCCTCTACCGTAAAGATGGATTCAAAATATTTGTACAGAGTTTCTGCCATCTCCATGTTCCCCATTACTAATTTCCCAGTCTCGTCCTCTAAGGGACCAATATTTACTTTAGCCACACTTTTTCTTTTTATATACCTATAGAAACTCTTGTTACCTGTTTTATATTTTGTGCGAGTTTACTTTCATAGTCTATCTTTCCTTTCTTAATCATTTTTTTAGTCATTCTTTGCTGGCTTTTAAAAGCTTCCCAATCTTCTGTCCTCCCACTAGTTTTGGCCACTTTGTCTGCCCTTGTTTTTAATTTATTTTTTATTTGCCGTTCTTTATTTGCAGATGACACTAAGCTGGTGGCAGTGTGAGCTGTGAGGAGGATGCTAAGAGGCTGCAGGGTTACTTGGACAGGTTAGGTGAGTGGGCAAATACATGGCAGATGCAGTATAATGTGGATAAATGTGAGCTTATCCATTTTGGTGATAAAAACAGGAAGGCAGAATATTATCTGAATGGTGACAGATTAGTAAAAGGGGAGGTGCAACGAGACCTGGGTGTCATGGTACATCAGTCATTGAAAGTTGGCATGCAGGTACAGCAGGCGGTGAAGAAGGCAAATGGCATGTTGGCCTTCATCGCAAGAGGATTTGAGTATAGGAGCAGGGAGGTCTTACTGCAGTTGTGCAGGCCCTTGGTGAGGCCACACCTTGAATATTGTGTACAGTTTTGGTCTCCTAATCTGAGGAAGAATGTGTTTGTTATTGAGGGAGTGCAGCGAAGGTTCACCAGACTGATTCCCGGGACGACAGGACTGACATATCAGGAAAGACTGGATCGACTAGGCTTATATTTACTGGAATTTAGAAGAATGAGAGGGGATCTCATAGAAACATGTAAAATTCTGACGGGATTGGACAGGTTGGATGCAGAAAGAATGTTCCCGATGTTGGGGAAGTCCAGAACCAGGGGTCACAGTCTAAGGATAAGGGGCAAGCCATTTAGGATCGAGATGAGGAGAAACTTCTTCACTCAAGAGAATTGTGGGTATGTGGAATTCTCTACCACAGAAAGTTGTTGAGGCCAGTTCATTAGATATATTCGAAAGTGAGTTAGATGTGACCCTTATGGCTAAAGGGATCAAGGGGTGTGGAGAGAAAGCAGGAATGGAGTACTGAAGTTGCATGATCATATTGAATGGCGGTGCAGGCTCGAAGGGCCGAATGGCCTACTCCTGCACCTATTTTCTATGTTTCTATTTCTTTAGCTAGCCACAGATGGCTTTTTTTTTCTCTTGCACCCTTACCTCCTCACTGGAATATATTTTTCTTGAGAATTATGAAATAGCTTCTTAAATGTACACCATTGTTCATCAACTGTCCTACACTTTAATCTGTTTTCCCCATCCACTTTAGCCAACTCTGCCCTGATACCTTCATAGTCTCCTTTATTTAAGCTTAGTACGCTGGTTAGAGATCCAACTTTCTCACCCTGCATCTGAGTTTGAAATTCAACCCTGCTATGGTCACCCATTCCAAGGGGATCCTTTACTCGGAGATTGTTTGTTAATCCTGTCTCATTACACACCTTTATCAAAGTCCGTGCACACAACATCAACTGCACTATCCTCATCCACCCTCTCTGTTACCTCAGCAAAAAAACTCAATCCAGTTCATCAAACAACATTAGCCCTGAACAATCTGTGCTGGCTCGCCTTTGTCTGTCCATGCTTGTCCAAGTGGCAGTTAATTTTCTCCCAGATTATTGTTTCTAAAAGCTAACCCCCACCACTGATGCTGAACTGACTGGCCTGTAATTGCCAGGTTTATTCTTTTCTCTTTTTTTGAACAAGGTTGTAACATTTGCAATCCTCCAGTCTTTTGGCACTACCCTTGTATCTAAGGAGGATTGGAAAATTGTGGGCAGCACATCCGCAGTTTCTCCCCTTACTTCCCCCAATAACCTAGGGTACATCCCACCCAAACCAGGTGACTTATCCACTTTAATTACCATAGCCTTTTGGTACCTCCTCTATATCTGTTTTACCACATCCAGTAGGAGCTCGGAAAGAGATTAAAAAGGAGAACCTGAGAAGGCAGTAATCTCTGGATGACTCCCTGTGCCATGAGCTAGTGAGTACAGAAATAGGAGGATAGAGCAGCCGAATGCGTGACTGGAGAGATGGTGCAGGAGGGAGGGATTTAGACTCCTGGGACATCGGGGCCGGTTCTGGAGGAGCTGGGACCTGTGCAGGCCAGAAGGGTTGCACCTCCACAGAGCCGGAACCAATGTCCTCGCAGGGAGGGGGGGTGGGGGCGGTGTTACTAGTGCTGTTGGGGAGGGTTTAAACTAATCTGGCAGGGCAATGGGCACCAGGATGTATTCTTGGAAAGGAGAAACAAAGTGCACAAAGGATGGGGAGAGATAGCCAGCACTAGAGTAAGAAATAGTACGGTAATAGGTGGGATCAGACTAAGAGAGAATGTAAGAAGGTCGAAGACAGTTTTACAGTGTATGTGTGTAAACGCACAAAGGCTGGTGCGCTGCAGGCACAGATAACCACATGGGAACATGATGTTGTGGCGATAACTGAGACCTGGCTCAAAGAAGGACAGGATTGGGTTTTAAATATTCCTGGATATAATGTGTTCAGGAAAGATAGGGAGGTGGGTGGCAGTAAGGAGAATATTACATTGCTGGAGAGAGAGGAAGGGATCAAGGACAGAATCTGTTTGGTTAGAGTTAAAAAATAATAGATGTGCCGTTACACGACTAGACGCATTCTATAGGCTACTATCGGATGACGTAGGATATAGGCACGGAAACAGGTCATTTGGCCCAACCAGTCCGTGCCGGTGTTTATGCTCCACTCGAGCCTCCTCCCGTCTTTCCTCATCTAAATCTATCAGCATAACCCTCTAATACCTTCTCCCTCATTGGCTTGTCTAGCCTCCCCTTAAATACATCGATACTATTCGCTTCAATCACTCCCTGTGGTAGTGAGATCCACATTCTCACCAGCCTTTGGGTAAAGAATGTTTTTCTGAATTTCCTATTGGATTTCTTGGTGACTATCTTATATTCTAGGCTTTTAGTTATGCTCTTCCCCACAAGTGGGAAACATTATCTCTGTATCCACTCGATCAAAGCCTTTCATAATTTTAAAGACCCTATTAGGTCACCCCTCAGCCTTTTTTCAAGAGAAAAGAGACCCAGCCTGTTCATCCTTTCCTGATATGTATACTGTCGCATTTCTGGTGTCATCCTTAAAAATCTCTGCACCTTCTCCAGTGCCTCGATATCCTTTTTTATAATATGTGCCCAGAACTCTACGCAGTACTCTATGTGTGCTCTAACCAAGGTGCCGTAGCGTTCAGCATAACTTCCCTACTTTTCAATTCTATACCTCTATAAATAAACCCGAGTGCTTGATTTGCTTTTGTATATGGCCTTGCTAACCTGTGTCGCAACTTTGTGATGTTTAGTGATTTGCAGGGAAATTACAGAGAGGTGCAAGAACTTATAGAGTAGTAATAATGGGGGACTGCAATTATCCTAATAAACAGCTCAATTTTGCCCAAGCCCGTTTTCTGGCGTATTGCCAGATTTGCGGCGGTTATTTAGGTCCATAAATGCGCCAGAAAAACATGTCCAAACTTTCCCCGGTGTTTATACTGTAATCTGGAGCCGTGCAGCATGGCCAGTCACCTCGGGGTGGGTGGAGCCTGCTGTGTGCGCCAAAAAATGCAGCCGGACCTTCTGCGCATGCGCGGGGGAAAAAGACGTAAATTTTTGACGTTGCTACAATGGACGCGCATGCGCAGTACAGCTCCGAGTTGGCAACCGAAAGGCCTCCAGACCGGGACCGGGACCGGGACCGGGATCGCAAGCGGGTGCAGCTAGGTATCCAGGGTAAGCATAGAGTAAGGAAAGAATGGGATGGTTTATGGTCAATTTCAAGTTGCTTGTAATTAGATATTCATGGAAATTATCGTCATACAGAAAACTGTGGACTCTGTTATCCATTCATGTTATGTAGGTTTGGATGACCATGTAGGGCAAAATAATTCCGATGTGATGTGATGATAAAGGATGGGTACTGCATTAAAGAACTTGCAATTTTTGTGAAGGTGGAGTTAAATGATGACAAAGGGAGATTGTTAAACAGTTGCAAAACTTTATTGATCAGTTGAGTTTGGATTCGTGCTTCTGCCATCACTGAGGAGTTATCTGAGTAATGGTCCTCCTGATACTCCGTGTTCTTTCGCCTCCAAAACAGCGATAGCACTTCCAGAGGCATCTTCATGCCCATGTCTTTCTGGGTAAATCAGTTGCTCCCTCCCTCGCCGATCCTCTCCGGTCCCCGAGTGAGTGCTTTCCCGGTCCGCTCCGCTTCCCGCCCCTAGCCCAGGCCGAAGGGCTTGCCGGTAAGTGTGCTCGCTCCCCTGCTGACCCTCTCCAGTCCCCGATTGAGTACAAATGTTACACCCTTGTTCAAAAAAGGGTGTAAAGATAAACCCAGCAACTACTGACAAGTCAGTTTAATCTCGGGAGTGGGGCAGCCTTTAGAAACAATAATCAGGAACAAAGTTAACAGTCACTTGGACAAGTCTGGATTAATTAAGGAAAGCCAGCACGGATTTGTTAAAGGCAAATCATGTTTAACCAACTTGATTGAGGTTTTTTGATGAGGTAACAGAGAGGGTTTATGAGGGCAATGTGTTTGACCTGGTGTAGATGGATTTCCAAAAGACGTTTGATAAAGTGCCCCATAATAGGCTTGCCAGAAAACTTGAAGCAAAGGGACAGTGGCAGCATGGATATGAAATTGGATAAGTGACAGGAAACAGAGAGGTGGTGAATGGTTATTTTTTTGGACTGGAGGAAGGTATACAGTGGTGTTCCCCAGGGATCGGTCCTGGGACCACTGCTTTTCTTGCGATATATTCAGCCAGTGGCTCAGTGGGTAGCACCCTTGCTCTGAGTTACAAGGCTGTGCATTCAAGTCCCTCTCCAGAGACTCGAGCACAAAACTTGGGGTTGACACTCCAGTGCCGTACTGAGGGAGTGCTGCACTGTCGGAGGTGCCGTCTCTCAGATAAGTCATTAAAACGAGCCCTGTCTACTCTCAGGTGGACGTAAAAGATCCCATGGCACGATTTCGAAGAGGAGCAGGGGAATTATCCCCGGTGTCCGGGCCAATATTTACCCTCAATCAACATCACTGAAACAGATTATCTGGTCATTATCACATTGCTGTTTGTGGGAGCTTGCTGTGTGCAAATTGGCTGCCACGTTTCTTACGTTACAACAGCGACTACACTTCAAAAAAGTATTAATGACTTGGACTTGGGAGTACAGGGCACAATTTCAAAATTTTGCAGATGACAAAACTTGGAAGTATAGTTAAGTGAGGAGGATGGTGATAGACTTCAGGAGGACACAGACAGGCTGCTGAAATGGACGGGCACATGACAGATCAAACTTAACACAGAAAAGTGCAAAGTGATACATTTTGGTCGGAAGAACAAGGAGAGGCAATATAAACTAAAGGGTACAATTTTAAAGTGGGTGCATGAACAGAGAGACCTGCGGGTATATGTGTGCACAAATCACTGAAGGTGGCAGGGCAGCTTGAGAAACGGTTAAAAAAGCTTACAGGATCCGGGGCTTCATAGAGGCATTGGTGCCAAAGGCAAGGGCGTTCTGATAAACTTTTATAAAACACTGGTTCGGCTTTAACTGGAGTATTGTGTCCAATTGTGGGCACCACACTTTAGGCAGGATGTGAAGGCCTCAGAGAGGCTGCAGAAAAGATTTATGAGAATGATTCCAGGGATGAGGGACTTCAGTGACGGGGATAGACTGGAGAAGCCGGGGTTGTTCTCCTTGGAGCAGAGAAGGTTGAGAGCGGATTTGATCGAGGTGTTCAAGATCATGAGGGGTCTGGACAGAGTAGAGAGAGAGAAACTGTTCACATTGGCCAAAGGGCCGAGAAGATTTAAGGTGATTGACAAAAGAACCAAAGGCGATATGAGGAAAAACGTTATTACGCAGCGAGTGGTTAGGATCTGGAATGCACGGCTTGAGAGGGTGGTGGAGGCAGACTCAATCGCGGCTTTCAAAAAGGAATTGGATCAGTATCTGAAGAAAAACAATTGCAGGGCTCCGGGGAAAGGGCGGGGGAGTGGGACTGGCTGAAGTGCTCTTGCAGAGAGCCGGCACGCCCTCAACGGGCCGAATGGCCTCCTTCTGTGCTGTAACCATTCAATGGGCTCAAGTTTCGGGCCGCGCCTAGAACAGCGCAGCCCCGACCTGGACGCCCATTTTTCGCGCCCAAAAGTGCGCCTAAAAAATACCTGCAGATTCTCCGGCTCCCTGCAGGTCCTCAGGAGCTGGGCGCGGCGCAGCACGAGCTGTAGAGGGCGGAGCCAGGTCCCTGCGCTGAAATCAGTGCCGGGACCTCTGCACATGCGCGCTACAGTGAGCGCACATGTGCAGTAGCTCCAGGCGCCCAAAACTGTGGGAGGGGCCCGAAGCATGCAGCCCCTAGCCCTGGCCGAATGGCCTCACTGGGGTGTGGATCAGACTGCACCTCCCACGTCCAGCTCCTGCTCTGGCTCCAGCTTCCTCCCCTGGTTAGCAGCCTTAAGCCTTCCCCCCTCCCTCCCTCTCTCTCTCTCTCCCCCCCCTTCCCTCCCTCTCTCTCCCCCCCCCTCTCTCTCCCCCCTCCCTCCCTCCCTCTCTCTCCCCCCCCTCCCTCCCTCCCTCCCTCCCTCCCTCTCTCCCCCCATCCCTCTCTCTCCCCCCCTCCCTGTCTCCCTCTCTCTCCCCCCCTCCCTCCCTCCCTCTCCCCCGTCCCTCCCTCCCTCCCCCCCCTCCCTCCCTCCCTCCCTCCCCTCTCTCCCCCCCCTCCCTCCCTCTCTCTCCCCCCCCTCCCTCCCTCCCTCTCTCTCTCTCCCCCTCCCTCCCTCCCTCTCTCTCTCCCCCCTCCTCCCTCCCTCTCCCCCCCCTCTCTCCCTCCCTCTCTCTCCCCCCCTCCCTCCCTCTCTCTCCCCCCCTCCCTCCCTCTCTCTCCCCCCTCCCTCCCTCTCTCTCCCCCCCTCCCTCTCTCCCCCTCCCTCCCCCTCCCTCTCTCCCCCCTCTCCCCCTCCCTCCCCCTCCCTCTCTCCCCCTCCCTCCCTCTCTCGCCCCCCCTCCCTCCCTCTCTCCCCCCCTCCCTCTCTCCCCCCCTCCCTCCCTCTCTCGCCCCCCTCCCTCCCTCTCTCGCCCCCCTCCCTCCCTCTCTCTCCCCTCCCTCCCTCTCCCCCCCCCTCCCTCCCTCCCTCTCTCCCTCCCTCTCTCCCTCCCTCTCTCCCTCCTCCTCCCTCTCTCCCCCTCCCTCCCGCTCTCCCCTCCCTCTCTCCCCCCCCTCCCTCCCTCCCCCCCCTCCCTCCCTCTCTCCCCCCCCTCCCTCCCTCTCTCCCCCCCCTCCCTCCCTCTCTTCCCCCCCCCCCCTCCCTCTCTCCCCCCCCTCCCTCCCTCTCTCCCCCTCCCTCCCGCTCTCCCCGCCGCTCTCCCCCCCTCCCTCCCTCTCTTCCCCCCCTCCCTCCCTCTCTTCCCCCCACCTCCCTTCCTCTCCCCCCCCTCCCTCCCTCTCTTCCCCCCCTCCCTCCCTCTCCCCCCCCCCACTTCCCTCCCTCTCCCCCCCCACCTCCC